>NC_051847.1:183616259-183642303 GCF_002237135.1 Teleopsis dalmanni
AAAAAAAAAAATGTAATAAAAATATATGCATTGCATTTTCAATTTTTATGGCAGAAAGTTGAAAATTAAATTTGTTTAACAATTAAAAATAGTCAAAAAGTTTTTTGTGTGCATTGACAAAAGCTTTTGTGACAGCAACTTTAAACTCAATTATAACAGTTTTTTGTGAATTTAATTGAAAATATATGCTTTGTGCCCAACAAATTATATTTCAGATTTAATTTTCACAAAAAAATTCATTGGTCATTCATAAGTGAAGTTAGTGCATAGAAGTTGCTCCTTCGAAATTGCATATTAGTATAAATATTTAATTAGCTGGTACGGTATTAATAATATAAAAACTATAATAATATAAAGAATTAGATTTTTTAATCAAATTATTGAATTATTTAATAAAACCAAAGAAGTTTAAAAAAAAAAACAATAATTTTTTAGTTATAGTAGTTACATGCATCATACTATACTTTGTACTTTATTATAGTAAAGTTCTCCATGGTATGTGATGTATAAACTGTGGCATAGACTCTGTGCTTTTAATTTAACATTCCTTAAAGAAACTATGAAAACTTACAGGAAAAAGAAACACTTAAGCATTACCTAGGTGAACTCCCAGCTTTGGTCTCCAGAAGAAATTAGTTTTGGGGAAGTACTTTTTTGTTAATTTGTCTGACCATTTTTAGATATGAATGAAAAATCTATATGTAGGAAAAAACTATATGTAGGATCTAGTAATGTTAACACATAACTGTCAAACTTAAAAACAAAGTAACGATGAAGAAGGCATTGACTGCAGTAGTATGAAATAAATACGGTGCAAATAATTGTGCAAATTAAAAGAACTTGTATTGAATTTTATTAATAATGAAACCTACATATACAATATGTTGAATAAATTAAGACTAGTAACTACTAAATTTTTAAGTCAATTACTGCAACAAATGTTACTTCACTAAGTCAATCCTTCAGACAAATAAATCGTTTGCTGTTATTATAGTTAAAATTCTAACTAGAAATGATAAATATATATACTGGAATTTTTATTTCACGGCAGCAACACATAAAAATAAAAGTCGTTATGTTTATAAAAAATGTATGCATCTTTTCAATCTGACTACTTTCTTGTTTTTAGAATTAAAATTTTGACATAGAGAGAAAATATTTTTTCAAATTAAGAGCTAATAAGCAACGTAAGTGAATACTCATGTTACTTCAATTAAATCTTGAAGCAATTAAATTTAAATTAAATTACTTAGTGCAGTTAAAGTTTCTGTAAATCAATGGAAAAGCGTATCTATATGCTACATTTATAGAAATAATTATAAATCTACCAGTTTTTTTATATTTCTATGAAAAGAATATTTACATGTGTTGAAAAAATTAATTTAAAATTAAAAATTTATCGTAAGTATTAATCGTATATAGTAAAATTATAATTTAACATTTTTATCCTCTTTACTTAATTTCATTTTAAATCAAAATCCTTTATTGAGACTGTTAAAAAATTAAAAATACAAAATTTAAAAGCAATGAAAGGGAAAATTGAATTACACGTCAATTAGCCGATATGCAAATTAATGAATGCAGTCAATCATGCATTCGTTGAGTTCGCAATCTAATTAAACACATTTAAATATTTTGTTTTACAATTAAAATTTCAATATTTAAATAAATTAAATGTTATTTATAGTTTTCTGTTAAAAACTCCACAAAAAAAAAACACAATCTTGTAAAAATACATCACGTTTCCAATGCCACAATAAAAATATTAAGAAAAAAGTAAATGATGCAAAAAAAAAAATATACAGAAAATATAACTAAATCCTTTGATGGTGTAACACTTCCCTTCTCACAAACACTGAAGGTGATCCGCTTAAACGTGAAGCCGTAAACCACGAATACACAAAAGCATATCATTTAAGCTTAGATACCAGCAGGAAAATATTTCAACACACACATCAACACACTTTGCATTGGGAAGCAACCAACGTTGGAAAAAGTCTTGCACTGAACATATTCCATACTAGGTAATGTGTGTGTTCGCTTTGCTTTTGGTTGCATATTAAAGTGTTGGTGTGCTCGCATGTGGATGATAAGTTTATGAGGTGGCGTAAAAAATGCTTTATAAACACATTTCAAGTGTGGATGCAAAATGGTGATGATGACTACAGGCTAAACTTTTCAGAACAATACCAAACGAGCATTGTGGTTGCTGCACCAACAACATCAACAACAACAACAACAACAACAGTAATTGAACGTCCAATTGGAACATTTTAAACACACTGCGCCGTTAGTGATTCCTGCATAGGTCACTTACGTTAACCACATTTACACTCATACATACATGTACGTGTCTACTACACCATAAGCATTGTATATGCGAACAATGTTCATCCATTTCGATGCTGCATTTGTCGCTGTTATTATTGCTGCTTACTTACATGAGTTGAGTTGCAGTGAAATATGCCGAAAAATGGCTGCAGCGATGCAACAATTGTACTTTTGATGTCTGTCCGTTGGACTGCTGATGAGTTTACAAAGTAAACAGCTGAAAATTGCATTTCTTTTTATTTGTATTTCAAGGAAAATTTGCGTTTTTATTTGCTTTCAAGTGAAGTGTGGGTCCTTATCCTTTGATGAGTTGAAAAAGTAGTTAAGCACTTTTTATACACATTTTCCTGTAGAAATATGTGTCTAAAATGTATGTGAATACTTGAAAATACTACAAAATTAAAGAGTGTTACAAATTAAATTAACGTAGATAACTTTAGTGTGGAATTAAAGATCCACAAAAATAAATTTTAATAATATATATTTTTAAACAAATAAATTAATAACAGTAGCCAATTAAATTTTGTGCATTTAGAAATATTAAAACAGTACGTAAAAATTAATATTAAATATACTGAAAATAAATGCTTATTAATAATGTTGTGTAGTTATAAGTTCAAACAACACATTTTTATAAAATTAAATTGACTAATCGATGTCAACAGTATTGATTGAATTTAAACATATAATATTTATTTAATATAACACATAAGTAGCCTAATATAAATTAATACCTCAATAATAGTACCTTAATATTAAGCCTGAGTAGTCTAATATAAAAATCCAACTAGACAATATAACAAACTAGTCATAAATAACAATAATGAAAAGTTTCCTTGTTTATAAATATTCACAACACTTATAAATACCAGCAAAATAATTTTAAGAATTTATTTAGGAATTTAAAAGCACTCAAATAAGTTTCTTATAAACATGTAAGATTATCTATCTTTCTATATCTATCTATATTTTAATATGTATATATTACATTGTGTACGTATACACTACAATTTCATAACCATATAAAAACAATATTTAAAATAAATCAATAGTTGCTCTATAGGTTTCCAATCGTATACTATAACAAACATAAAATGGGAATACATGGGAGGTCATGGTAAACTCCCATCTGCCAAATAAGAATAATTAAATTTTTTTAAAAATTAAATTTTATTAAATATATATAAATATATACTTTTTATACTGCTACAAAAAAGTAAGCATTTTTTAACTTTTAACTTGTATCTGTGCTCCATGCACACACTTTTAGTGGTTTATTTGAACTAAGATTTGGCACATAAAACTGCTTTTATCCACAAAAATCTCACTGCAAATAGTATTTTATATATATATATATATGAAAATAGTTAAATTTTCTCTTTTTTTTAAATAAAAGTAAAAAGTCAGTTGAAATAAAGATAAAAGATTATTGGGTCGTTTTAATTTTTTCTATATTTAATTATTTTAAATTTTAAAAACTGCATACGCATGCTATTTGGTTAAAAAAAAAACACTTTACAAACATACAAACAATTTGAGCTTTCAATTTAAATAAAATAAAAATAAACTTAATGTATAACAAACAATACTATAAATAAAATTAAAAAAAAAATTATTGTTTTCAACGTTTTCATGTCATAAAATTTTATTTGGTCATGTTTTTAAAAAGTAAAAAATTATCAAAAAAAAAAAAAAATTTGCATTTAAGTTATAACTAAAATATTTAACATTAAACAATCTAATACCTTTATTTTTAAAACTAACAGTTTTATAAAAAAATAGCAATCCATATATTAAAACACATAACGGTGGACTAAGTTATATGTGTAGTGTATAAAAATGATTTTGTAAAAATAATTTTGTATTTATAACTTCTTATAACTTACTATTTTAGTATAAGTTTATTTTCATAATTTAGTTAAAAATATTTATTTTAGATATACAATATAAACATTTATTTAATCCAAAGCAACTAAACATGGTATG
Source organism: Teleopsis dalmanni (assembly GCF_002237135.1). Classification (NCBI taxonomy): domain Eukaryota; kingdom Metazoa; phylum Arthropoda; class Insecta; order Diptera; family Diopsidae; genus Teleopsis; species Teleopsis dalmanni. Next base: position 183,620,577 of record NC_051847.1, read on the forward strand.
TGTTGAATTATGAATGGTAGGGCACTCGGTGCGTATGAGTTACATACATTTCCATGAGTTTAACTAAGCACATATATATTTAATTCCGAAGTATTTCATATAATATTATTTGTAACAATATTTTGTTACTTAAATAAAAACCATACATAAACATAAACATCATTCTATTATCTTATAAGGACTTAAAATTATTCAGTAACACATTAAAATGAGTAAAAACTATTAGAACACAAAACAAATTACAAATCTTATTATTTAAAGTCTTCAGCAGTTTAATTTTATAAAATTTAATTAAATTTAATTAAAATTACCTTATGGTTGATATACATTAAAAGTAAGTCATTCAATGTGGGAAGTGTGCAGCAATAAGGACTTAAATTAAGCAAAATTATAAGTAAAGTACAACAATAAATGCTTCTTGCTTTATTAAAGCAAAGAGAAATTTTAAGTTTATGTGAAATTTTAGTGAATTTGAATCCGAATGCATATAAATGTGGTACATAATACTATGTATGTAATATTATTCTCACAATTGTTATTGTGTAACGTAATTAAAACGTAACACATTTACGTGAATTTCAATTGTTACCACAAAAGCATTGAAATTTGAGGCTGCAACTGACAAAACTTTGAAATGTTTTGTGAAAACATCACAAGATGCTGGTTGAAAACTTTAATGAGATACTCACAGTGACAGTAACTGAATACTAATATTATATAAAGGGATTTGTTATTGTACTTGTTTATTTGTCAGTGTGCTTATGGATTTGTTCCTTTCGTTTTTAACTTTTCCAACCAACGAAGAAAATATAAGCTCTGATTCATTTGTTTATGTTGCTACAGGATGTCCTTTTGAAATTACTTATCTTGCCTGTTTTGGATGCTTTAATTTTTCAGTATAAATCACAATTATTGATGCATTATCTTAATATATTGTAATATTTAATTATATATAAAAAAAATGTTTATATTTAAACACTTTTTAATTTTTAATCAATAGAAATAATTGAATTGGTTATTAAGATTACTTCGAAGACTGCCAAAAATTCATCATCAGTGAGTTTTTGGAAACAACTATTGGTTTAATTGGTTTAATTCGTATATAATTTTTGGACTCCAAGTGTCGCGAATTAAAACTCTTTATATTTAAAGCATGGAATCGTGTTTTAAAGCCAAATATGCGTTATTCAAATCAAGCGTTTTCACAAATTTTTTGTGGATATACAAACAAGCCTTATATATACAGTGTAATTAATTAGAACAAACGCATAAACTACAGCTATATCAGTTAACTTAATCATTGTAAATTATTATTTCTTATATAAAATCAAGATATAATATCTATATAAAATAAAAATGATTATACAATAATATACATATTGATGTTTATATTTAAATATTTATATATAAAATTAATATATATTTTATAAGTCATATTTACTCTAGATCGTTTGCATTGATCATCGATTTTGGCGAATTATGAAGTGTTTAAAATTTTGTACCTGAAAGTCTTTCAACTTAACAAATTGTGAAGCCTTAAATATTATATTATAAGCATGTCCACGACAGTATGAATAATAAATAAAAAAAGTTTAAAAAAAAACTTAACAAAAACATTTTAATGTCGTCTTTGTTCTAAAGTCTCTTCTTATTATGTATAAGTCACTATCGACAATCCCTATATTGTATGCGTAAGCTACTACTGGATAGTGGTCCGTCAACACACTAACGGTAGTTCTAGTATAATTTTTGATATAGTACAAAACTGCAGCTGTTTATTTGTTATTTTTTTTCTCACCAACGTCTTTGGTGTTTAGGTCCACAAATTATCTTTCTCTCACGTTAGTTTTACTTGTTAGCTATAACAAGTAAACTATATCACATATTTGGATGTATTTTCTTTACAATCTACTATGAGTCTAAATGACTCTTATACGCTGAGAAGAAAAAGTCTGACATTATGGTTGCATTTATGGTTTAGTGAAACACTATTTAAAAAGAAAACAAACCTTAAATTAAATGAAAATTGATTTATTATGTATCAAATATGAATTGTAAAAGCTAAAAGAGCAGAGGCGAGCGAAGTTCAAGATATATACGTTTCCGAACAGTAATTATTTTTTTTTTTCATTAGGTGAAAAATATGAACAGTCACAGTGTAACAGTAATCAACTTAGCTCAATTAAAAGCATATGTATTTATCTAAAAATAATAACAATTAACACTACTAAAAGCGGGAAGCGATAACGAAAACGGTTACAGATTAAACTTACAGAAAGATATGCCGGCAGCACTTAAAATGTTAAGGAATAGACAATCGAATAGAGATATCAATTAAAGAGTTCACAAAATAAGAAAACAAGCTTGCTGATAGCACTAAAATTTAGAAAGAATGGCAAAAACGGTCAAAGATTAAACTTACTATTGTGGAATAGTAGCGAAATTAGTTAAATAGTAAACAAAACAAGAATGAAAGGTTGCTAACAGCACTAAGAATTAAGAAGAATGGCAAAAACGGTTAAAGTTTAAGGTTACTAAAATAAAATATGTCTATTAACAGTAGTAAAAATGTGGAAAAATAGAGGAACTAGTCAAAGAATACACAAAAGAACAAGAAATCCTTGTGAACAGCACTAAAAATGAGAAAAAACAACAAAAACGGCGAAAACGTAAACAAAACAAGTAGAAAATACTTGCTAATAGCACTAAGAACGCGATAGAATAATTTAACTACAAATCTTTATAATAATTGTATATATTTTTTATATTTTTTCAATATTAAATATTCATTAGAGTGTAATAGAAGTATCTTTAAAAGTACAAACATTAATATAGACATCACCACTCGTTGCATAGAAACATTTTATTATGCTTAAAATAAATTTTATTCATATTCGCGCAAAAGTACCCTGTATGCCACTTATTAATACTAAACTCATATATAAACATTTAATTTGCATACATAACGAGTACAGCGACAAAACAATTATAATAAGAATAACAACAACAACAATAATGACAACAACACACAACACAAAAAAAAAATTTCAACAACGACACGAACTACAAATTCAAATACAAATACAAGCACTTGAAGTACTTATTTAACTCATTTACACGCGCACTCACCCACTTACACTGCCGTAAGTACACACATTCGCTTGTATACTTAAAAGACACTAACACACAAACACATATACTATACTACTATATATACTGTATATGTGTATGCATATGACAATAATAACTCTTTGAAAAACGCCAACACCTTAACGAGCTGACTTAAGCGCATCAACAAATTGCGAGTGGCTTTGAAAATTTGCCACTCGCTACTTTGCTCTTATATTCATTATTGTTAATGTCCTTGTAACACTTAAATTCAACATCAAGGATTTTCTTTTCTTCTTCTTACCGTTTTGTTTTTGGTACTGAGCAAAAGTATTAGGTGGAATTGTGTTATGCGAGTATGCGTCTGCCTACTCGTAGGTATTGTGTGTTTTTCTTTTCTATGAAAAATTGAATGGAAACTCAAATGAAAATTTGTCTAATTTTAATGAAAATTAAAATCAAGAAATTAATTAGAAACCATAGAAAAACGTCCTTGAAAGATGAATAAAATACTAATTTCGATGATTTAGACTTAAATCAGATAGGTATATATTTGCTATATAGATGTATGCGAAAGTCATCGCGATTATACTGAAACCCACTAATACACCAACTCTGGCCCTTGAACCAAGTAACTGTGAGAAAACCAAGAAAAGGAAAACCAAACTTATAATCAAGTACAAAATCGAAGTTTTAATAGGTTTTATATCTATAATAACTTTAATTTATATAAGATAGAATTCATGAACTTTCGTGAAGGCATAAGGGTGAACTGGTGTAAGTAGAAGAATTGTATTTAGTAATACTAACACATATCTTGATGCAATAATACACAGATACGCAGTTTGAATTTGTTTAGTAACTGTACTAGTAAATCTGACATATTCGGTAATACTATAGTGTAGGGCTGTTAATGGTATATATAAAGTGTTTCGGTTCAGTAGTTTATGAATACTCTGAGCCATTTATTCAACTCATCCTTTGCTAATGCAAATTCATACTGGTTCAGTTTGTAATTACACTGACAAATTGGAGGTTTAGATTCGAGACCAATTTGGCACATAACCGGTTAATAGATCTTCTACAGCAATATAATCAAACTAAAACATTTCAATTAATAAATAAAGAAATGAGGTACTGTTGGGATACTAGTTTATATCTACAACAATAAGTAGTTTAGATACTAGTTTATATCTGCAACATACCTTATAGAAGAGAGCCTTTATTATAAAAAAAAAAAATCTATGATTCTTTTACAGATGTCATGTATAGATGTTAGTATAAAAGTCGGTTGAGGTCACTTCAAAAACCACACTATTAGATTAAATACTCCGTTAGTGACCCAAAGATCATCTCAACAGTTCCTGAGAAAATTAAAGAACAACTGGAACATTTTTCCAAATGGCTGCAGTAATCGTAATCAAAAAAATAATTTGGTGGATTTAACCAATTTTTAAATAAATGTTAGGCTCAACCATACCTCATGTTTCTGTTCATATCTTCTTCTTTTCATATCCGGTCAATTTAACTAGTAAGTGGTTAGAGCACCTTTTTCTGAGTGTGAAAAGCTAATTTTACACTACATACTTATTTTTCTAACACTAGAGTTTTTAAAAAATATCTTAAACTATAAAACTATATGGTGGCTTCAAAGGCAAACTACTTTTTACTTTTTTTGCAGTTACTACTCGTTACTAGTAATACATACGCATCTAACTCATTAAGATCGTAGCGGAATTAAGATAAAGTCAACGGTCATATGTTCTATGAAAAAAAAAATAATTAACATAATTAAAAACTATTCATGCTAACGCTCATGGGCATAAGTCCCCAAATATCTATTTTAATAAGTTTAATGATTAGTTCAACTAAAACGACGTGATATCTGTTAAATAAGCACTGGCTACTTACTCAGAGGCCCCTTGAAATAATTTACAAATCATTATATACATATATCATTATAGTATGTTTATATAAAATAATATGTAATGTAATGTTATTAGTCTCTAAGATTCTAAAATTTATTGTTAGGCTTTAAAGATATATTGTTAAATAGGAAAAAAAAATTTAATAATTTATATATAAGTTTGTATTGATAATGATATAGAAACATATGTCACATTATTGGTGTGGGACTGATTTCAGAGAACATAAATGTGTTTTTTTTTAATAAAGCACTTCTCTACGAAGAAGAAATGAAAGTCTTGTTAAACGGTAGCAATATTTTTAAATTGTATAAATTTATGAATAGAGTTTTAAGTTACAAAAGATTAATTATTGATGAATTTATATAAATATATATTTATATAAATATATATTATATGCCAATCTGACACACAACAAATGTGTTATTGCTATGTGAATTACTTTGAATCAATAGTAAATAAAAATAATAATATACAACATGATATATGTATTTAAGCTTATATGTTAAGTTTTTATATATATATATGATTATGACTTCATATATAACTTCTTGTTAACATGGATTTCGTTTAATACACAAAACAATCAACACATTTACTAGTTGTCTTTAATCTTTTAATAAATTTCTTATCTGTAGAAAACTAAATTTACAACTCTATAATGAATACTGAGAATTATTAATTATCCTTTTAAATATAAGAAAAATTGTACTATTTGAAGAAACCATAAAGTATCTCATTTCGTCTGCATCAGAAAAAAAAATCTGAAGTCATGTGCACTTCCGTTTATACAAATCTGACATTATCTCATAAATCTCATAAAAACAGAAACAAAATGCATAAAATTATTTGCAACAACTCCTGTTACTCTATAAGTATACGAGCCATAGCAAGGATAAAGTAAGACTAGATGGATTTTAATAAGAAAAAACACGAGTACACACAAATACACACAAATACACAAAAATGCAACATTAAAACTTTTGCAATCGTGTAATGAGAATATGTTTCAAAACTTGCAAAGCTGCTGCTGTTGCTGCTGTTGCTGCTGTTGCTTCAGACAAAAACTGCCAACAACACCAGAACAAAATAAAAGGATATCCTTATTTTCCATAAAATCTCAACAAAAAATGGCACACTTTCGAGATAAAAATGAACGAGTATCTTATACATTACGGGTTGATGGTATAAAAATTCGTTAGATACGCAGATGAACTGCACTAAAATGGAAACTTTGTGCACAGCTTACGCATGAAGCGCCAAATTTCCAAGAGTTGCCATATTTGTTCAACTATAACTTCACAAAACTGGCACTACTTGTAAGCAGTCGCTCTTCAGCCTCTTCAACCTCTGCAGATGATACAGATGATACAGATGTGGTACAGAAGTGGAACTAGCTGGTAGTAGTAAAAGTTTCAATATATCCTTTTAGAAAAATCTTAAACAAAAAAGTTAAGCGTTTCATTTAATATTTAATATAAACGAAGTGCACTAAATGAAAATAATGGGCAACACTGACAGGCGCGCTAAACTTTTCTACTTCACTTTTTCTTATGAAATTCATTTTCTCTTCGTTATTTTGGTTAATATTAGACTTGTTGTAATTGTTGTTGTCATTTTTCTTATTGTTGTTATATTTGTTGTTGTTGTTCGAAGGAAGTGGTATTGTGTTGCTTTATATATGGCAGTAAATTTGATCAACTTTTGCAGTTATTGCTACTTGTCTGCAACAAAATTTTTATACTTTTATGGTTTGGCATCGGAGCAGACAGAAATGTCTCGACACAACAGAAAATTATAAAATTTTTAAATTTATTTATTTAAAATTCTACTGAATTTGTTGTTTGTTTGTTATCAGTTCATAACAATTTTTTTGACATATTTCAAAAACAAAAAAAAAAAAAACACCAAAAATCTGTTGAATTTTTAATTAGAAAACATCAAAATAATTAAAGTCAGTCAAAATAAATGCAAATCATATCAAAAAAGTGAAAATAATTGACATGTGCAAAAATTTCATACAGTCTGGCAATATTTATTAATATTAAAATATAGAATTATTTCAAAATAAAAGAGACAAGTATACCAAAAATGAATTAACAGTTGTGACATTATTAGGTCAAAAACTTCAGCTACGATATGATATGCTCAAGCACTATTTAGTATTATAGTACCAATAAGCCATACCATTTATGAAGATATCATGAATAGAATTCAATTTTATAGAAAGCCATCGAAAAAGTACAGAAATGATATTCGTAACTCCTCTTAGTAATCAGTAGGCTTAATAAGTTCGGGTAGTGCCATCTATTCACCAACAACAGAAGTAAAATGTTGACAACATTTTAATATATCATCTCTCAAAAGAATGTTGCTAAAATTTAATAATTATCGGTTAATTCACACTTTCTTCACAATAGATTTTATATTGTACTTTTAAATTATAAAAAGAATTTAAGAAAGTGAAGTGATTAAATTTGTTTTAAAAAAGAATATCGGACATATCTGTTCCGTTCCTTTATTTGCTTAAAAGCGTGAAGAACGGTCCATATGAAGGACATCCGAATACTGTAAAAAGAACAGTAGAAGGTAAAGGTTTTATAAAATCATCGATTGATCTAAAGAGATTTCATAGTAGTTTCAGTGGAGTTTTTTAAAACATATTGAGGAATCTATTAAATCGAGTTCTGTATTTCACACAGGAGTACCTACATTGGTGCTGCAATCACGAAGAATATATTTAAATCAGGTTTAATTATGACTTCTCTGAGAATATCTGAAACTTTTTAGAGAAAGTGAATAGGATTTTATGTTTTGCTTTACCATTAGGAATACACCACAATGATTTGGAGTCGAAAGACGAACAAAATAAATTGTTCTGTGACCTCAGCTTAGATACGAATATCTAAAAATCAGCAAGAAGGTATTATCTTAAGTTTCGTGGAATAAAAAATATTGCAGTTGTATTTACTTCCAACCGGAAGTTAAATGACCTAGCTTTTAGATTACGAAATCTTAAAATCAGTAAGAACGATGGTGTTATCTCAAGTTTTTGGAATAAGAAATATTTTTGTTCGGTTCACTTCACAACCGCAGACATAATTAACTTGGTTTATTATAGCAACTTAAGGGTATTACTCGAATTGTAGGAAATGTGTAAATAGAAATATCGCACCACTAACAATGCAACAAAAGAAGAATTTATTAAGACTACAGTGGTAACGTATGGATAATAGTTGAATGTACCAACTTCGAAAAAGGAGGCTAGTGACTTGTGTGAATCCGACTTATTGATTCTAAACAGAATTTATGCCTAAAAATCATTCGATACACTCTTAGCGTCACTTTTTTGAGATGAAATATTAAATATTGTAGTGTGATTAAGTCCAACAAAGAGATTTAATAAGATTCGAAATGCTGGAAAGATTTTGTGTACGATACTATCGAAAAAGTATGGCATTGAATTGTACTACCTGGTACTAGAATCAAAAGAAGAGACATATGTACAAATGTATGTTCAAATACTTACAAAATAATATAAGTATTTTAATATTTAATTAAAATAATTTTACATTATTTTATAATATATGTTAACTACTGTAAGTAATAAGCAATATAACAGATTAAATCTGATGAAAAATTGTGTAAAAAAAATAAATAAAAATTATAAATAAATTCCTTTAAAATAAAAATATGATTCTCTATCAATATCTATATTTGTATTATAATTCTCATTTGGTTTCAAAATTATCTTCTATAAAGTTTACCGTATCTTACTTTACGTAGTGTACTTAGTAGATTTTCATATAAATTTGTTTCTTTTATTTTCAATATCACCTGTGATAGTTCTAGCATGTCGATATTACGTGACCAATAGTAGTTGTTAGGGTCAGACAGATTATCAGTAAATAAAGCAAGTAGCTGCTTTGATTGTGTACGATATTGATAATTTACAACTATGTGTCAGACAATGATTAGTGTGTTTGATAAAGTCACGAAGTGTAAGCTGTGAACTAATGTATAAATCGAAATACTTTTCTGGAGGTCCTAAGGTAATATAATCGTGCTGAAATCCTATCAAGCGAAATATTACTTTAAATCGCAGAGTTGTGCTATAAAAAATGACTCAATTTTATTGGCGAATCGCCGAAACCGGTGTAATGCCACAATTTTTCATATTTATCTTGAAATTCTTTATACGGACAATGCCTCTCCAGTTTGTGCTTATTCTCGATATATTATATGAAGCGGAAAATGTTATACAGAATATACAATAATTAGATTAATCTATGCAAACCGTATGTCTTGCGATATCTGATTTAGCTGTCATGAAATTAGATAACAATATCGAGTAGAATTTGTGGTACGGGAAAGAATGCTTCGTCTAACCCTACACCAGCGAAGAAAGAAGATTTGCACTACAAGACAAATCACAATTCATTTTAAGGCTCTGTTTTCCAATATCAGTATATACATTGTGACCGAAAAGCTTTCGGAAATTCTCATTTAAAATTCGCGCGCTGTATATTTTTCGATATTTTAGTTTATGTAGTTGCAGCACTGCTTAATTATATGGCCAAAATGAGGCGTCTGTCGGACAGTTCGTTTACGGCAGCTGTTGAAACCAGTTCACCTCAGTAGTGCGTTGCGAAAAAAACAATGGAAAAAAATATTGAACAAAGAGTTTGCATCAAATTTTGTTTTTCGAACGAAATTTCGTGTGCAGAATCGTTGCGAATGCTACAAAAGGCTTATGGGGAATCAGTTTTATCGAAAACTCAAGTTTATGAGTGGTACAAAGCCTTTCAGGACTGTCGTACGACCGTCGAAGACATGCCGCGTTCTGGACGACCTTCGACCTCTACCACCGACGAAAACATTGAAAAGGCAAAGGAAATCGTGTTCAAAAATCCTCATGTGAGTGTTAGAGAGATAGCACGAGAGCTAGGCATCGGTCGTGAGATGGCTCGTTTGATTTTGGTGGACAATTTGTGTATGCGACGTGTCAACGCCCGGCTTGTTCCGATTCACCTCAATTTGTTCAACATTATCAACGATTTTAAGGCCAAACATTCAATAAATACCATCGAACAGCCACCGTATTCACCTGATCTTGCACCGTGTGACTTTTTCCTGTTTCCCAACCTCAAATTACCACTCAGAGGAACGCGTTTTGAATCCATAGAAGACGTAAAACAGAATTCGCAGAGGGAACTCAAAGCCATACCGGAAAGCGCCTATAAAAAATGTTTTGAATGATTGAAAACGTTGCCATTTGGTGTATCGCTTCTAAATGGAGCAATTATTTAAGGAGATAAAATAAATATTGATGAAGATTAAGAATTTTGCGTTTTATTTAAAATTTTCCGGAAACTTTTCGGTCACAATGTACTTTATTTATGCTCTGAGAGAAGAGAAAGATATCGAAATTATTAAGGATTTTTGCAAACGCTTTGAATAACTTTATGATTATTGTTCTCATCATGATTGTAAAATTTTACTAGATGACTTCAATGGTGCTTATAACAGAGTCGGAATTTTTGAATCAACTATCGGTAATTTCAGAAACCACTTATAATAGTGAGGGAGTCATTGATTTCTTTGTGAACTGTAAAATAGCATTTAGCAGTATCCGAATTCAGCTTTTTACTACACATAAAGTAACCTGATTATATCTGGAACAATACATCCTTATTTGTTATAGATGATACCTATCTTACGATCATAGCGTATGACCGCATGTTGGTATGAGATTGTTGTGGATGAGTTCATTGGTTCTAAAAACATCTAATATGAGATTATTAGAGAATGATTATAAAGAGTTGAGGCGAACAGTTTATATTTGTGGACATGTGTCTGTAGTACTTTGTGGTGGTTTATGTTTCAATTGACTTCAATTCAAATTTGGTTAAATTGATATACAGAGTAATTAATTGAATATTTAACAAAATAATTTAAGAAACGATATTAAGCATTTTCTTTTCTTTCACTATAAAAAGAGCTATTTAAAGTTGCTGACCATATCTATGTAATACCACTAGGATATTAATCCGTTTGCATATTACACATGAATATAATTTTCAGTATATAAACATGCACATACCAAGCAAAGATGTCTTTGTTAATACGAATAAAATTGAATTAAATCCGCAAAAAATCTTATATACATAAGTTAAGCTCAGATTATAAAAGTTCACTGAACTCCTTAACAGACGTATTTCCTTATTTTGAAATAAAAATTATTGGAGCAACTAATTGTCAACTAAAAATTCTGTACTGTACCAGAAAATGCAATAAATGTTTTTTTTTTCTTTTTTTTTTTATTTAAATTTTATTTACATTAATACAGAAGTGTAACGAAACAAGAAATTAAAATTCAACAAATTTGTACAAAATTTTATTATTTCTATGACAATTTTATAGCAAATTAAATTCTTTTAATTTGTGCAGATAAAATGCTGGCACGGAGACAATTCCTCTGCATTTCCTAGATTTTGTTTAGCTGTGAAATAATAAAAGCAACTACAAACTGTTGTCTATATAACAATTTAACAACAAAAAGCAACAACAAAAACAATGAGAAATAACAATTAAAACAAGAGTGCAAGTAGCATTTAAGAAAAATAGAGAAAATGATTCAAAAATAAAAAAACATTTGTTTTGGCTTTGCCGGAAGTGTCAAGCTCTGCACACAGATTTAGAAAAACTTCCTATTCCCAGTTTCTTCAAAATAAAAACCACCAAGGCTTTTAATCTGAAGACATGATTTGTCTTTGTCTAAAGACAGCCAAATTATGACCTAATAAATATTCAGTTGTTTCTTCAGGACAGCTTCTGCACTCCTCTAGAAATCCTCTAGAGGTGGCCTAGAGATACTATTTCAAGCATATCCTATTGCATATCTAAAAATCGCATACAATGATGGGCGTAAACAGATTGACAGTACCTATCAAATAATTGCCTATAATAAACATGGTACACATATTAACGCTTCTCCTTGTAAACTTAGCAAATGACTTATCTTTTGGAGTGTATGTTTGGGTTCAGGTTGTCAAAGTATGTGGCTGGTTTATTCGAAACTGGCGGACATTCTGTGTCTTTGTAGTTACTTTATATCTCAGTAAAAATTTGGGCTATGAACCAATGAATCAATCACTTCTTCCATGTCCTTTCTCTAACAACTTCTGCAGAACTCTTCTATATATATTTATAAAGCCGTATCAAATAATCATCTAAAATGATGACAATACATATCGTTTATTGACATATCGTTTATATCAAAAGATCACTTATAATGGTGGCCATAAACAGCTTGATACAACATATCAAACAATCACACTGAAGTACATAGATGACATTACTCTTAGTATACTTAGAAGTTTATTTTTTATTTGTGGTATATTTTTGAATCGAAATATATTTGAAACTGAAAGATATTTTTTACCTTCGTACTCCAAAGATGCTTGAAAGATGAAGATGAAGGAGACTTCAAGTTATTTTTTTTTTTTTTCGTATATTTTTCGAGCATATTCCAAACTGCCACATATTTCCTACCTTTATATGAAGTTACTTTATATCTCAAAAGATGCTTAAAGGAGGAGACTTGAATTTTGATGTTTGATATTATTCTATAATCCAAAAAACACTGTTGCATCTAGTGAATTTCTCAACTCTACAAATTCCAAAGATAACTATTTTATTCAAATCTTTATTATTATGTTGAAGCTATTTGAGCCAGTGCACTTAAGCATTTATACTCTTTTTTAACTCGAGGTTTCTTCAAAACCCCTCCCTACATCTTGACTAGATTATTGTTTACCACTTCATCAGACTAAGTAATAGTTGACCTCAGATCTGCATACCTTATTAGATGATCATTATTCTTTTAAGGCATATTTTTCGTAGGAATTATCTTGGTGTGCTGCAGACTGGCATTATAAGCCAATTATTCACCGCTTTTGCTGTTGCTTTTTGCAGAGTAAAACTTTCAATTGAAGATTTGAAGATTCTTCAAATCATGAACACATCGGAAATAGTGGAATAATAAAAATTTTTTAAGGAAGATTTGAAAATATTCATCTCTATTATGAATCTGTTATCGAAAACAGTGGAATAATAATCATTTTTAAGAAAGATTTGCAGATTTTTGTCTCTCTTATGAATAATAACATATCGGATATAGTGATATAATGTACTTGATCAGCTTATTAGTTTCATATTTTCCTACGATGTCTACGTAATCCGTAAAGAAAATTCTTGTAGATGGACTTTCTGAGAATTCTGTGTCTCATGGAGAGATGCGTTACAAACAACTTGACAAAATATAATCATTATTTAAAATAGTGTGAAGGGTATAAAAAATTAAATTTTGCTTTCCTTCCGAGTCATGCAACAGAATGCAGTTGCAATAGAACATTCTGCACAGGGGCTGAAGGATGGGAATATAACTGATGTAATGTAGCGTTAACTGTGTCTTAACATAGCAGCAAATGAATTTCGGAGCACGAACCCAGCACCTGCCTAAAATGAAAACTTTTGCACACGAATTTGACGCTTACATGGAACGAACCCCTTAAAATGTAGTTAATACCCAAAATAGGTCAAGTTTTGTTAAACTTTTCCTATATCCTTTTTGTTGTATTTTTGGGAGCATGCAACTGCTACTATAGTATGCTGTAAAATTTATTAAATGAATATCTAACAGAAACAAAAAAAAATAAAATAAAAAAGGAACAAGTATACAGAATAGTAAATGGAGAAAGTACAAAAAATTAGGGAACAAAAACGAATACGAAAATCTTTCGTTTTAGCAACTTAAGTGAGTTAAGTGAAATTTGCTTTAAAATTGCAGCTTCAATGCAAATTGCATTTCAGCTCTTCTATTTTTTCAATTTGCCCTTGTATCTGTGCTGTTTTTGTTACGTGCAGGACGAGTTGCTTTAAATGAAAAATATTTCTTGGCAAATTAAGTGCTTTAAACGAGCACAAACACTTAGCCAACCTGAGACGTTTAATTGCATTTACAATTGCTGGAAATGCAGAAATGCAGCAGCTTATGGAGGCAGGCGTATGTTTGCATAAAAGGATTCGAATTCAAGTTTGCAGGGAAAATAATTTTAGCTGAAAATTTTAATTAAAGTACAAATTTGAGTTAGCCCTATTGAGAAGCTAATACAAAAATTTATTTTCGTTGCAGTGCAAATAAATGAAATTACATTTCAAAATGAAAAATTTTTATATAAATTTTTTTTAAAAGCTGAATGATAACTTTAAGTATGAAATAAATTTAATTTTAATAAATTTAATATTCTTACATGACTTTAAATTAAATTGAGAGGCTTTCATACTGCAAAGTACAAAGAGCACGCAGTTAATTGTTTGCTGTAAGCAATTTAAGTGCAACTTTACGCAGCACCAAAATGTGTTATCCTTAGGCAACTGACAAGTGCGTAAGTACCTTTCCGTATACAAAAATATTATAATAACATAATGCCTTTATATGTGTTAAAAGTACCAAGAAACATCTTCACAGGCATTAAAGCCGGAGAGCATTGAAGGATAATTCACTTGCAGTAAGAAGTTTCTGTGGAAACGTAAAATTTTCATAAAATGAAATTTAAACCAACAATAGCAAAAGAGCAAAAAATATATCAGGGAAAACGGTTAAAATGTCGACTGCTTTAATCCATTGTAATCTGTTACCAATAAAAACAAAAATTACACAAAAAATACACAAAAATTACACAAACGTTACACAGAAGAAGTACCTCCAGTGAAGAGAAATTCGTAGCAAATCTTTAATATGGAAGCCGCATGTGTTAAAGAACCAAACGCTGAATAAAGTGCTTGATGAAAGCACAAATAAAATATTTTACATATCGTGATTTTCTTTTGTGTGAGCTCATGTGGATTGACATAAGAGTCCTAAAGATTTCTTATGACAATCTATGGGTTTCAGACTTTTATAGGAGAGAAAATTATGTTGGAATTTAGATTGGCTGAAAGAGAAAGTTATGTGGGGTATTTTAAAAAGTTTAAGAATATTTCGATTTTCTCAGATTGTCATGAGAGAAAAAGTTATGTTAAGTATTTCAAAAAGCTAAAGAATATTATATTGGAACTCAGATTAGCATGGAAGACAAAGCTAATATTAAGTATGTAAAACAACTTTATATACTGAGTGGACTTGGTATGTTACAATCTATAATAGTTTATGAATTAAACATTGTGTAAGTAACCTCGTCAACATATTTTGTTTTGTTAACAAATTATGAAAAACGGAAGTCTAATTTCTGCTCAAAGATTACCCGGAATATATTATTGGAACGATGAATATTTAAAATAATTCCTTACCTACTTACTTAAATGGTCATAGCAACCCGTTATTGAGTTTTGATCTGAAGCAGCAATCATTTCCA
The DNA here is from genome assembly GCF_002237135.1 of Teleopsis dalmanni. Lineage (NCBI taxonomy): Eukaryota > Metazoa > Arthropoda > Insecta > Diptera > Diopsidae > Teleopsis > Teleopsis dalmanni. Next base: position 183,636,028 of record NC_051847.1, read on the forward strand.
GCTGCCTCTGCTGCGTAAGCGCATTTTCAAATCTCAAACAAGTGCGGTCCGTGCTCATTCAATTTGATTAATCCACAGAGATACGTTCTTCATCTACACGTTCTCCTAACGTTTGCCGTTTTGAATACTTTTTCCATTGTAGCATCGTCATTTATACTCACGGCAAGATAAAATCAATGAAATCATCGATGTCGTGATAAAGCTTGCACAGCGCGTAGCTCATTTGGATGTGGTAGTCGTCGGTTACTTAAAGACGACCTAGGATCTTAAAAAGAACTTTCCTCTCGAAAGGTCCCAGTGCAGCTTCAGCATTTAGTGGTAGTGTACAACTTCTGCACTATACAGAAAGGAAGGAAGAATGAGTGACCTATTGACCTATTAACTGAAAGTCATAAGAGAACTTTACATCATAATTGGCCACTAAGTCCATACTAATACACATTGTCGATGGTGACTATTGTCGTTGTTGTTTGTTATGGTGGTGCAAAGATATATAAAAACATTAACAATACATATATTCACCAATCACCAGCTCGGCATCCTACAGACGCGCATTTCTACTATTAGCCGAGATATATTTTGTTTTGCCCGCATTCATCTCTAAGCACATTTTCGCTAAACCCATTTTAATCAAATGTTATTGCATTATATATCAAAAAGTTAAAGATCTAAAACTAATTAACTTAATTTAACAAAACTAGAAACTTGTTTAAAAGCAGCTAATAGTAATTTTATTTAAATTATAAAAAAAATATTCCTTAATTCCTTAATCCTTGCAAACTTTATAAATCTTATAATTCCTTTAGAACTTTTTTTCTATGTAGTCATTACGATTATTAACTAAAATCGGAAATGAAAATAACTATAAAAAAATTATAATTGAAACGCATTAAACTAGAAAAAGTGTTTCGAAACCTTTTACGAGAAGCTAAATTTATTAACAGCACTAAATGAAGTTTCCTTTTGAGCCGGAATTGCATTAAGCACTGCAATTAGTTTATTGAATTTGTTGCCGCAATTAAAGCGTGAATTACACACTTTTTATTACTTTTTAATGATCAACAAGCAGCTTCGTGCATATCCGTTCCAGCAACACAAATCAAAGCAAAACTTTGCTTTGGCAACACCCGGCTCTCCTTGCAGCCACACTGCAACACTGCCACACCGCCACATGCAACACTGCCACGCAGCCATTTACACGTACAGAGATGAAGTCGTGTAAATAAATAAACAAGCAACTGCGAAAATTACAGCCTTTTTGCTTCTTTTGAAGCTACGCTCCACATTTTTGCATTATTTTTAGTGAAATTATTTGTTGTTAAGTTGCATAAATGCAAGTGCCCGCCTCCTTCCTTTGTAAACTGCATTTACTACTTTTATTACTCTTACTGCTCGTACTGCTTTTAGTACTTTTTCATAAATCTCGCTGAGCGTTTAAGTGGCAACCATAATAATATATTTTTGCGCCCAAGTTTATGCAACACATTAAGTTCAACTTGCGCTGGCACACAAGTTAGCAAGTTGAACGCTCTTCGAAATATTTTGCAGCTAATTTAGCGCTGCAGTAAATCACTCGGCTTTGTGCCAGCATCATTTTTAATAATAAACAAAAAGAATGCAAGTTGCAAGGAAAACCAAACAAAATGTGTTGCAATTACGAATTTCTAAGCGTTTTGTTTAATGTTCATTTACTTTAATTTATTCATTGTTCCAAAATTTTTATTATTAATGGTATTTTTGCTATAGTTTCACCACAGAAAATTTGTTAATAATTTAAGCTATTAAGTTTGTTTATCGAAGTTTGGTATATTGGCAGTTTTTACTATCGATTACTTACTGTTACAGAAACAAAATATATCAATAAACACTTCATGATAGCATATCCTAACTTTATACTAACGGAACAATCTTTATTAAGGCCACATTAATACACCAAAGAATGCAAATCCAATCGACTGCTCAGTATATTTCTGGACAAGAGACTTGAGCACACCGGAATATTAATATACTCAATAAACACCTTCTTCCTGAATAGATGAATACTCCTTCCGTTCACATGCACGTAGCTTACAGTTGTTTATTAAATCTGAATCTGAATCTTTTTTATTGAATGGATAATAATTCCGTAGGTTCACATTCACGTAATTTACAGTTTCTTGAAAAATAAACTCCTTCTTTGTGGATAAAAGAAGACTCTGTAGGTTAATATTAACGAAGTTAACAGCTCTTCATTTAATAAAGTCCTTTTTTGTGAATGGAAAAATATTCCGTAAGTTCACATACAGATTTATAGCTACCTAGCAAATAAACTCGTCCTCCGTCACGCTTTTTAAAGCTCCTCAATGAATAGTCTTCTTTTTCGTGAATAGAAGAGGATTTCATTAGTTCACATTGGCATTGAGTTCACAAATTTGCATTATTAACTAAACTACATTTCCGTGAGTAGAAAAAGGCTCCTTGGGTTTCTTTGACACGATCATAAATAATGACCACTGTGATACCGAGGATAAAAGTGTTACTTAGACATCAGATTACTTAGGCATCAGACCACAAAAAGCAACAGCACTGGAATAAGGACCATAACAACCCATGCAAAGACAACGTCAAAAATAATAGACACGATTCCCCATTTAAGAAAAAGAATAACTATTCGACTTCTTTGCTATTCGAAATCCCCTAAAAAAAACAAATCAAATGATAAAGAATATTTTTCAGAAGATATATATCTTCTAATATCAAGTCATGTTACTGCAATTATTCCAAAAATTTTTATTGAATATTTTAAGGACTTTCGTCAAAGTTTACGTAAATAATTAATTTGTAAATAAATATCTACAAAGTATGAACGTTGCTCGGAAGTAAGGCTTTATATGAAATTTGACCAAACAATTATATAATATAATATGCTAACAGCTTTTCGATAAATGGTAAACCTTTCGAGTGTTGCCATATTGAAAACACCATCTGCTAAAAAATACCCTAACATTTATATTCAATATTCTTTTATTTTTTATATAACGTATAAATATTTTTTAAAGCAACATTTTTGTTATATATTTTTATGCGTAAACAGCTATTTTATGAGACCATTTATTTATATAATGATATGTATTTATGTACTCAAAGACATTCGTAATTCATCCTTCTTACTCCAGCCATTTGAGTATTAAGTCCTTTATGTTATGACTCAATAGCGAAAATGGCACGAAGTCACGTGTTTATGTATGGCAAGAATATCTGAAAAGGCAGACAGGTACACTTAACTTATAAGAATTTAAAATATAATTAAAATTAAATTAAATTTAAAAACATTTAATTTTCATATTAAAGTCATAACTAAATAGAGATTATAGCTCGAGTTGAACTAATTCCAAGAGGATCAGGCAGAAATAGTCTTAAATACTTTTATAGATTTTAATTACACGTGTTGAATAAATGAATAACATTTTGTAAAGACAGTTAAGCAGCCTTTCTAATGAGAGAAAGTGATAAGGACTTGACTTTTCAAGGAACTGTCAGATCTGCTTTCAATGCGTTAGGAGTCAACATATATTGAATTGTTACATATAGGTTCCAAAAATTTATATTGTTTTTTAATAATGCTTCTGGCCATGTTACACAAACAGTCATATGACAAATGATCACGTCATTTTACGCTATTTTGGTCATGACCAAAAGGCTTCTTATACAGAGACCCATATCACAATCGTTAGGTTACCATCTTCACAATACCTATTTTAGTAGGTTTTTTTAGGTTTTCATTCAAAAGATAATTATTTTTGTGTGAATATGTGTACATATCTACACAAAAATACACATATTTACTCGTAACTGGCCCAAACCCTGAATTTATAGCTGGGCTACATTATTTTGAACAACGTGTAGAGTCACATATATTCAATTTGACATTTCTCTCTTTTTCTAATTCCAATTTTTTTTATTTACATTGAAAATAACGAATCCAAATTTGATGGAACTGTGATTCTCTGTGTAACATGTCCTTTAGCAATCGGCATATTATAAGACTTTTCAGGCAATTAAGAATATCTATGAAATTTATAGTTTCTCTCTTTCTCTAATTCCAATTTTTTTATTTACATTGAAAATAATGAATCCAAATTTGATAGAACTATGTTTTCCTGTGTAACATGTCCTTTAGAAATCGACATATTATAAGACTTTTCAGGCAATTATGAATACCTATATATAAAATTTGCAGTTTCTCTCTTTCTCTAATTCCAATTTTTTTATTTACATTGAAAATTATAATGATGCAAAATATCATGGAACTATGATTTCTTGTGTAATATAGTTCTATAGCACTAGCATATTATTAGACTTTTCAGGCAATAATGAGTTTTTATAAAATTCATAGTTTTATAATTCTCATTAACTTCACTGTCTTGTTGGAAATGCACACAAATGTCAAATACTTTTTATAAATCCTCAAAGTTCAAAAAAAAAATTATTTCATTTCTATTAATATATGCAAATATCGAAGCCAGACTCATTATCCTGAATTTTACTCTAAAAAACAAAAAAAATAAAAATTTCCACCTCACGGCGCTATTAAAGTTGTTGCATCCTTTGCCCGCAGTTCACACAACTTGACACTTTGTACGCCACTGCTTTATGTATTGTATATTAAGCAACACTTGCTGCTCGACAGAACTTGTATGTTGAAAATACAGAAAACATGCTCTAAATCGCCTTAAGATATATCCATTCAAAAAAAAAAAAAACAAAAAGACACAGAAAGCCGAGTATCTATAGAACTACACAAAAATGCTGAGCATTTGTAGTTATTCACGTAGAGTTCGCATATGTTTTTCTATATTCTTTTGCACTTTTGAATAGCCAAGTTCTATACATACACACACACACTCATACTCTTACTCAGACTCAGACTAACATTCACATGCTCACTTAAAAACACACAAAACAAAGGGTATCACTTAGAAGCACATAAGTGAGTAAGTGGCAAGTGTTGCACGTTTCTTTGTTATGAAAAATTCCCACAGAACTTTTTGAAAATTCCGTAATTGCGCAATTTTACAAAAAGTCGCACTTGGGGGAGTGCAAAATACATATCAGCACGTGCCTTTTACAAAAGCAAAAAACATCCACACATTTTAGCATATCTTGCTGCTGGCAGTGAAATGTGGGTATAGGGTGGATGTGTGGATGTGGAGATGTGCCTGTGCATTTGGCACATACGAAAGAGTATGGCTTTGTACGGCTTTTCTTTGAAAACATCACACATTTGCACATGAATTTTCTTTTTTTTCATTCCTTTGATTCGCTTTAACATTTAAATTTAATTTTTTTTTTCATATTCTTTCTTAACTTCTGAATAAATAGAAATCTTTTTAAATAACTGCTTTTGTTAAAAAAATCGCTTTTTTTTGTGTTGCACCAAAAGTAATTAATGAAATTACAACTACTACAACACGCATTTTACTACATGTAGTCTTGTCACAGCATCACAGCAATAACAGCGGCCGTAAGAACAGCAACAGAGCAATGGTAACACAAAGCCGCACAGCTAAAGATTCATTTAATTCACAATAGCACACAGCATACCCAGCAGCATGTTGTTAATATGTTAGCAGCAGTGACGCTTATGCACATACACTAACACATACAAGTTAGTGTATGCACATACACACAACTAGCATTGCAGTCATTTACATAAGGGCATTGTTATGTACACATGTTGAACGTTTAAGTAATGTAACTTGCCTGTTAACATACTCACACACACACACATACATACTCCGATAACTCTACGCACAGCACATAGTAGGTTTGTATGTTATTTACAGTACATTTGCGGCTTAAGTTTGTGTGGTTTTTGTGCCTCAAATTACAGAATCATTACTTATGTTTCAATTATTGCAACTTCTCCTTGTACTTGTCTGTTAGAAAGCACGACTCCAGCGTAGGTATTCCTTTCGGTTATCCTGTGTTACTGACACTTTATCCCTAATATTCTCATTAGAAAATACCTACGTATTATGAAATTTTAACATTTTTTTCTATTTTCTTTCTACATTAACCGGTAACATTTTACTTTTGCTTAGCTTTGAAGTTTCAAGATGAAAGGAAATTAATTGCAGACGTTAGAGGCAGATACCTAGACTAGCAAAATGTGGAACAAATTTATTAATTAAAAGGAAGCACTTTATGTGTCGGCTAAACGTATGTAAAGTACTTTAACTCAAGGAAATTTATTATAATTTGATATTGTCTTTAAAATTAAATGGAGTGGTGTTT
>NC_051847.1:183642403-183662192 GCF_002237135.1 Teleopsis dalmanni
AGTTTATTAAAAAATAATATATATAAGCCGAACTTATTATAAATAAATAAATTTGATCAATATTAGTGTGTTGTATTGTAGTAGTGTATGAGTTATTTTTTTTTTCTATTTATAGAGGTTTTGAACTAACCCTTTAAATATTATAATTAGTTTCACTAAAGAAAACTCATTTAATTTCAATAAATGAGTATATATGAATAATTTAAGTAAATAAAAGTATTTTAACTAATCAAGTTAATATTTTTGATATATTTTAAAAGATTTGTATTGCCGGAAAAAAAATCAATAAAAAATCAAAAAAATATTAATTCGAAAGATTTTACTGATCTATTTAAAATTACTAGACAAAAATTGTGTAATGTTTCGATTTTTATTTTTATTAATATAAGTTTTAATCAGTATAAAAATATATTGAAAACTTTTTAAAAAAATTCACAAAAACTAATTTATTTTTTAATCAATATTTTTTCACATAATCTTTTTATTTTCTGTGAGGAGCAGAGAATATCAGTAGTAGTACCACAATATTTTTATTATTTTTAACAATAATACATCTGCATACCTTGAATATATCAAAATATAACAAGTATGTATAAACATTTATGTTTTCTTTTATATTTCAACAAATATGTACTTCTTGTGCTTAAAATAATTTTTAATATTTTTATTATTATAGTTTTATTATTACACATTTATTTTGTTTTTATCTAGAAAATTTTTGTAATTTTTCAAAATTAATTATTTATATATTTTTTAATATATATTTTTAAAGTTATTTTCATTTTTTATTTTTTATTTTTTCAAGCGCACTTTAATTATCAAGTCTCAGATATTTTTCACTCACTTCAAGTCGAATTGTTCAAATTTGAAGATTTTTTGTATTTTCTGTAGATTTAATTTTGGATTTAAATAACAAAAAAGAACTTCAAGTCAAAATTTTAAGTTATAATAATTTATTTAAATATTTTAAATACATATATCTTTCATTTTATTAATTATATTTTCTTTGGTTAAATATATCATTTGTTTGTTAACTTTTCTTCGCATTGATTTTTTTTATTATTTGACCAAATTTGATTTGTAATTTTTTTTCTTCTCTTATATATATTGAAATTTTTTTGTATTCATTAGTCAGATATTTAATATCATATTTTTTTTTACACATTCTAAAACAAAACTTTTGTAAATTGATTTTTTTTTAAAACTCAAATTTTTAAAAACACTTTTTTATATCATTTTTATAATAATATTTTATTTGCAATAATTATTTCGCTTAATTTTTTGTTATATTTCTTTTTAATATTGAACTTAAAAATATTTTTTTTATCTTAAATTGAAAAAGGCGCTTTTTATTTAATGTTAAATATTTTTCTAATCACTACTTTTGGCGCCTTAAAACGTACCCAAATTAGTTAAAATAAAATATTTATTTTTTAACCTTGGTATCCAAAAGAAATTCGTTTAACCTTGCACTCCACGCCGGCATAGCTCGTACTAAAGCTTAAACCGTCTATATTAGTTCTAAAATAATCAAAATATTTTATATATTTTTCAATAGCTGCTCTTTCGTTTTCCACACTTGCTTATCTCTCTCAGAGCAGAGATCGTTCGATCGTTTTAATTTAGCGGCTGATAGGTTTCAGCTAACTCATTTATGTAAATAGCTTGAATCAATATTAGACAACTGCTGTAAACACAATACTGCTGAGATAATGACGCTAAAAGCTTCAATACAAACTGTAAAGAAAAACCCACTGTGAAAAAGATACACAACAGAACAGAACTTAGAACAACGATGCCATCACTCTTAGAACAAACAAACTACAACAATGAGCTCTAGGTTTACTCTCTACCCTTGTTTTGGTTTGCTCGGAAAAGCTTTCCAGCTCGAATAGATCGCAGCTTAGTTAGTGTTTCTCTATCTTGGTAGTAGCAAGACTTTTGTTTTGGTACTTAAGTTTTTAGATACAAATTTGTTTGAGTATTCGAAAGCAAAACATATAAAATTATAAAATCGTAAAATACAAAACCAACAACAAAAGATTGCTTTTGTATTTGAAACAAAATAAAAAAAAAACATTTAAATGATATCGAATTTATTGCAAACTGGTTTTTTTTCTTAACTTTGTTTTTATTAATATTTTTATTTTTTTAAAACTTGCTAAATATACTTTCAATGGAAAAGCACCGAACAAATCAACCAACGATCGATCGACTGATCAATCGATAGATCGATTGTACGTAATGGAGAATATTTATCTAGTGTTTGTTGTTGTCAAGTTTAAGATACAAATGAATTCTACACTTTTTACCATACAAGTCTACGAATATTTACAATAATAATAAATTTCATTATTTTACATTTTCATTAGTTTATAAAAAAGTTTCATTTCATTTGTTTGTTGTTGCTATGACCAACTGCTATTCATTGATCTACACTCGTTGGTATCGTGTATAAAGTCATTTTTCGAATTTATAGTTTGTATCTTATATGGGTTTTTCCAAGTTGTGTTAAGTTCGCACTTCACTTTGCAACAGAACATTTTTATTAAATTGTCTAAGTGGTCCAGTGTCAGTTAGAGTGCCTTGGCTTGCTGTTCTTATTGAAACATAAAAATTCGTTCGTTACGTGAGAACTATCTGTATCTGTGGATGGAGATATGAAAATTATGTATGGCTATATGACAAATCAATAATTTTATGCAAATCGAACGTAAATCGAACAAGTCACGAACATAACAACAATCTCAGCTAAACCTTAGATTGGCATACTATAGTACACCCCTTGCGTTTATAATTCCAACCATTTGACATATACAAGGTTTTTGCTTGAATATATAACAATAAAGTTCAACTAATTGGCATGATGAAGTACATTTCTTTTATATGTGGGCTGTTACTGTTCTATAAATATTAAGCCACATTAATAGTTCTATTTATAAAGTAATGCTGAAAAGATAATTATATTTAATACAGTAAATAAGAAGCCGTTACCGCAGCACTGCATTAGAAATGATATTATATGCAAATTAAGGCCATTGGGGATAATGGAAAATTTTTGTCTATTGTCTATTAATAGAAAATAGAAAATTTTTATTTTTTAAGAAGAATATATTATTCACAAAAGTAATTAAAGGAATGTTACTTTCTTATAAGTAAAAAATAAAGTCAAAAGTTGCTGAAAATTTTTTAGCTTCAATTAATTTTTAATAAATTTGAAATCAATATCATTTTAATTTTTGATATTTATATATTTTAAATTAAATGAATTTTAATTTATGTATGAATGTACGAAGCAAAAAAGATTTTAATTATTCTGATAGAAGTTGAACAATCACACTGGAAAGGATGAACATAACTAAATAAAGAGTACAGTTTCATTTTTTGTGTTTTTAGATCATTGCACGAATATAAATAAAGTGTAGAACTACTCAATACAATTATTATTATTATTATGGGACGTGGCACTTGAACATCGGGTCTATTGTACCCCCTTCTGGGTTTTGAGCAGGTCACTAAGCGTGGCTGCGTCAATAAAAAGTGGTATAAAACCTACTTTATAAATAGTCTAGAATTGTTTTAGTTGGTGCTTTAAGCACACAATAGATCTTATAGATCGGGATGCATTCATAGCCTATTATTTAATAGTAATAGAATCCAATTTGCAGGGTTGTATTGCCGCTTCTGTAAGGGTATACATTTCAAGGAGTTTATTATATATGTGCATTAGCGCAGGGCATTCTAACAGTACATGTGTGGCTGATTCCTCATTCTCATCGCAGAATTTACAGTTTGCATTCGTATATATACCCAGTCTCTTGAGGTGGTATTTTAAATTACGATGCTCTGTTAGGATTCATGTGATGATTTTAAGTTTTTCTTTTTGATGATTATATCTTGTTTAGAATCATATTTGTTTTATTCAGGATCAATGAAAACTGTTTTAGATGTTTCTAATCTAGATTAATGAAAAATTTTTTAGATTTTTGTAATCCAGTTTAATAAAGAATTTTATATTTCTGTTTTGTAATATACATTAATCAATAATTTCTTAGATGTTTATAATGCTAAATGAATGGGGCTTAAAATAAACTTAAATAGTCTGGAATCGATTGAGACTCTTTTCTTATATTACCAACTGAGATATCTTGACAACTATTCACTAGAATAACAAAGAAAGTCTTAAGAACACGTTAAAAATACTTATATAGTTTAAAAATCATGCAGAACGGATGGTGAAATCTATCTCTACAATATAGAACAGTAAAATTTAATATTGAAAAGTTTAATGATATGTATTCACTGTATATAACTTTGTATAATTGAAGTGTCGCTCAAATATATTAGTCTTAAGGTGGGATCACTGTCAGGGAGGATACCGTGCAATAAGATAGAATACACATATTAGTGATTTGCAACACTGTGAGAGATGTGTAACTGACTTGTAGAAAAGATGAGAAAAATGCTTGACACCTGTCCATACTTCTTTGAAGTAATCTACATTTCTACTTTCGAGAAGTTTTTCATTTTTTGAAAGGATGCACTCATTATCAATTGTTCAAGGATGATTAATTGTTAGGAATGGATTAGTTATAATATCGTATTAGTAGCAACATTATACATCTTAAATATCTTCTATTTTTCAGTTTTAATTTTCACATATATTCCATATTGAATTAGATGAACCCAATCAATTACTAGTTCTTCGTATTGTTGTTGACGTAAAAAGAAAAATAAAAGTGCCGTTTGACTTGACTATTTTTATAGAAAAGCTCTATATTTTTATTTATATTTTAAACTAAAATTAAATATTACCTCAAGGCTAGTGTGGCGCATTTATAAATGTCCACCAATAGTTAGATATAAAGATACTAATAGCTATCAATCTTCATCAACAACATATAACTAAAATTAAATATTACAAAATTAAGGAAAATATTATAACAAAACATTGTCCTGAGTTTTCCAAGTAAAAGCTCTGATATTAATCATGTTTTAATACAATACTCAATGAATCTCGATAAGGCATACCCGGTTTTGTTTTAATAATGAAGTTATTACTCTAAATTTTTGTTCTAAACATTTCTATGTAATTATTTCTTCCATAAACATTGTATAAAAAAAGACCCTAGCCGACTCTGATACTAATCATTTTTTATCATAATACTCAATGAATCTTGATAAGGCATACCCGGTTGTTTTTAATAATGAAGTTATTGCTAAGTTATTTTGAACATTTCTATGTAATTATTTCTTCCATAAACATTGTATAAAAAAAGACCCTACCCGACTCTGATATTAATCATTTTTTATCATAATACTCAATGAATCTTGATAAGGCATACCCGGTTTTTTTTAACAATTTAAGTTATTGCTAAGTTATTTTGAACATTTTTGTGTAATTATTCCTTCCAAAAGCATTGTATAAAAAAAGTCCCTACGTATATTTAATCTAATTTTAATTTTTTAATTTAGAATTTTATTTCAATTAATGAGATTATTTTTTTAAAATAATTTTCTATCTATTTAATTATTACATCCTGCTAAAATAATCAAACTAAAATAGCCATATAGGTTTTTCACAACTTGTCAATTAAAATCCATAAAGTGAAAGTTAGCAAACAAACAGATGTGGTATTAATATGCTATGAATTCATTGAGAAAAAGATATAAGTTTTTATTGGCATTTTGTATGATATTCTAAGTATATTGAAAACCGCAAATATAGCATATAGAGTACAAAATCATACCACAAATTATATTAGCCACTTACGCCAATTAAGAAAACTTAACAAGTTCTGTCAATTTACAAATAATAAATTGTTGTCACCTTCTTAATGAGCCAAAATTAAATATACGAGTAACGTAATAAATTTAAAAAAAAATCTGTGGAATCATTTTGGATTTTCTAAAAATATTCGAAGGCACTTACTCAAATAAAAATAGTTTAAAAATATAAAAACTGTTTACAATTTTTAAGTACACAAAAAATTCCATTTATGACGTTTCGTTTCGTTTATTGAAGTTTTTTATTTGAAAAAAAAAATATATATATAGAATGTCTTATTTACAGACGGACGTAACAGCTACTGTAGAACAAAAAAAAAAAATTAAGTTTTAAACGATATAAAAAAAAAAATTAAAATAAAATATAAAAAACTATATATATAAAAAAAAAGTTATATAAAATAAAAATAACAAACAATTTCATTTATAAAATTTATTACAATACAAAACGAATTTGAAAACGTGATTTTATTAAAACTGATTTGGCATTGTTTGTTATTACAAAAATCTGGCAAATCTGGCAAATCTGCAAAGCAGGAAACGTACGGAATTTCCAAAATGATCTAATTTCAGTGGTAATTGATCATTAAATTCTAGAGGAGGACATAAATCAGTACGAGTACTGCTTCATAAAGTATTTATTTACTTTCATTAAAATTTGCATTGTATTCATAGTCGTATTCGCATATACGATTAGTGCAGGATTTTAAATTATTTTAAATTATTTTATAGTTTTTTAAAAACAAAATTTACATTTAAATAGTTTTTCAATTGACAATGCAACTTCAACGTAAAGTGATTAGTGACTCACTTCACAGACTCTAAGGTAGATTAAATGTAGCTCCAAGCCTCCCACTTAAAAGCGATTATTAATTGTACATATATTATAAACTATAAATGTGTTTTTAATTAGTTTTTATATTTTTATTTACTCATATTAAATGCAATTTATTTCCAATGAATTTCTTCTTAGTCAAAATGTGATTTAAATTCTTTACGTTGTAATTTTCATTTGATTGAAATGCAAAAATTATTGTTGCATTTAAAAGATTTAATTACACTAAGAGTAAAAGTTGCGAGAGTTTTGTAATGCTAACTCAGACCTGTCTAGTTAGTGTAATTAAGTATAACATACATAGTTTAGACTTGTCTAGTAGTTGTCAAGAGATAGCAATATTCATTAATTATTTTCTACTACAATATTCTAGAAACACCAACGATTTTGCTATGGCAAACCTAGCAAAACCATCAATTAACTATAAACTATTAACGCTGAGAATTTCATTATATTTAAATTACAAAAAAGAAAGATACAATGTATCTGATTGAAGGTTTTGAAAGTATATTATAATAAAAAAACAATTAATAATTTAATTGTGAAATTTTGGTATAACATAATACAGAATTTCATATTTACTTATATTCATAAAACAAAACAATTTTAAAAATAATATTAGCAGTAAGAAAACACTACGTAAATGTAAAAGGGTAAAAAATCAGAAGACATCCTTAATAATCAAGTATTTAAACTGATAATCATTGATTATAAGCACAAGAAAAATAACCTTAATAACTAGAAGGGTTCAAATAGTAGTAAAAAGGCAACAACAAAAATTTTTGGTTAATTTATGCAAGTTTGGCTGACCATACAACACTTATCCGAGTATTGCCAAGTATTTATCATCATTGGTCTTAGGAAATATTTGAATTTTTTATTTAGTTTTAAGTACGTATATAATTTGTTTTGACTGCAACAGCAATATAATATTCTTAATTATTATTTACTAAAATAAATTAACAGATATTGAAATTGTTCATAATACTAAGAAGACGCTATTTTTTGTTGCTATACGTTTTATAAAAATTAAAAATCAATAATTATTAATAAATTTTTCATTTAATTGATGGGTGTTTTTCGCATTATCCTTTTAAATGAAACAATTGAACACATACATGCAACCTAAAAAGTATTTGATATGATTGAAAAACAATAAATAATAATAAACTACACATAATATATAATAAAAAAATTAATAACAAAATCAAGTTTATACATCACTTCGTTGGGTGTAGGCATTGGTTGGCTTACTTTTCTTACTATCCTCTTTTGTAATATGTATCATTAGAAGAAAACTTTCATAGCACACAAGACAACATCATTTTTGTTGTTAATTTGTTTGTTATTTGTACATAAGATTTATATTTGCGTTGATGTTTCTTTATTAATACACACAGAGACACAAAATTCAGTCAGTCAAAAAAGAATTAAAAAGACTTTTGAAATCATTTATTTAGTAACTTACATGCTAAATCAGTAACAAAACGTACAAACTTAAAATCCCATAAATTTGAAAGGGACGATATTAATTTGAATAATATGCTTAAATTTTACATGATTATTTCTATAGTAAAGAATTATCTATGTAAGTAACATATTAAAATTGCTCAGTGTTCTAATTTAAAAGTTCAGTTGCAATCATAAGTATATATGCAAAAAACCAGAATAAAAACTGATGATTCTTATTGTTCACTCAACTTTAAGGTTCACCTATATTAAAAATATTGTTAAACCTAATTACAATTCAATAACTTAATGTAGTATACCTATATTGCAAAAATTGGTGTTTCTTATTCTCAACTCAACTTAAATGTATACCTACATTGCAAAAATTGGTATTTGTTATTCCTAACTCGACTCAAATGTATACATTGGATAATGATAAAGAAAAGGACGACACAATTATTTACAAATTACGAAAGAAGAAAAAAACATAAATTAAACATTAAATTAAATTAATTATTAAATTCATTAATTAAATAAATAAAAATCAAATTGGCATTTGATTTCTTAACGTCTATAGAAATATTTAATAAAAAGATTTTCATAAAGAGGTTTTTCGAAAAGTAGTGAACTACAACAACAAAAATTCATTTTATATTATTTTAATTAATTGAATTTTTGACTGGCCATACAGCTGTTTCAAGTATTGTCAAATACTTATCATCAGTGGTCTCGGAAATAATTCCTATGTTTAAGAATTATAATAAAATAAAAATAATTTTTTGAGATTGCAAGTATTAAACTTTTGTTCTTCTAAATTTTTAACTCAGAGTCAGCGCACCTTTTCAGTTTATATTTATGTTGCAGTTTTTGCTTCATATGAAATGCTTTCCGTGTAATATTATGAAAAGTAATCATTGGTAATTGTTTATAAATAACATCGATTAAAGCTATAAAAAAAAGTTGTTAAAAATATTTTTTTTTAAATAAATAAATAAAATTACTTCTACTTCTTTGAATCAGTTTGGACTTAACACTTCTTGTATCTTATGGTGGTTTGGTTATTACATTTACAATATGACAAATCAATATTTGCTTAATAACTTTAAATAATTCTTGATTACAATGAATAGCAATTATTGAGTTCTTAATCGGGGTTCACCTGCACTCGCCTATACAATACTAAAGGTCAACGTCAATAATCGTTTATCGATGACGACATATTGAAAAAGTTACAAGTAAATAAAAACAATTATTAAGAAATCATTAAAAAAAAAATCTAAATGCACGATCAAAGTGCATTAAGTACGTCAGTAGTCTATGAGTAACAGAAAAAGAGCGATTCTCAGCGGTGACTGCATTCTCGTTCTAATGCTTGAGCGGCTTACTCAGGGGATTTTTGAACGTTCGATAAACAACAACCACCCGCTTGGGTTGCTAGTCAGAGGAAATTGTTTGTAAACATTACAAGCTCGGTTTAATAAATCAAAAATATATTCAGCACGCTTTCAGCAACGTAATTAACAATTACTGTAATATTATTAATTAAAATGCAAAAAAGTTTTTTAAATTACTTTTAATTTTAATAGCACAAAAACAATAAATATTAAACAACGCAAACGCAAGCGCTCAGTTGAGTCATAAAAATTTCGGTTAAATTCGTAAAAACTAATTTTAATAAAGCTGAGCTTAAAATCGAAGAGAAAAAAGTTAGAGTAATTAATTAAAATATACAAACTTTTTGACAGAATGTAAATTACTTGCTTAAATATTTTTGGTATTTTCTATATGCAGAAAATTAAAAAAAAGTTTTTCAAAAAATTTACTATAATTATTTAATAATAAAAATTGCGTGTGAGCTTACGATTTATAATTGCATTGCATTAAGTGCATTAATCAAACTGCAAGCGAATCGCTAATAAATTTGCATTACGTTTGGCTATTAACAAATTGCCAAGAATAAATTTACAAAAAAAAACAGAAAAAAAAAAAAATAAATAAAAATGTAAACAAATAAATGTAAACTATTGCATACAAATGAAATTATTTATTTATTATTGTTGAACATAAAAATGTTTGCACATAAATTGAAAAGTGAAAAATTATTTTTATTAAAAATTTAAAAACAAAAAAAAGAAAAAAAATAATAGATAAAAAATTTTCATAGCCGCAGTAGTGAGAAGGGTTGGGCGCGCATGCGTACTTAGTTGATTATGCGTGCAGAATTAGAAATACTGCACAATTTGATGAAAAGCATAGATAACCACAAATGTTCGTGCTGCGCTCAGATACAAGATACAAGTATAGGTACAGCAGTACGGGTACCGGTACGGGAATGGGTCTAGTACGGGTACACCTGCATGTCTGTGCTGTTAAAGTGTCTTAAGTACTTTTCGTTTCTATGCAAGAACGTGAAAATTAGCTACTGGCTTTAGGGATTACGCACGTGACAAAAAGCGTTTGCTCTGCGCTTTAATTTCATTTTGCACAGACACAGATACAGATACATATAGATATACAGATACAGATACAGATACGCAATGTGAGCAGTTTTAAGAATACAAAACAAATTCATAGACACAAAATAATTTTAATGTTTAGTCATTTATGCAAACGGCACCGGCATCGGTATCGGCATCGGCTGTGGCGTACACAAACTTTATATTCTGCAATTTGCGAGAAGTGCATAATTTATGGGTGGTTTGGCGTGACGGACACTTCATTTATAGTTCTACGTTTGCAGCATAAATGCACTTTGAATTTATAGTTTAAAAATAAAAGTAAATTAAATAACAAATAAACATTTTAAAAAATTTATTATTAGCCATAAGTGTGCACAGTTTGAGGTTGTTGTGCTTACAGATATTTATGCAATTCAGTTATTTTATGGGATTATTGCACAAGGAATATATAAAAAAAATATTTAGAAGTCACAAATAATATAAAACAAAATTTGAATAAAAATGAATAATTAATAAATAATGTACGAGAATAACAAAATTTCGAAAACTATTTTGAAATATCTATATCTAACTATTATCTATATTTAAATAAGAAGAAGATATTAGTAGAGAGAAGTAAACATTAGCAGGCAAAGTTGGTTTAACCTTATATCTTAAGGTTAATAGCTGGAAATAGGTGCTTGTGAATAAAAAAAACTAAATTATATTATTGTATTACTTGGTGTAAAGGTAGTAAACTTAATAGAATACACTCAACTCTTTCTAGTCCAGATTAAAGTTGTAAAGTCACTAAGAATCAGTGATGAAACGTATCCTATCGGGAAGGGTGTGCGACCCTTCTACAATGTTGTTTTTACATGTACCGCTTAAATTAAAAATGATATATTTAAGTATATGAGATGTTTTACTAATAATAACTATATTACATTAGGCAACAATATATACACAACATGATCTTTAATAATTTATTGAAAAAATAACATAATGTGTAAATTAAATTAATAATATATATAAATATATAAGTTTAAGATTATGTCAATATGGAATAAATACAACTTTTCACATTCTTCTTATAATATCAGACCAACTTTTTTCAAACAAAAGTGTTTGTACCCATACATGTTTATGCAGTGATCAAACAAAATCGAACACACTTGCAACGTATGAATGTGCGGCCAACTTTTCCGCACACTAAACTGCTAACTACGGGCTACTGCTAAAAAAGGAGAGACGAAATTCAATAGAAATGCACTGCGATTTGAGCTGCAAACTTATCAGTACAACTAACAACTATAGCAGCTAAGAGAAGCAAAATGATTGAGTTTTCGTATACAATTATATTTAATTGTTTTTGCTAAAAGTTTAATCTTTAAAAATATTTATATGGAAATGTAATAAATAATATTAATTATCGATGTTAAGTTATTTAATAAATATATATGTATATAGTATTTGACATTTTGCACCTTAGAACAGTCGCTTCAAAGACAGACGCATCAAATTAAAAGGCAGAACCGGCATTTCATCCCTTAAAACAGACCCATCATGTTGAGATGGTAACGTAATCTATGATGATCTGTTGCAAACTCTGGCAAAGATCTTATATAAGAAATTTCTAATGTCTAACAGAGATATCAGCACTCGGCCTTATATTCCCATTACTAAAAATGAAAGTTGAATGATTAGAACTTTAAATTAAGTCGAGGTTCGATCCTCTATTTTGTTTTTAACTGAGATCAAAGCCGGATATTTAAAAATTTCTAATACCAAACTGGGATAGAAGTACTCGACCTTATATGATCTTTTAAGCTAAAACAAAAGTCAGTTAATCAGAAATTTCTAATATTAAATAGAATAAAACATCATCTTTTCTTCTCAGCTAGGGTTAAAGTCGAATAATTAGAAATTTCGGACATCAGAGTCAAATAAATTTTGTAAAAATTAATGTTAATCCTGACAAAAAATACTTTTGAGACACTAACTTTGACTGAATATCTCAAAGAGCTACTACTTTTTCGATGCTAATCGCTTAATATAATATAATATCGTTTTATTAAAATAACAAAATGGAAGATTATTGATTAAATCTCTTACTATTTTCTAACCACTTCATTAACATTATTCTCATTGAAAATATTTTTATTAATCAACAATTTAAAAAATTTCAAAGTTTTGCGTAAGTTTAAATTCATTCAATAAAATTTCAAAATACTGCAAAACAATTCCAAGGAAAATTTTTAGTATATAATTAACTTCTGCTCTTAATAACTATTTTTCCATATGTAAACAATTTCAGATAAGTTTCGATTGAATATTAATTATTTTCCACTGTTTGTGTTTAATGTTCATATTACAATGTTTCAAAAGTATATAATTATTGACAAGTGTCTATAGTAACTAAATAAAATTAAGTAAGTGAGATTCAAGTTAATATAATAAAAATAATAATAAGTTGAATACTAAGTTTTATACGAAAATTTCCCTAAGCTTAAATATATAACTTGTGTTTCATTTAATGTGTAAATCTCTGAGGTTCTTAAAAAAAATCAATTTTAGTTATATGGAAATACTTTATTAATCTATCTTCACTAGTTAGTCACATTAACATTAAATTAACATGATTTCTTATTTCCAAACACTTTACTTAAAGTTCACATAAAATTTGTAAATAGTGCTGGAAGAAAGCATTTAGACATAATAATACAGCATTTCGTTAGTTATAAAATGGCTTTGCATGCTCTCTGGCAGTTGCGTTATGATTTTAATGTGAGGAATTAATTATTTGTAAAAATAATTGTTATAAAAATGTCTTATTAGAATTTAGTTCCATTATAAATAATTTTTCTCCAGACTTTGGCATTAATTTTCTGTTCTTTGAAAAGTCCGTTTAAGAAAAACGAACGTCAAAATAATTCTATCGCATGTTGTGCTTTTAAAAAAGGAAAAATTAAGATAAAAAAGCTCAACATTTTTAAAAATGAATATAGTAAACAAATATCTTAGTATATATTAAATAATAAATATTGAACTAGTGAAATCTTTATTATTTCAAGACAAGAAATTTGAGTAATAATATTTATAATAGATGCTAGTTGGTATACATATAAAAATTTTAAGATTACTTCAAAACAGTTTAGACCTTGAAGAATTTATGAGTAAGTGAGATATACTATATAGCAATGAATTTTTAAATTATTTTGAAGTGTTTTTATAAAGATTATATGAATGACCGTTTTTAGTATCCGGACTACTTATATATTGTTTTTTGTGTTTACGCTGTTATGAGAGGAAACAACCCGATATATATTATATGTAACTTAACTTATATGTTGTATCTTGAAATTATATGGATCATTCTTTTACAAGAGGATGAGCTTTTAACCTCATCAGCTTCAATATTTTTTTAAAGCTCTTTTTTTAAATTGAAACTTTTGTATGAGTAAAAATTTTTAAATTGTTTTTTTTGGAGATATGGCTTTTGAAAACTGGCATTTTAGACTAATTTTTAAATGGCTATGTTTCAGGCGCTGTTAATGGTAGAGACTAAAAAGTTTTTGCTTTGTAAAAATAAGTTATCAAATATTTTAGAAATAGTTTAAACAATTGAAATTGTTTATACGTGAATATTAATATTAAACGTTAAAAAAAAACCACAAACTTAACATGAATATGAAACAATAACTATTCTATCTGAGACTAGAAGAGACACGTACGGCGTAGAAGATCTAATATATATAGTATTTAAATAAACTAAATAAGCATTTGTTATGAAACTTATTAACTCTTTTTTAGTCACAATATATATAATAAAATATATTATGTTCATAAAATAATATTAAATATGCATAATATATACACAATATAAAAAACTAAAGAAACATTGGAAGCTATTTTAAAAATATATTGTTAGAGGTAGAATTACTAATTGTTCTATTCTTCTTCTATTCTTTTATTCTTATATATTTTGCAAGTATATAAAATTTATTAAATTTATAAAACTGAAACTGATCACAACTAGTATTTATAATAAGTCCATATAAAAATTTTTTTTAAGATTATTAAATAATAATTTTATTGGAACTTGTAAATTCTTCTATAATTATGATATATACAATATATTATGTTTATAAAAGTGAAACTGATTAAAAGTAGTGTTTAAAATGTATCTATATAAATTTTTTTTTTCTAAAATAATAAGGGAAAGGGAAAGAAACACCTAGGGTATTTCATGGATCATAAGGATACAAGACTAGGAAAGATAGGCTCTAAACTCTCTTTCATTACAGAAATCGAACTTGGAGAAACACTATAATCCGACTAAGGGGCACAATAGATTTTTTAAGAAGGTACTATCCCTTCTTTTTCAATAATAATTATAACTTAAATAAGGAATTGATATGGAACTTATTAATTCTTCTACAGTTATAGTATATAAAAGATATTGTGCTCAAAAAATAATTATGGATAATATATATATATATACTATAAAAGAATAAAAAAAATTTGAAAACTATTTTAAAAACATTTTGATACAGAACTATTTATTTTTTTATAGTTATAATATATATAATTTTTTATGTTCATTAAAGTGATCACAACTACTATAGTGTTCATAATGTATCTATAAAAAATTTGTTCACTAACACAATTCAAATAAGCAATTGATATGGAACTTATTTATCTTTCAATACTTACAATATATAAAATATATTATGTTCATAAAAGTGAAACATACTACAGCTAATGTTTATAATGTATCTATATATCTATGTATCTAATAGTAATATGCATTCTATAAAATTTAACCTTGAGTGCTTAATGTGCAGCTGCACTGTTAAAAGTTCAGAAATTTATGCCGTGTTTGATTTATTGCGGGTTAACTTTATGCTACCACGAATTTGTGCCCGTAACTGACTACCTTGAGAAACAACTGCATTGAATCTCAAAGCACGACGTACGGCGTACTAGAGTGGTAGACTCACTCTGGTGCAATTCTAAAACAGCGCAATTCGTTTTTGTATTGCACAGATAAAAATTGCATTTGAATTGTAAAATAACAAATTTAAATTGAAATGCTTGGAAAAACTAGTTTATATCAGGCGCCGCTCTCATGGCTTCGAATTGCTTATATAAAAAGTTTTTGTTTTGTTTACAAATATATTTTATTTAAATAACCAAAGAAGAAATATTGTATTGAATTTTTTACTTAATACAATATAAATAACTTAAATGAATGTTAAAAAAATTTACATAATATTTATCGGCTTGTTTGGAATTGAAGATGAAACAATTTGTAACTCAGACTCTCTGTGGAAGTTAACAAATCTCAGTCTCATTATTGTCCACTTTGAGTATAAGGTTATATCTGCACTGCACTCAGATCGTAAGCTCTCCAAATAATATGAACTTTTATTAAAAGTAAAGCTAAAACAAGCTTCCAGTGCTGGTCGAACCGCTCAGACAACAACGGCTATTGCACCATCAAACGTATAATTTTATTTTGGCTACACAACCAAGCCCAGCTCAAAGCTAACTCAGCTCAGAAGATATCATTCAAAAATTTATTTTTAAGCTATTCAAAAACCACAACACGTTTGTGTGGATTTTCAGTTATAATATTGTGAGGCGCGTTAAAGCAACGTTATTCGCATATATCGCGTTACCAGACCAAAACATAGAGCACCGAAAATAAATATTGTAACAATATTGCTTCACAATGGAACACGATCATCACCAGCACCAACATGAGCACCAACACCATCATCATAGCCCAACACAACAGCAACAGCAACAGCAGATGGATGTTGTTGGTGACGGCTTAGACGACTGCCCGATGATTATGACGGTAAGTTACCTTTGTTGACTTAATAAATTTATTTGATTAACTTCGTACAAGTTTATGATGTACACATTTGTGTAAATACTTCAGCGATACATTAAATCCGAAACGAAAACACTTTGCAGACGAGCGTTAATTTTCAAGAAGTAAAGAAGAAGAAGAAAATGAAGAAGAAGAAGAACTATTTGCCAACAACATAATCCCAAAACGCGTTTAGTTAACAAATTGTTTTTATCAATGTATAATCAGTAAAATAGTTCATACATATATACATATCCAAATAGTCTTTATCGTGCAAGCCACGTCTGAAAAGCTCCATTTGATGTCGTAATTATTACGGCCTTAAAAGCTCTGCGAATTACAACGAAATTGCATGATCGCTAGTCTTCAGCGGACAAAGAAAAAGTACAAGAAAATATTTAAAAAGCTTTCACATATATTATATATAAATTAATAATATAATATAAATTTTTTTATATATATTTTTCATATTTTTAATATACTACATATTATTAATTTTAGTTCCATGGTGGTCACTGTGAACGCATACTCTTCGATAGTTGGTTGGCAAGTACTGTTACCCAATTTGTTATATCGGCTTTTGTTATATTCTTGGTGGCTTTTGGTCTTGAAGCACTGAAATTTGCACGTTTCTATCTACTAAAATATACTAATAAAAAGGAAGCTAATTATCGTGCTAAGAAGAGACAGGAACGTAATGATATTGTCGTCAGTACAACTACACCAGCGCGTGCCTCTTCCAACACACCATTGACTGATAAATTTGAAAATGAAAGCTTTCTCGCACGCATTACATCGCCATCACATCTAGTGCAAACGGTCTTCAAAGTGATACAGATTATTATTTCCTACCTGCTGATGTTGATCTTCATGACTTTTAATTATTGGTTGTGCTTGGCTGTAGTGTTGGGTCTATCTTTGGGTTATCTACTCTTCGGGTGGATCAAACAAGATATGTTTGATGATGATTGCTGTCATTAAATAATGAATTATGTTGTATATGCATATTTTAAATAATAAAGTCTATAATCAATATTGGCTCTATATTTGGAAAAATTAATAATATTCTTTATTGTATATATTCTAGCATTTGAAATTTTAATTTATTGGTTTTTTATAAAAGGCTAGTAACGCAAGTGCTGCTTTTTTACAACACAAAAATGTATCTATATCTATGCTTCTACTTTCAATAAAGGTTTCTATATTCTCACATAAATTGTCACTGTTTTAAATTTCTTGTTATAATATGGAATGAGATAATATTTTAGTTCAGTTGTGTTTGATATATGATAAAAATATTTCTATATTCAATATAGGTATTTTGAAATACGCAATACATGTTTTTTGACCGTCCAAGCAAATAGTTGCAATAACTACACCACTTGAACAACATAGAATTGCAAATTTTGAGTGATATACAACCATTCAGTTGCTGGAAGTCTTAGGAGAATTGAAGAAAATTAATCGTCGAAGGAAGTTCACACTCCAACACGACAATGTGAGCTCCCACACATCGCATCACATCAGAGTTTTTGGGGTCTCAAAACGTCGAATTGATGGGTCAAGTGCCTTACAGTCTCCACTTGGCACCTAAGAAAAAATGACCGATCGTTCAAAACTCTAGTTTTGGAGACACCAACTTCAAAGTGAATATTATATAATTATTATATATGGGTCAACCGCCTTACAGTCCCTACCTGGCACCTAATGATTTCTTCTTGTTCCTAAATATTAAGAAAAAATGACCGATCGTTCAAAACTCTAGTTTTGGAGACACCAACTTCAAAATGAATATTATATAATTATTATATATTTATGTAGGGCAGAAATTAGTACAAATTTCAGACCCTATACTATTTCGAAAATTATTTAAATCGAATGTAAAAATGTATTGATCATGGCGCATACTTCGAAAAATAATAAAACCATTGTTACTGATTAATTACTATGTTTTTATTGTTAGGTGCAGGACTTAAAAGGCAGCTCTTGTGTGCGTTCCACTATAAATACTGCTCGACAATATATATCACCAAAAGACCTTAATAAACATCAAGCGTACTTATTTAAAATTTAATCAATTTAAACTCAACCTAAAAACTAAGTATTCATTAGATAGAAAGTGATTTCATGCGTTGATGGTGCGATGGATGAGAGAAGATGGATGGATAGAAAATGGACAAAATTGTTCAAAAATTGATGGGTTATTTGTGTAATTTTTTAAAGTGATTAAAGAAAAAGATTAATCTAGATAGGCAGGGATAATCGGTGCCATAATAGTATCATTTTTATTGTTACAAATGGAGAATGACCCAATTATATTTGCCACTATTAGACGCCAAATGCCACATAGCTTAGATTAAAAATCGAAAGCCTATTATTTTTCACCATTACTGCTACAATGTATGTACTTGAAGGCTATTAATAATACAAAAAACTTAAATATACATTATTATGTTATAGTAAATACTGGTGTGAACTGTTTCTTAAATTTATTATTCAATTACATTATACTAACAACAGATTGTTAAATTTAATTGCAACAAAAGTAAATTAAACTAACAACAGTGTTAATATCACAATGGTCTTAATTTTATGATCACTTAAGTTTTATGTCTATACTTTATAACTATATCGGTATATAAAAAATGGAAAATATTTCTAAAAACTACCGTAAAATTTTATTTTCCATGTATTGTAAAATATGCAAATGAAAATGTCTGAATTATTGCATGTTTATGATGTTTTTATAATCTGAAGTTATTCTAAAGTTGTTTAATTTATATATTTAAACACGGAAAGTTTTATAATCGAACAATTTTTTTCTCACATAAAAAAAAAACTAATTAAATTGTAAAATATTTAAGTAGTTTTCAACAAATTCAGTTTTGTACAGTCATTTGGTGAATAATAAAAAAATTTCATTGCTCATAGATTGTACATACACATTCTATTTACATAAAATGTATAAAAAAGAATTAATTATTTTAAGAATAAAATAAAAATATTTAATTTTTACAAATAATTCCATACCCGTTTGATATCCGTATTAGGAAGTCTTTAAAGGACATCCTGCATTTCGAAAAGAGGAAACTGTTAGAGGATTGAGATTTTTAGCTCCTGAAAAGGAGTTCGTAGGTTTCAAATCCATTTTGTACGGACGTTTGTATGGAGAGATAAGACTTTTAGTATTTAATATTTATTATTTAATATTTAATTTAAATTTAAATTTTTAATTTTTAATTTAATTTAGTTTTTATTTTTAATTTTTATTTTAATATTTGATTTTTTAGTATGTTGTAGTATTATTAATATATATAATATGTTTAATTGGTTATGGTTTGAGGTTAAGTAGTTTGCATACTTATTTAATATAATATATATTGTAGTGACTATATGTAT
>NC_051847.1:183662292-183672793 GCF_002237135.1 Teleopsis dalmanni
AAGTCTTCCCAACGAAGACATACGCAGAAATTGTTTCCTCCACCAACAGCCTACCCAAAATCTCGCAACAAAACTTCCCAGGTACGCATTTAGAACAACTTTTCACGATCATGCAGCAAAATCTTAGCACCATGATGAAAAACATGATGCAATCCATGTTGCAGACACTCTTACCCACCGCCAACCTAATATGACGCTACATCAAAATAACCTAAAAGTCATAACCTGGAACGCCAACTCCTTAATAGGGAAAAAATCGGAAGTAACACTATTTTTGCATGACAATGAAATAGACATAATGATGATACAGGAAACATTTCTTAAAGCTTCTAGCTCACTCAAATTCCCAAACTACTCTTTATACAGAACAGATAGAAACGGCAGAAGGGACGGTGGCACGGCAATCTTAGTAAAAACAACTATTAAACATCACCTCATAACAAAAGATCCGGGATCGCTTGAGTCTACTACAATTAAAGTAGAAGCATTCGGCTCATATATTACATTCACATCAGCTTACAGAGCACCAAATAATGCTATATTTCTAAATGACTTAACTCGCCTTCTGTCCAGCAATGAGCCCACTTTTCTAGCGGGGGATCTAAACGCTTATAACAGGAGCTGGGGTGATAACGGAACAAACTCGGCTGGGCGTACTATCAACAACTTAGTACATGATCATTTGCTTCAGACCCACATTCCGAGCGAGCCGACTCATTTCGGCAGTGGTGCGGGTCACATACTAGATATTGGCATCTCCAATAACTTGGACTACAATGTACACATTGAAGTTATTGATGAGTTAGAGTCAGACCACAAACCGGTGTTATTTGTCCTACAGAACTGCCATGCTACCATCTTTACCCCATCAATAACTATCACCAACTGGGCAAATTTTAAGGATTCCTTAAGGCTGGTGGACTTCAACGATCAAATTGATACCACAGAGGACCTAGACACCAGCATAGAAATTCTTACAAGTAAAATTCTAGAGTCTCTCGAAGCATGTTCCTCACTCAGGACCAGGAATCCTAAAAATTACTTTCTTCTTCCAAGGCATATTAAAGAAATTATAAGGCGCAGAAACCGTTTCCGAAGATGGGCTCATGCAACAGGTGACCCACAAATCAGGCGTGAAGCGAACCGTCTATCCAACTTAGTCAAAACTATGATATCTTCGCACAATAACAAAAAATGGGAAGAATTCATGGGCAGCCTTGAACCCGGGAATAAAAGTTTTTGGGGCCTAAACAAGTATTTTAGAGTCAAGAACAAAATCATGACTCCTCCAATACTTGGTGCTGGAGGGCTAAAATTTACAGACTATGAGAAAGCTGAAGAATTCGCCCACTCCTTGGAACTTCAATTCCAAGTGAACTGTGACGAAGATGATGACATTGATTACGAGGAAAATGTTGTTGAGCAGGCCAATAGGATCCTGAACTCTAGCAACTCTTCTACTACCCCTTCCACTAATCACTGTGAAATAGCATTAATAATAAGTAATCTCAACAAACGATCTGCCCCGGGTTATGATGGTATCGGCAATATCTGTCTTCAAAACCTTCCAGAAAACGTCCTCACCAAAGTAGCGGAAATAACCAATGCAATTCTTAAATTTGGGTACTTCCCTATTTGTTGGAAAAAAGCGAAGGTCATTATGCTTCCTAAACCAAACAAAGACCTGAAGTTCCCACAGAATTGGCGTCCCATCAGCTTACTTCCTACTCTAGGGAAAGTAGCAGAAAGAGTCATTCTGGCAAAATTGAAAGACCACCTAAGCTCGAATAATATTATCCCTGATGAGGAATTTGGCTTCAGAGACAACCACTCAACGGAACTACAATTGGCCAAAATAGCACAACATATACAATCTGCACTTAGAAGAAGGATGTCGACTGGTCTTATCTCTTTTGATGTCGCTAAAGCCTTTGACAAAGTCTGGCACTCGGGCCTAATTGTGAAAATGGCTGCTCAGAACTTTCCACCATCTATCATCAAGCTCATAGGCAGTTTCTTAAATGAAAGGTCGTTCCAAGTCAAAGTGAACAATTCAACCTCTTCAGTAAAATCGATACAGGCTGGAGTACCACAGGGGTCACCGTTATCTCCACTGCTCTATAGCCTGTTCACTGCAGACATACCGAAACTCGAGCCTTCTATGCTATCGCTCTATGCTGACGACACTTGTATTGTGTACTCAGACAAAATAGCCTGCAATGTCTCCAATACCATACAGAGTCACATTGACGTGCTTGTTCAGTATTTTAAAAAGTGGAAAATAAAACTGAACGCAGAAAAGACTCGGGCAATTTTTATTACCAGGAAGCGCCGAAGAATGGGCCGATACTCTCAAATATCTAGGCATAACCTTTGATAACAAGCACTCCTGGAAAGCACATTTCAAGTCCAAACGAGCTCAAGCTGCCCGAATATTACACTCCCTTCACCCGCTCATCAGCAGCAAAAAGCTCAACATAAAGAACAGAGTTAGCATATTTAAGCAAATTATTAAACCAGGACTACTCTATGGCAGTATAGCGTTTTGCCAAGCGCCAAGCTCAACTTTAAAAATTCTTCAAAGAGGGCAAAATATTGCCTTAAGAAAACTGGTTAACGCCCCATGGTATGTAAGAGGAGCTGATATCCACAGAGATCTGAGAGTGGATTCAGTTGAAAAATACATTAAAGATCGTGCTCTGAAACTATTCAATACAATTGACAGTCATAATAATCCAACTCTCAGTATCCTAAAAATACAGCGAAATTTGATAAACACAGGCAGATACAAAGATATCAGATCCATCATATTATAAAGCCCCGTAAAGCCCCGTATTTAGTGTGACTTAAAATTGTCCACAGATAAAATAGAGTAAAGGTGCTGATTCACCAACTCAGACATCTGAATATCAATATATAATATGTTTATTATTAAAACTCAACCAATAATGTTCAAATAATTTTATTTAAAAAAAAATTTACGTTACATGTTTAACATTGAGAAAAAACGTAAATATAAATATATAAATAAATAAATAAATTACTTATTCAATAAATAAATAAATAAATTTTAATTTGAAAGCATAAATAAATTATG
Source organism: Teleopsis dalmanni (assembly GCF_002237135.1). NCBI lineage: Eukaryota > Metazoa > Arthropoda > Insecta > Diptera > Diopsidae > Teleopsis > Teleopsis dalmanni. The sequence continues at coordinate 183,665,390 of NC_051847.1, forward strand.
TATTACAAAATTATTAAAACAATAATTGAGTATATTATCAAGTTATTTTTCACAATAAATAAGATTTAAGAAACACACTTAATATTACAATTTCAACCCATTTTTTAAAAAAATTAATATGTCTTAATATATTTAATAAATATTTTTATTTGCTATAAATAAATAAATAAATAAATAGATATTCCTTAAGTTTTATTAAATAAATAAATTATTTTCATCGCTTATAAAAATTATTTTAAAAATTATTGTTTTGAAATGCATAAATTATTTACATTAGTTATTTCAATGAAAAATTAATTTATAAAATAAATAAATAATTCTTCATGATACAAGTATTTTTAAATAATAAAAAAAAAATAAATAAATTAATATATATATATTATATATTTATTAAATAAATAAGTTAACTTTAAAAATAAGTTAAACTTATTTGTTTAATAAATAAATAAATAAATATTGTCATTATTTATGTATAAGTAAATATTGTTTTTTCTTTCTCTATTAAGAATTATATATTTTTTTTAACATTTTATATAATAAATATTTATTTTACAAAAAGTATTTTTATAAATATTGTAATGAAAAATATGATTTCTTTCATTTTCAAATAAATTTTTTTTTTATAATTAAATAGACTTCATGTTTTCATTATTATTTTTCTTTTGTTTAATAAATAAATAAATAAATAAATTACTTAACAAACTATTTAGGCACAAAGTGAAGCAAATTTATCATTTCTCTTAGGTAAAATGTTACAATTATATGACAAAGTTGAACTGTTCACAATATGTAAATGCGATTATAATAACAAATTATTTAATTAATAAATAAATTTAAAATTAATGAATTCATAAACTGATAATTTAATATCCAAATTTACAAATAAATAAAGTTTATTTGTAAATATTTATAAACGCAAAGATGTGTTTTTTTAATAAATGCATTAATTTATAAATTGGTTTATGAATATATTAATAAATTTAAAAATTATACAAAAATAAATAAATAAATATATATTTTAAATTGAACTTTTATTTTATAAACATTTAAGTGAATAAATAAATTAATTGAAGCGATCTGCATTTCCATATTGCTAAGAGCACAAATATAGAACTGGGTAAATTTCATTCCTTAAACTATATTTCAATAAATAAATAAATAATAATTTCATTGAACAATAAATAAATAAATAAATTAAGTTAAATAAATAAATTAATTAACAAATCTTAACATACCGAACACCAAGAAAAAAATCTCATACAAAACTTACTCCTAAGGCGTAAGATCTATTTGTTTTTGAGTTTTATTAAAATACCAGGTAATTGCATCAATAATTTTTTAATTTCAAGTGCAAAATTTTCACAATTAAAATGAAAAAATTGTCAAGGCCTCAAATTATAATAAAGTCAATCAATTTGTGATATAAGTTTTTTAGATATTTTTAATAAAACTCTTTTGGGCTACCTCAGTTTTAAACCTCCTACTTCACTGCAAAAGATTACCGACATTTTTAAATGCATTTCATTACTACACTCTAAACCCATTTCAAACTTAAAACTAGGTTTGTGGTTGTTCATAGAACGTACACTTAAATATCGTAGATATTTTTATGATATTTTGACAAATATTATTTTCATAATATTATTTTCAAATATTTTCAAGAATGGCATTTGTTAACAGTTTTATTTTTGGCGACTTTTCAAAGAATTTAATTTTTCATTATTTTATATAAATTTGCATTTTTACACATTGTATGGAATTTATTGTCTGTAGCAGATTATATATAAAAATTAATAAAATAATGAAATTAAAAATTTTGAAATAATAATACCAATTTCATAGATAATTTGGTTATTAGTAGTAATACAACATTTGTTATTGTTTACAATAACAAAGTGTATTCATCTTTTATCAAAATTTATGTTTTCACACAAATGTGCATAAATAAATAAATAAATAAATTAATATTTTAATAAATAATTCTAATATATATATATATATGTATATTTATATATATATATAAAAGAAATGGCGACACTCTTTAGCACTTCTCAAATATGCTTCAAATAAAGCTTACAAAGCCATAATAAATAAATAAATAAATTACACATATTTGTAGCAACAAATAAATATAAAAATTATATTATAAATAAGTTTTTTCTTTAATAAATAATTTAAATTTTTTTTTTTCATAAATAATTTAATAAATATTTTCTTACACAAATAATTTAATAAATAGTTTTTTAAAAAACTCAATTTTACATTTTCATTAATAAATAATTGAATAAATATTTCAATAAATAATTTAATTAATGTTTTTTAAAGTAAATAAATTAATAAAAAATTTTCATAAATAGTTCAATAAATAAATTTTTGCATCAATAAATAATTTAATAAATATCTCAATAAATAATTTAATAAATATATAACTCAATAAATAAATAAATTAATAAATAATTCAATAAATAAATAAATAAATAATTATATTCTTTTTATCATTTACTCTTCCTTGTTTCTATTGCAAGTGATAAGGATGACAAAATTGATATACCAATCGCTGTGACCTTTCCGTTTTCTTCATGATACCTTTCTTATAGTATTGTCGTATGGAACGTGAAAGTTTATCATAATTCATAGCTGGCCGATTTTTGCGTCTACCCCATAATTTTGCTACACGTACTGAATCTTCAATTTTGAAAATGCCCTTACTGCGATCTATCCAACGTATAGCAGTACCATTGATATGTGGCTCAGAGAGTAATTCTTTTAAAAATTGCCATAAATGTATATGTGAACCGCCACTGCGACCACCAACCACACCACTACGTTTCGTTTCTGTTGTTCCTGTTGTTGTAGTTGTTGCTGTTGTGCCACTGTTAGTCGTTGTTGGCATTTGCAATCCATTGCTGGTAGTTGGAATAATTTCATCTTCATCTATTAAAAATTCAATATTTATAATTATAAAATCTATTGTACTATTTCTGTATTTTAATTTGAATATTCACCTTCGCTTTCTTCATCAATATTCATATTGTAATCCATATTCCAAATATTTGATTGTAATAATTGCGTTGAGCCAATTACACTGTTATTCTCTGTGGACTGTAACTGTAACTGTTGTTGAAGTGGTAACTGATGTTGTTGATGATGTACTTGTTGTTGTTGTTGTGGTAAGATATTGTTCTGATAGCTATCTAAGTAGGCTAATTTCCATATTTCCAATTTCGCATGTAAGGTACTACCACCCTGGAAAAAGCAAAATAAATTTAATTAATTTTAATAGTTAAAAATGATAGAGGTTAATAAATACTTAATATTAAATTAAGAAGAAAGATTCTGAACTTAAAGAAAGGTACTTAAATGAAATTAAATTTGTTCCCTCATATTAATTTTGTGTATCTGTGTTAATGGTGTGTTATAGTGTAGGAAGTATAGTATTAATGGATGTAAGTAATGCAGGATACATAAAAATTAAGGAAAAATATTCTAAAGAAAATGACTCATATTAATTATGTATGTCTGTATTAAACAACATGACAACCCGTCAACTAACGGACGGAAACAACGGAGAACATATAGAGTGAGCACCATCACTTCAAAAAGTGAGTCCACTGTTAAGCAGATCTCTTGCGTCACAATCTCGCTTCACCCATTGTTTATTGGTAATTGACGATTATTATGTAATAAATGATATTTATAGGCATGGCTTGTAATGTTCTAATTTTTCCTTCTTAATGCAATCTGCATAATTTCAAGAAATTAGAATCTCTAATTTTTATAATTATTTTGAGTTTCGAGTCTTCATAATTGTTCTTGACTTATAATTCTCATGTGCAAATTTTGCAAAAAAAAAAAAAATGGATAGAAATTAATCATACGTCAGGCCAACCATCTAGCTATTACTTTTAACGCTTTCTATTTTTTGCAAAATTTATAGCTCGATTTTAATTTTATAATGAATGCTTAAATTATGTATAAATATTCATTACATTTTTCATTAAATTTTGCTTCTAATTAATATGCATAGACCACGCGCTGCCCACACATTTTTCCAATGAACCGAATACAGAAAAATCTTCTGCTTCTTCTTCTTGTTTATCAATTTGATTGATATAAAATTTTCAAGCACGATTGAATGCAAGTATGCGGCTTATCATAAATGAAAAAAGTCTATTTTTAAATTTTGTTTTGATTTTAAAGTTTTATATTGATTTGCCTAAACCAGCCTGTAGATGAAATAGTGGCTGCCTATGTGGGCACATAAATGCGGCGAAAAGCAGACATTAAATGCGCTGCTACTGCATTACATTTACTCAACAAGTCCACTGCTAATGGTTGAAAACAAAATACAGTAATAAACATTATTAACGTTAGCGTATAACGTAAGCGTTAACGTCAACGTCAACATCAACTACAGCGTCTCACTTTCACCTTGCAATGTCGTTGCTGGTCGTTGGCATATACATTATTTCAACATCAACTTGCGGTTGTGCTATCATCATTATTAACTGTTGCTGCACTGTGGTTAATATTTATGCAGCGTATTGTTGTGCTGTTGTTGTGCATATTCGGCAGAGTTCGGCAGTACCACCGTTGCGCTGTGCTAAGCGTTGACATCGTTAATAAAAAAAATAATTTATAATACTTATTTTCCACAATAGCCTTAGTTTCACTAAACAACCTTCACACATTCTTTCACCTTCAGCCATGACCACGGTTACTAATTTTTCGTATGTTTCTACAAACCAACTGTGGTTTTATGTGTAAGTTTTTGTTGTTATTGCTAACATATATATGACTTTATTTTTTTTACTTTATATGTTTCTTTTTCTTTCTTTTATTTGTTGTTGTTGCACTTGCTGACTTCATTTGTTGATTTGCTTGCTATGTGTTTTCGTTTACTTTCGTTTATAGAATTTGCATTTTAACATTAATACTCTTCCACATATGCACAACAACATTTTGATTTTTCACCACAATTCCACCACAGTATATCATCGTTTGGTTTTTGATCAGTGCATTAGTTTTTATATGCGGTTATACATACATACATATAAATGCTTGGCTTTTTGGTTGGTGCTCTTTTGTTGGCCCTTGTTATAAGCCAAGTAAAAAGAAAAAAACGCATAACATATTTGTATTGCTTTGCAAAGCCGCTTCTAGTCACGCTTTTATTTTGAAAAAAAATAGTCTTAAGCTTTTGCTAATTGGTAGCTTTGCGTTGCGATATGCTTTGCAGCATTTCTGGTTATAGGTAAAGCTTATTGGTGATTGTTATTGATGTTGCTGTTTTTGTTGTTGTAATATGGTTGTTGTTATTATTATGGTTACTGTGCTTTGTTGTTAGTGAATTGTTGTTGTTGCTATTATAAATTTGTTATGCGTTCAGTTTAAGACTTGATTGCTTTTGTAAACTTTATAACTAACTGACTGAGTATTGAGAGCTGCGTCGTCGTCGTCTTGGATACAATGAAAATGACGTCAACGCCAGTTACGAAACTTGTTTTATGCGAATTTCAATTTTACCGACTGTGCTCGATTTTGCAATTCATTTGTTTTGCATGGAATTTGGGCTTTGGTAATCGATTTGGTCTTTGTTCAAATATGGTTCATAATGTTATAACATTTTTGCTTCTATTTATTTTTTTCGATTTTTTATTTTGTTTATAATCAACTTATTTATATATTGTTTCCTTTTTTTTTTTTGAATTTTGAATTTCGATTTTTATTGATTGTTATGTTTTGTTAAAGTGTCGCAGTTTTAAGTACGCTTTTGTTTGGATTTATTTTTAAAGTTTTTTAAGTAACATGAATTTTTAACTACAATTATTTTTATTGAAATTAATTCCATTAAAAAATTAAATAAATTTGATTTCATTTTGCGTTTATTTGACATGCTTTATATTGTTTAAAGAATCAAAAAGAAAAAAAAAATATTAAGGAAATTGAATGATCTGCAAGATTTTGTTCAATCAGTTGAGGTGAATTTCAATAAACGTCACCTCAATTGAACTTCAACTTTTTACTTTCCAGGGTGCTTTTAGCTACCCCTTGATTGTATAAAGAAAATGCATATTAAAAATATCGAAAAAGAGCTTTTTAACAGAAATTTTTTATGATGTGCATTTATTTTTTAGTGCTATTAACTGTCATTTTTTTTATATTTTATATTATTGTTGTTGCTTTTGGTTTAAATTTTTCACAGCGCATAATTATTAGATGCTACCTTTTTCTTATTTTTTTTTGGTTGTTTTTCTTTTATGTTTTTCATTTCACATGCTGTGAGCTTACACTTTTAATTATATTTTATTTTGTTTTTCAGCTTTTAGTTCCATTTTTTCCGTTTTACATGCTGTTAGCTGTCAATTTTTCTTATTTTATTTATTTTTTGTTATTTTTTTCAGTTTATCAGTTTTATATGCTCTTAGTTGGTGCTTTATTTGTTTCTTCTTTTATTGCTCATTCTTAGAGCTGTTACACAGCACTTTGGCTGCTGTTTATTCAATGTAAATTTAAGCAAAGCTCAGCACTGACTATATGCACGAGCAAAATGAAACATTCATTTTAAATTAATATTAAAGAGTCTTTTCCTTATATACCTATATATATATACATATAACGAAATATTTCAGAATTCTTAATTTATTTCCAATTTTTATTTAGTAGTTTTATTTCTTACTTCGAAAAATTGTTTACAAAAGTTGGTACTAAACCTTTTTTATTAGTTAGTAGTTAAAAGCAGTTTTACTAGTAGAACCCATAATAGTATTGTAGTAATTTAATAAAATATTAAAATAGTGAAATTTCATTAAATAAATATAATAGAATCTCGATGAAAATTAGAATCAAAATGTGAATAAAAATTTTATGGTTATATGATATTTTTATACTTAAAAGATGACTGCGATGTAAACATATTAATAACTTTTGCAAATTTCATATACTTAAAGCATTACTTATAACTTAGTATCACCCTGTATATGAAAACCAGTTTAATATTTTCAAAAAAAACAAAAAAAACAATTCATATAAATACTAAAAGACTCACCTCTGGCACTCTGCGCATAAATTCTTCTTCGCTGAGTAATACCAAGGCCGAACCGTTTTCAATGAATATCGTTTCCAAATTATCGATCTGTTGCAATTTGTATTGAGCAATGGTGGATCGTAGCCAAGAATGTACTTGAGTCGCTGACCAAGTGTTTGGATCTTAAAATTAAATAAAATATTTTTTAATTATATAGTTCGTGTTAATAAATTTAATTAATTTTATTAAAATTAGTAATTGTGTTACCTTTCGATATTTGCAATTTAGCGCAAATTTCATCAACTTCACGTTTAGCATGATCCAAAGCTAACGATATTACTGAATCAATATCGCTGCGTACCTCTTCGAGGCCACCA
>NC_051847.1:183672893-183683609 GCF_002237135.1 Teleopsis dalmanni
AATAATAAATAAAAAATATTCTGATATATTATTTCAACAAACATTTAAAAGATTAGCTTTAGCTTTCATGAAGAAGAAACAGTAGGCTGCCTTATTTAGCACTATCTAATCACAGAGTAATCACTAACCGGACGGGGCGGAATTGAATAATCACGAAGCTTATAAGGAATATACAAATAGAGTCCTACCCATGTAGGTGGGACTCTGCAGAAACTGGGGGGTTTCATCAAAAAGTAAAAGTACCTAGATGCACTGACTCAGAAAAGGCTCAACATTAGAGATCTTTATTTTTTAGTCAAAAATGGTTTCAAAAATTTTGTTAAGAAATTTAATCATATCTTCTTTATTTAGTAGTGATATGGGCTTCATATAAACAGTTTCATTACAAATTTATAATTAGCTTCCTAGACCGTAACATTTGTAAAAACACTTGTAACTAACATCAGACACTAACTACACAAAGTATTAGACAGTATCGAACTATGTTAAGGCCGTGTGCGAGTACGAGTAAATTGATGATAAATTGAGGTAAATAGTTAATTTTGTCGGTATGGCAGCGAATATTGGTATTTACCAGAATTTCGAGTAGGGTAAATTAGATAAAAATTAGGTATTACCATTGTGAAAATTTAATAATATGTTTAATAAATATATAAATAAATTTGAATCTATTTATATAAATATATAAATAAATCTATAAATTTGAATATATTAGACGTGTTCAAATGGTAAAGAAAAGACAAGGACAAAAATTTATTTAATTTATTGAAATTTGGCTGACCATACAACGCTGTTTCTAGTATCACCAAGTACTCATCATCAGTGGTCTTAGGAAAGATTCGGATTTCTTAATTAGTTTATAGTCCAAGCTTTAAACTCGTGCCTGTAATTGAAAAAAAAAAAACATATTAACTTATTTTAATAGATTAAATCAAATTAGATTATATTAAAGTATGTATGCTAAATGACTTTAGAGAAAATTGAATTAGATTAAATTAAGTTCGATTAAATTATTAATAATTAATAAATTAAATCATATTAAATTAAATTCAATTAAATTAGATTAAATTAGATTAAAATAAATTAAATTGAATTATATTAAATCAAAATAGAGCAAATTGTTTAGATTAAATTAAATCAAATTAATTTCATTACATTAAATTAAATTAGATCAAATCTCAATGCTAAAAACAGGAAACTGATATATAACCAAATAATTCATCCGTCACTTGTATATGGATATGTAGCATTTAGCAAAGTTTCAAACACTACTATTCGTCAGCTAAAAATTACACAAAGCCAGGCTCTGAGTAGACTTTTCAAAATACCATGGTACATTAGGGTGAATGACATCCTCAGGTACCTCAAGATTGTTGCGATCAAAAAATACATAAAGGGTAGAGCCCTGAAATTATATGCGAAAACTGACAGACTTACCAACATCTCGTTATCAATTCTTAGAATAGTTACAGGCTCCTCGGGGAGGTGTGCAGATCTGAGGTCAATTATTGCTTAGTCTGATGAAGTGATAAACAATAATCCAGTCAAGGCGTAAAGAGGGGTTTTAAAAATACCTCGAGTTAAGAAAGAGTGAAAGTGCTCAATTGCACTAGCTTCAACATTATAATAATAGATCAAACTAAATATATTAAATCATACTAGATCAAACTGAATTAAATTAAATTAAATTAGATTAAATGAAGTTAATTAGTTTGAATGACGTAAAATTATTTATATAATTGTTCTTTCTTTTATTGTTGAATTAATTAATTTTCTTCATTTATAATCTTATTAAACAAATTATTTTTAATTAAGTGTCAAAAACAATTTGCTATGCACTTCAATATATTTGCTGAGCATTTCTAAAGGAGTACAACCAGTAGATAAATTTAATTCTACTGATTAATTGTTCATTAAGCCATCAATTGCATTGGATGATTAAAACCTTGTGTATATATATATCAGTGATTTTCTTAATGAATCATGCTCCCTGTAAACAATTGATTATCGCAGTTAAATTCCCGTGTTAATTTGACAAAATCAATCTTAAATTGTTTCATTATTGCATCCATACCGCAAATATTTCACGCAAGCAATTTAATTACATTTTGTGGCATTCAACATGCAACAATAGCTGCAAAGCAATTGAGTTGCCACATTTTCCGCCTGTGAACAAAAAATTCCAAAATATTAAACTTTTTCATATATTTTGTTTCAATTTTGTTTAAATATTTTTACAAAATTATTCCACATTCAACAAATGCAATTGTCTTGTCGCAATTTGCCGTGTTTTTTTTTTTGACAAATTCTCTGTAGTAGCGCTTCCTCAAAAACATCCTTAATAGAATAAATAACTCTTTTAATAAAAAATGAAAAAAATTATTAAAAATAGCTGCATTTTTTCATAATATGACAAATTGCACTTAATGTCGAGCAAATTTTTTAGTAGTTCTCATCTTTTATTAGTTTTTCATTGTCGTAGAAAAATGAATTCACAACGCAAATATCATTAAAAATGGAATTCATGAATGCAAGCATATGCGAAATGAAATATTTTCATATAATTTTTCTATTTTAATTGGCAGATGAAATATATGCTGAAAACTTTGCTTATATGAAATTGCGCTGACAGCAAATTTCCTCAAAACAAAAAAAAATACTATCAAAAATTCAAATAAATGTTGAACATTACATGTACTAAATTAAGCAACTTATTTCTGTAGGTCACACGAGACCCATGAATATCATATCATTAATATGTGCTATATATATATCATTTTAGAACTCAACATTAAGTTGGATTGCTATTTGAAATTTTTTAATTTTTAGTTAAAAAGAACGTGATTAAACAATACCGAATAAATATGCATCTCAGAGGCGACTAAACTTTTGGGATCTCACGACTATACTTTTTAAGGTGCCAAAGACTTTAGCTATATTGGCACCTTCCCCTCAAAAGAGTAGATGACGAATTGCCATTGTCAATAGGTGCTAATATAAATTCAACCAACATAACTTATACCCTGTAGGCATAAATAGGTCATAATTCATTCTACTATGTCACAGAAACGATTAAAAAATTTAATCCACTACCGCTTTTCATAAATTATTTTATATACGCTATTATCTATATAAGCCATTCAGAGACTATTTTTTTTTCTAAACCTAAAAGTTGTGGACAACGTTTTTCAGTATTTTTTTTTCTTGTGGTGGAATGCTTTATGCATCATCTTCGTCGAAATGGTGTGCCCGACTCCCAAACATTAATACATAGTGTACGCACTCTCTTCGTCGAGACTTACTCCCCCGCGGAACTGCTTTCGCATTACTTCGAGAAATGTTTTTTAATAATTGTTAAGATAAAGATGAAATCTTAGAACGAGTAGTTCTAGTAGTTTTTCAAGACCCATGACTGACTAAAATTTATAATATCTTTTTTCCTGTAAGGTTATAATAGCGTTATAATACAATATCTGAACACGATCTGTTACTCAGGTTACTCATTTACTTTAGCTGCGTATCATCGGACTTTTGCTTTTAAGATGATCCTGCAGGCCCAATGAATGAGTAGTGGCTTATTCGTGGTATCACAACAGACCATTATTTAAACTCAAATGGACATTGGACACGAGGCTTCCACTCCAACCTAAACTAACCTATGTTTTAAGGCTAACGCAGTAGGATGAATGCAATGCAATCAACTCACTTGTCATGACTGTGTGTCGTTTTTTACCGTTTTCGTAGCTATAGTTCCCGCTTTTAGGAATTGAAATTTCTAAAAGATTGTAATATGAAAAAAGGTTTAAAAAAATATATCCTTACGATAACTTACGAAAAAAGTATGGAGAATTGAACAAAAAGTCACATCAACTGTTTAGCATTCTATTAGGCCCGCTCTGTAGGCAAAAAAATATAATTCGGATAGATAAATCATATTTTTTTATAATTTTGTATATATATTTTATTCAAATTATATTATTTCTTAGTAGTTAGTTACATCTTCAGCCAACTTGAAACAGTTAATTACCTACTTAGTTGGCTATTACAGATATTAGACATCCTTGACCGCTGTCAAGTTACTGTCGCCAGTTGGTAGTACCGAGTAAATACTCTAAATAATCTTGTCTAAATAATTTTTTATTCACTTTAATAATTTTAAAATTATTTAATGCGTACCTGGTACTACAGTACCTAGTAACTTTTTAAAATAATATTTTTGACTGACAGAACACAAAAATCCAAAACCATTTGAAAATATTTATACAAAATCATATATATACAATCTAAATAAATAATATTAATGAAAGTTCATTAAAAATAAATATTTTCTAATTAAAATATTTATTCAAAAATATGTTTGCTTTACCAATTTGCATTTCATTACCACAAAACAAATCGGAATATCTAATTTGTTATAATATTTTTTGGACTATGGCAACAAAATTTTCTGTTAATAAAGGTAAATAATGACTATTTAGTATACAAGCCAAAAATGAGCCATTATCAAAACTAATAATCAATAAATTTTTTAAATTTTTTGTATTAAAGATGGAAACGAAAATATCTACCACCACAACCAGTTCATATCTAAAGCAAGAAAGCAGACAAGCAGGCAAATGCTTAAAATTAATAGTAAATAATATTAAATCATGAGTAAAAAATAAAATAAAATAAAAAATTTTGAATCCTTATAGGACGTAAATGCAGTGTGAGTGCAAATATCGCCACATACCGACCCATAAATAAATGCGCATTATTTGCCAACATTAACAGGCGAAGCGGAAACAATTTTCAACATACTTAATGGTTACATTTTGCATTTTAACATTTTTAATAAAGACAAAAAATTTATAACAAACACAGCCCGAATATTGTGAATAGCTTCACAATGTTGAAATAATGAGTAGAGACATGGAGCCATGGAGCCATAGAGCCATGTAGCTATCGAGTTGGGGATGTGAGGCTATGAATGAAGCTGCATGATTATTAGAACACTGCCTGGGCCAGCCCATGTTAGTTTAGCGAAAATTGGTGGCGCTCTAAAAATGTCGTCGTTTGCCAACAGTTGTTCATGATGATGCACACCACACAGCTGACCTGATTATATTACACATCAAAAAGGAATAACGAGTTTAATATCCTTACAGTCATTCATGGCGTATATAATAACTGTGGTAAATATATTTTTCCCTAAAACATTAAAATACAAAAAAAGTATATTATTTTTATAATAATTAATTTCATTTAAAAAAACCTATTAGATTTTCTTAAAATAGCAAGAAAGTACATTAATTGCTAGCAATTATGTTTTTAAGTAGTAATTTTAATTAATCCCACGGAAGTGTGTCTGCAGCATTATTGACGTTTAAAGCACACACCTCAGCTGCCTTTTATTAGCTAAAATAATTTTATTTAAATTTTTAATTCCGAAAATAAATTTTAAATTACTAAAATCAAAAATAATTGCATCACAAGTTAGCAAACAAGCAACAAAATTAAATTTTGAATAGCACCGAAATAGCACATACATAATCAACCCAATTTCAACTCCCAAAAGCGTGCTACAAAAATTTAAACCAAACATCATATCAACGTTGATATCTTTTACTATGGCATTCACTAGTCGCTTTAAGCGCAATTCAACGAAATTTTTGTATGCTACAGTTTATTTTATTGCTACACAAAAAAGTGAAAAGAGTTTAAGTAAAAAATTATATTCTATATATTAAAATGCTGTGCTGCAGTGTAGATTAAAGAATTTGTAATTATTAATTTTTCTACATAAAGCATTGCCATGTCCTCATTTTTATTGGCACCTCTTTTTTCACATAATCTGTCGTATGCAGTGCGGTCAATTACACCTTAAGCTTTAGCCACTAGCGGTGTTAAAAGATAAAATGTGTTTATATAGTGAGTTAACATGAAAAAAAAATGTGTAGATTAAAGCCAACTCTTCAGGGTATTTGCTATAATTCACTTAGCATAATCTATGACCTCACATATAATGCATGCAGTCAGACGCTTATATATTTGTTTGTCCCTTTCTGCATTATACGTTTACCTTTCGGTTGTAGGGTACAATTAGTGACTGGCGATTAAAAATAAATTCCTGCCGGTACATTCATGCATGATGTGAATATTAACGAAATCATTTTGAATATAATAATTATGTGAATAGGTTTTCAAGAGGAAGAAGAGTGAGTATGCAAAAGTTAAAATTATTTGTTGACTGTAATGGAACTGAAATAAAGTCAGTCTGACAGCATTTTCATGTGCATGTTAACTGAAGTAAGTAAGTATTTAAAAGAAAAAGGAATATGTTTAGAAAAAATATAAAAATAAATGAAATTGTCTTATAAGCATATTTATCTTTTTTTCTCGTAGCTGAAAAAGATCGAAGACCATCGTATTAGACATCAATCCATTAAAACCACCTCTTAGGAATGCAAAATGGACCAATTTGAGCTATTGAACCATAAGTGGTAAAAATTGAAACCCAATCCAGTCCTTGCCAGAAAGGCAGACATTAGAATACAGAAGGGTTGGTATTTAGAGAAACCAAAATTGGAAAGAAGCAAGGGGAGGAAAAGATAATGGTTTTTCTAGATACTAAGTACTGACTTAGAAAGAACTCTGTGCAAGGCGTTGTTGTAAACACGATGTTAGATCGGGATTACGGAAGATAAGCGGATATTGTCGTCCAAATAAATCGCTTGGAATATATTAGGGCAGCTAATACCTCATATTATTAAGCAGATCGATAGAGAACTTAGCTTGGTAAATAATATCAAAGTAAAAATTATGATACCTGGTAAAATATCTTTGCGCTTGTGATAACGAAAAATAATCTAATCGTTTGATATTAGAAGACTTGCAGCTAGCAAAACTCAAAAAATATCTGCTATTAAGTTTTTGTAAATTCTGGTGATGAAAACCACTTATAGTGAAATATAAGCATAGTACAAAATTTTTTAAAAATAAAAGTGTAAAAATATTATTAACAAAAAATTTTTCTTTATTATGTTAAAATATGGCTCCCAATATTTTTAAAATATGATGTATAACATATAATAAATTTAAATAGAAAACTACTAAAAATATACAATATAAGAAACTATTTTATGATATTTCCTACTTAAATTGAATACTTGAGTTCCATTTTACTGTTTATTAATTAAGATCGCACAGTGTAAATATTTAATTCTTTAAACCACTAATTGCGAAGTATCAAAGGTATCAAAATTTATGTATGAAATGAATATCTAATAATTATTTAATATTAATAAACACAATATAATATAATTATTATAATATATTAGAATTATAATACAGAATATAATGTATAATAATATATATCATAATTAATTATGATTAATAATGTACTAAATTATGAGAGTATATATAGAAAATGTGAACTTAATTACTTAAGAATTAAAAATTTCTGGATGAATACGGATGCGTAGGAACATTTAAATAAAAAATTAGTTTTTTATTTTCATTTTTTTAATTGAAATATGCTCCAAATATTTTAATATGTAACATACATAACATACTGAATTCAAATAAAAATATACTTAAAATATAAGAAACTATTTTTATGATACTACATAGCAAATACATATATATGTTATCATATTTTATATTGTTTCTTAGTGTAAACATTTAATAGCAGTTATTTGGAGACCACTAATAGTGAAGTGAAATCAATACATAAAATTAAATTTAAACAAAAGCACATGCAATTTTATTTATAAAATAAATGTTTAATAATTTGTTAAGTTAAAATAGGTCTAAAATGTAATATGAATTATTTGAGAATTATTTGAAAATATTTGAAATTTAGTTATAAAATTAATTTTTAATAATTTTTTAAGTTAAAATATTACTTAAAATATTTTAATAATATATATAATATACTGTTAAGGTATTGAATAGAAAAATACCTTAAATGTATGTAACTTCAGAGCATAAATTTAACATATAATATTTAAAAATGTTTTTGTTGATTAAATAAAAAATTACACTTATAAATTTGTGATGAATATTTAATTGTATGTTCATTTAAAAAAAAAAATTTTGTATTACAGATATTGCGGTCTATTTCGTAGACTGACTTCAGTGTAAAATAATAAGCAAAACAAATTACATTTTTGAATAAATAAATTGTTATTACGATTTATTTAACGTATTATTCAATACGTTTCTTAAATTATTACTGGCTTAAACCGTTATTTGAACACATAAAAATTAAAAATGTTTTTTTAAATATTTAGAGAGTTTTTCGAATAGCAAAGAAAGAAATAAAGGACAAACACAAAAATTAATTTTTTTAATTTTTATTGAAATTTGGCTGACCATACAACGCTGTTTCTAGTATTGCTCTTTAGTATTGCCCTTCATCAGTGGTCTTAGGAAATAATTGAATTTTATTTAATTAGGTTATAGTCCGTATATAATTTGTTTGGACTGCAGAAGCGATGACTAATCGTGTTTATCCACAAGTAGCCAAGGTGAATATTTTTTTTTATTTTAATTTTTATATAAAATTATTTTCATTACAGATATTTCGGTCTACTTTATAAACCATCTTCTGTGTACGAAGATTTAATTTTTATTTAAAAAAAAACATTTTTAATTTTTATGTGTTAAATGAATAACCTTAGCACAATAATAATTTAAAAAACGTATTTTTAAATACATGTAAAAAAAATATTTATTTTCTATTTATATTTATGTTAAGTATTATTTTACCATTCGTTAATTGAGATACCGTAGTGTGAACACTTAAGTATGAGCATAAGCAAGTATGAAGTCAACTTATCAATATTATATAAAATACTCGCATATTAGGCCGCGCTTAACGCTTATATGTCTCTCTTTAAATACAAGAATGTCATTTATTTTTATGTGTATGCATATATTTAATACATACACTTGACACCTTTCTCTCTCTTTCTTCCTCTGTACAGGTATGTCATCGGAAGTGTGTGCGAATTGCAGATTTCTTGTTATAGCAACTCATTAAGCCGCATAACATCTTTATTAAGTGCAGAAGCTAAGCGTGTATGTAAATGTTAAAACACACTAAATAATATCATTAATGTTGTCTATGTATTTGTTGTAAAACTTTTTTAATTTTTTGCCGCAACTCTGGAGTGTGACACAGAATCTCTAATATGGAAAAAAGGATACGTGGAAAAACAAATTACAAATTCTAAATATTTGACGTTGTAAGCTCAGATGTCATATAATTAAGAGGATATGTGTTGGGACATATTTGCATGTGAATGACAGCATCACATGCACGTATGTGTGATATTAAATACAAATAATTATGGTGAATTTTCTGAAAACGAACGTAGCTGAAGCCTCATAAGATTAGTTAAATTAGGTTAAATACCTTTTGATATTATATATCATGTCTATTTTTATTTATTTTTTTTTTCTGTGTTGTGTTATGTTGTTGTTGTTGCTCCCTCATTTTGTGCACAGGTCAATTTAATTAAATTTGATTTTATACGCAGAGTTGCTCAATTGCTGCTGCAGCAATTCCCGTTGATGTGATACCTTGTTTAATGTTCACAAAAAACAAAACACAAAAAAAAATATACTCAAATGCTTTAGCGCAATATGTGTGCTCATTTAAAATCTAAACATTTTCATTAAATTTTCCCCAGCACAAATTACTTTTATTATTTTGATGCCAAAAAACATTGAAATTCAAAAGTTGCGCTCATACGTTTCAGCGTATAAATGTGCAATTTCAATTACACACAATAATGAAACAGCGTTTAAACAACAACAACTACACCACCACCACCAACAACAACAAAAATTTATCGCACAGTTATATACACGCACACGCACACACATACACATATTTATATTGCATACATATATATAAGTATTTTCACACAAATATTTGTTGGTGTACGCATATGTAGCCACTTAAAAACGTCAAAATACGCCACAATCAAATTACGTTCACTGTTGTTTTACGTCCTTAACGTTAGCCACTTTGGTACCCCATCACCGCTCCATACCGCACCACACCACCGCCTGCCGTACGTTTGTTTCGTTCAATTTGTGGCAGGTACGCACACGTTGCGCATTTTAAAAACCACTCACACCAAAATTAAAGCGTTGGTAATAAACGATTTTGTGCACTTAAGCAAAAGCGTCCACTCTCACCCACTCTGCACTGCACACAGTTAGTTTCTGCTACTAGTACTAGTACTATTTTTTTCGTATGGCTGTAAATTGGCTGTACGTGTGAAGTCAGTGCTGATTTCTTGTGTGTGAGTGAGCCTCAATAACAATAAATTTCATTTTTAAAATCGTAAAAATGTTACCCAACAAAAAAGCTTAAAAGTCATCCAGTAAATTTCGTTGCACCCTTACACTCTCTCTCGCTCTCTATCGCGCTTTTGCCGGCTTTTCCATCAAACATTTGTACTCACTTGAGGTAACCGTGGTTGAGTTCCTTTCCTTCTCACTTTCCAAGTCAAATTTCGTATGCAAGATTGCCGGTCAGTATGTGTGGCTGAAAGCATTTAATGCTCTTCACCGATTGCAAAATCGTAAAGATACAAATTTAATTTGATTATTTTTAAAAAAAAGGCCCGCAAACAATTCTTCGGGTTTATACTCTCAACTTTACGATGGAACTTTAACAGAATTGCCAAAAAAGATATTTTGTAAATACGTAACAGTTTT
>NC_051847.1:183683709-183710726 GCF_002237135.1 Teleopsis dalmanni
TTTCAATACTTACAATATATAAAATATATTATGTTCATAAAAGTGAAACATACTACAGCTAATGTTTATAATGTATCTATATATCTATGTATCTAATAGTAATATGCATTCTATAAAATTTAACCTTGAGTGCTTAATGTGCAGCTGCACTGTTAAAAGTTCAGAAATTTATGCCGTGTTTGATTTATTGCGGGTTAACTTTATGCTACCACGAATTTGTGCCCGTAACTGACTACCTTGAGAAACAACTGCATTGAATCTCAAAGCACGACGTACGGCGTACTAGAGTGGTAGACTCACTCTGGTGCAATTCTAAAACAGCGCAATTCGTTTTTGTATTGCACAGATAAAAATTGCATTTGAATTGTAAAATAACAAATTTAAATTGAAATGCTTGGAAAAACTAGTTTATATCAGGCGCCGCTCTCATGGCTTCGAATTGCTTATATAAAAAGTTTTTGTTTTGTTTACAAATATATTTTATTTAAATAACCAAAGAAGAAATATTGTATTGAATTTTTTACTTAATACAATATAAATAACTTAAATGAATGTTAAAAAAATTTACATAATATTTATCGGCTTGTTTGGAATTGAAGATGAAACAATTTGTAACTCAGACTCTCTGTGGAAGTTAACAAATCTCAGTCTCATTATTGTCCACTTTGAGTATAAGGTTATATCTGCACTGCACTCAGATCGTAAGCTCTCCAAATAATATGAACTTTTATTAAAAGTAAAGCTAAAACAAGCTTCCAGTGCTGGTCGAACCGCTCAGACAACAACGGCTATTGCACCATCAAACGTATAATTTTATTTTGGCTACACAACCAAGCCCAGCTCAAAGCTAACTCAGCTCAGAAGATATCATTCAAAAATTTATTTTTAAGCTATTCAAAAACCACAACACGTTTGTGTGGATTTTCAGTTATAATATTGTGAGGCGCGTTAAAGCAACGTTATTCGCATATATCGCGTTACCAGACCAAAACATAGAGCACCGAAAATAAATATTGTAACAATATTGCTTCACAATGGAACACGATCATCACCAGCACCAACATGAGCACCAACACCATCATCATAGCCCAACACAACAGCAACAGCAACAGCAGATGGATGTTGTTGGTGACGGCTTAGACGACTGCCCGATGATTATGACGGTAAGTTACCTTTGTTGACTTAATAAATTTATTTGATTAACTTCGTACAAGTTTATGATGTACACATTTGTGTAAATACTTCAGCGATACATTAAATCCGAAACGAAAACACTTTGCAGACGAGCGTTAATTTTCAAGAAGTAAAGAAGAAGAAGAAAATGAAGAAGAAGAAGAACTATTTGCCAACAACATAATCCCAAAACGCGTTTAGTTAACAAATTGTTTTTATCAATGTATAATCAGTAAAATAGTTCATACATATATACATATCCAAATAGTCTTTATCGTGCAAGCCACGTCTGAAAAGCTCCATTTGATGTCGTAATTATTACGGCCTTAAAAGCTCTGCGAATTACAACGAAATTGCATGATCGCTAGTCTTCAGCGGACAAAGAAAAAGTACAAGAAAATATTTAAAAAGCTTTCACATATATTATATATAAATTAATAATATAATATAAATTTTTTTATATATATTTTTCATATTTTTAATATACTACATATTATTAATTTTAGTTCCATGGTGGTCACTGTGAACGCATACTCTTCGATAGTTGGTTGGCAAGTACTGTTACCCAATTTGTTATATCGGCTTTTGTTATATTCTTGGTGGCTTTTGGTCTTGAAGCACTGAAATTTGCACGTTTCTATCTACTAAAATATACTAATAAAAAGGAAGCTAATTATCGTGCTAAGAAGAGACAGGAACGTAATGATATTGTCGTCAGTACAACTACACCAGCGCGTGCCTCTTCCAACACACCATTGACTGATAAATTTGAAAATGAAAGCTTTCTCGCACGCATTACATCGCCATCACATCTAGTGCAAACGGTCTTCAAAGTGATACAGATTATTATTTCCTACCTGCTGATGTTGATCTTCATGACTTTTAATTATTGGTTGTGCTTGGCTGTAGTGTTGGGTCTATCTTTGGGTTATCTACTCTTCGGGTGGATCAAACAAGATATGTTTGATGATGATTGCTGTCATTAAATAATGAATTATGTTGTATATGCATATTTTAAATAATAAAGTCTATAATCAATATTGGCTCTATATTTGGAAAAATTAATAATATTCTTTATTGTATATATTCTAGCATTTGAAATTTTAATTTATTGGTTTTTTATAAAAGGCTAGTAACGCAAGTGCTGCTTTTTTACAACACAAAAATGTATCTATATCTATGCTTCTACTTTCAATAAAGGTTTCTATATTCTCACATAAATTGTCACTGTTTTAAATTTCTTGTTATAATATGGAATGAGATAATATTTTAGTTCAGTTGTGTTTGATATATGATAAAAATATTTCTATATTCAATATAGGTATTTTGAAATACGCAATACATGTTTTTTGACCGTCCAAGCAAATAGTTGCAATAACTACACCACTTGAACAACATAGAATTGCAAATTTTGAGTGATATACAACCATTCAGTTGCTGGAAGTCTTAGGAGAATTGAAGAAAATTAATCGTCGAAGGAAGTTCACACTCCAACACGACAATGTGAGCTCCCACACATCGCATCACATCAGAGTTTTTGGGGTCTCAAAACGTCGAATTGATGGGTCAAGTGCCTTACAGTCTCCACTTGGCACCTAAGAAAAAATGACCGATCGTTCAAAACTCTAGTTTTGGAGACACCAACTTCAAAGTGAATATTATATAATTATTATATATGGGTCAACCGCCTTACAGTCCCTACCTGGCACCTAATGATTTCTTCTTGTTCCTAAATATTAAGAAAAAATGACCGATCGTTCAAAACTCTAGTTTTGGAGACACCAACTTCAAAATGAATATTATATAATTATTATATATTTATGTAGGGCAGAAATTAGTACAAATTTCAGACCCTATACTATTTCGAAAATTATTTAAATCGAATGTAAAAATGTATTGATCATGGCGCATACTTCGAAAAATAATAAAACCATTGTTACTGATTAATTACTATGTTTTTATTGTTAGGTGCAGGACTTAAAAGGCAGCTCTTGTGTGCGTTCCACTATAAATACTGCTCGACAATATATATCACCAAAAGACCTTAATAAACATCAAGCGTACTTATTTAAAATTTAATCAATTTAAACTCAACCTAAAAACTAAGTATTCATTAGATAGAAAGTGATTTCATGCGTTGATGGTGCGATGGATGAGAGAAGATGGATGGATAGAAAATGGACAAAATTGTTCAAAAATTGATGGGTTACTTGTGTAATTTTTTAAAGTGATTAAAGAAAAAAAATAATCTAGGTAGGCAGGGATAATCGGTGCAACAGTAGTACCATTTCTATTGTTACATATGGAGAATGACCCAATTATATTTGACACTACTGTCGCCAAATGCTACATAGATTAGATTAAAAATCGAAAGCCTATTATTTCTCACCATTACTCCTACAAAGTATGTACTTGAAGGCTATTAATAATACAAAAAACTTAAATATACATTATTATGTTATAGTAAATACTGGTGTGAACTGTTTCTTAAATTTATTATTCAATTACATTATATTAACAACAGATTGTTAAATTTAATTGCAACAAAAGTAAATTAAACTAACAACAGTGTTAATATCACAATGGTCTTAATTTTATGATCACTTAAGTTTTATGTCTATATTTTATAACTATATCGGTATATAAAAAATGGAAAATATTTCAAAAAACTACCGTAAAATTTTATTTTCCATGTATTGTAAAATATGCAAATGAAAATTACTGAATTATTGCATGTTTATGATGTTTTTATAATCTAAAGTTATTCTAAAGTTGTTTAATTTATATATTTAAACACGGAAAGTTTTATAATCGAACAATTTTTCTCTCACATAAAAAAAAACTAATTAAATTGTAAAATTTTTAAGTAGTTTTCAACAAATTCAGTTTTGTACAGTCATTTGGTGAATAATAAAAAAATTTCATTGCTCATAGATTGTACATACACATTCTATTTACATAAAATGTAAAGAAAAGAATTAATTATTTTAAGAATAAAATAAAAATATTTAATTTTTACAAATAATTCCATACCCGTTTGATATCCGTATTAGGAAGTCTTTAAAGGACATCCTGCATTTCGAAAAGAGGAAACTGTTAGAGGACTGAGATTTTTAGCTCCTGAAAAGGAGTTCGTAGGTTTCAAATCCATTTTGTACGGACGTTTGTATGGACAGATAAGACTTTTAGTATTTAATATTTATTATTTAATATTTAATTTAAATTTTAATTTTAATTTTTAATTTTAATTTTAATTTTAATTTTTAATTTTTAATTTAATTTAGTTTTTATTTTTAATTTTTATTTTAATATTTGATTTTTTAGTATGTTGCAGTATTATTAATATATATAATATGTTTAATTGGTTATGGTTTGAGGTTAAGTAGTTTGCATACTTATTTAATATAATATATATTGTAGTGACTATATATATTATTGGGGTATGCCTAGAATATCTTATTTTGCCATCAACAGTTCTTAAGGTTTAGGGAATAGGGTTATTGACCTTAGCGTCACTCGCGGGTGTTTGCCAGTTGGTAGAACTCCTAAGGTTGAACACTAATACCAGGATTTTATTGGTGTTAGCGTTGAACAGGAAACAAAGCTCAGGCCAGACTATGTGCGGATTTAGGTTTGTTTCTGAAATATGGTACTTGACCATTTTGTCGTTCCGTGTGAGCGATGAAGGGGTTAATGTGCTGTATAAACATTACAATACAAGATCTGTTTTTACTGTTATAAATCTAATCTTTTCTAAATTAATCTAATCTATTTTAAATTAATAATATTTCAATTTTCATATTATTTAAAAATTAATATAAAATAATTTGTATTATAAGAAATTAACATTTTAAATACATTATAGTCATTATTATCATTACTTCTTTTAAATTATTATTATATATTGCGATATTTAAATAACAATAAAAATTTAATTAGAATAAACAACTTTAAATATAAATGAAAAAATCTTTATTTATACGTATATATAGCATAAATAGTGTCTTTTCGCTTTGACATAGAATAATTTTCTTGATATGACTTGAAGACCAACACATTGTATTGTTATTTCCTCTCATAAATAGTTTTACCCTCCGTGATGAGTGGTAAGCTTTGACAGTAAAGCTTTTGTCTTGAAAACTAAGCTCACTTTAAAAGCTCTCAAACTAGTAGTTAAATATTTTTTTTATGATTCTCTAGTTTACATTAAAATTGTTTATAATTAAATTACTTGTGGAAGTTTATTTTCCAACTAGGTAGTACTTTCATATACCTATATTATTATAAACTATTTTTTGCATATTATTTTTATATTTTCTTGGTGCTATTAGCTGCGTCTTTGATTTTTGTAACCCTTATGGTTTCATATAGGAAGGTGAGCACTGATCGGAGTGAAATAAATAGAACTTAAAAGTATAATAACTGATATTATTTCTACTGCGAAGCTTCATTTAATTGGATTGTGATAATTTGTAAATTTTTTTTTTAACAGATAAAGATCTTAAGCTAGAACTTTGTTTCTTCTCTTTGATCGAAATGATGGTATTATTTGATGGTATTATTTGTTTTAGTTGATCATTGTTTATTTAAGCATTTTTTGTGGTTGAGTACTTTAACGGATTGAGAATAAAATATTATTTGTAAATCTATAAATTTAAGGCATTAATATTGATAGTGCGAGTATATAGTGCGAGTATTGCGAACTCTAAGTATTATTCGACACAAGTTGGCGACATTTTATTCTTCTTAAAAGTGTGACATTTTTCTATACTTTATTCAGAGAATTTTATCATATCAGATCGGTATATGTTACGTACAATAACTCAAAAACGAAAAATAGAACTAACCCATGAAAAATATCTTGGAACGATTTTCTACAGTTTTTGATGTAGATTAGTGACATTGAGTACATCGATAAAATTATCTCCATTTTTCGCAATTGTGAACAATAGAACAAAAGTGAAGTTTCAATGGATGTGCGAAGAATTTGGACGGGTTACAAATCATGGAGTTATGCGTATGGTACTGAAGCAAAATAGCCATGGATTGCATGGATGTTTCATGATGAAACATATACAACCAAAGTCGTTCAAATCAAATAGCCATATTTTTCTTTTAAATTGTGAGTTAATGAAGTTGGTAACAGCTATCACCTTTACTCGTTCTTCCGGGTGCAAGTCAATTGACTGAGACTGGAAAAACCGCGCACTACATCACTTTTGCGTCACTTTAAAACCGTTTTTTATTTAAAGTAAAATAGAACGGATATCGGCAAATCTTCTGATTGTTGCTTACATTTTTGGACTGTGAACAACTCAGATCTTTTATAATTTTTTTTTTCAAAAAGTATAAGAAAAATTAGAGAGAGCGACTACCAAATACTAACAATTATTCATCATGACAATGAGAATACTTTTACATAAACAGAAGCAAGTGAGTTTTTGAGTACAAAAAACAATGAATAAATGAATCATTTGGCAAACAGTTTTCATTTCGCTCCCAATGATTTATTTTTGGTTCCCTTACATGGAAGATAAACTGCATTAACAAATATATTTGTGCACAGAAGAAGTCGTCGTTGGATTCTAAAACTTTGTTTTGAAGGAATTGTAGTATGTTATGTATGATAAAGGAAATTTTTTTATTCATCTCTTTGTTTTTTTTTGTTTATTTATGATTTCTTTTTCTTTTCATTATCAAGGAAACATTAAAAAACAGAATTTTCAATTGAACTTGGGCCTAATCAAGCACTATTTTGAGGACTATTTTGGAATAACATTGCAATAAGCGTTAAGGGGTCTATGTTGAAAAGTAAATATAATTAGTTTTAACAACTGAACTCCTTACTTAATTTTCCCTTCACTTATCAAACAGTACATTTGATGGTCGAAAGTGATCTGTTGTAGGAATACCCGTGTCTACTTAGATTATTTTAGTTCATGAAAACTTTAAGTGATTGTTGTGAACACAAAAGATTATCTCCGGATTTTTTTAAGTTGTTTATTTTTTTTTTTAATAAAATATATTATAAATAATATTAAATAAGAATGGTTTTATAAGTTAACATTTTATAATAAAACAAAATAAAAAAGTTTGTTGACCGAAAATTGCAAAAACAATAGTAAAAGAATACTTTGATAAAAAGTAATTAAACATTTTGGGTGGTACAGTCATTAAGTTTTTAGAAAGTGTATATATATATATAAACGGCGTAGATACACAAAAAAAAAATACAAATACAAATATATACTTGTCTTAATAGCGACAAGGTCGCATTTAAATGTTCTAACTACTTTTTGACAATCTTACAAGTAAAGTTACCATATTTTAATACCACAATAAGAAGCGTAACTAATTTGACAGAACCAAAAACAAAAAATTCATGAAAATATAAAAAATATATCAGCAGATAAAAAATATTATACAAAAGTCAAAAACTCAAACAAAATATAAATTAAACATATTAAAAATTTTAATAAATTTAAAAAAATAAAAAAATTAAAAAAAAAGAAATATATTGCGAAACCAGTTAAAAAGTGAAAAATATGTTTCAAACAGCATGAGATACATTAGAACAATTTAATTCGATTACAAAATCCAGTTTATACTATTCAATGCACAAAAAAAGACGTTTGGTAACAGGCACAGAACGAAAAACACTAACAAAAAATTAATCAGATAAAAATATTATGTCAGATAAAAACTTTTATGAATATGGTATATACTTTTTTATTTTGAGTTTTAGTTAAATAAAATGTTTCGTACTTATATCGCAGTTTTATGCTTCGGGCTGTAACTATTAGTGCGGCTCGAACTGTGACTGTGGATTTCATTGTGTAAAAAATATTGATACAAATAAATAAATTAAGGCACAAATGTATAAATTAACAAATAATTTATAAAAAAGTGCCAACTGGCCCAACCCATGCTACAATTAAACAACAGCTACAAGATACGAGATATAATTACTTAGCAGTATTTTTAGCAGACAAAGAAACGCTTCAGAATTTAACCTTGAGTTTTGCGTTATTTTTTGAGGAGAAAGAGTGCAACTTAAATATTTTTATTATTTTTTTTTTTTATTTTTAATATATAACGTTAATAACGCTTTGTTTTAAATTATTTAATTTAACAAATTAAATTTTAACAAAAGCAGATTGTCCTGTAACTTTCGTGTGAAAAGTGTACTTCAATTAGTTTATTGACATATTGTTGAGACTTTTAGTTTTTCCAATATTGAAAAATAGAAATATTGATTTATGCAAATAAAAATTAATAATAAATTGAAATTAAAAATAGAAAAATACATATTAAATAAAATAAATGCAGCAGTCATGTTATGCTGCTTGCAACTTGTCAGCCTTGAATATGACAAATGTGCAAATAATTGAACTGGCAATCAAATTCATTTAGAGCCTTTCATATCTTAACATTGTTATTAGTTAAAACAATTTTCTATATACTTCATTTTAAATATCTATAAATCTAAGTTATATTATAGCAAGACTCAGAGTCTCAGATGCTCAGAGTCAAACTAGATACTCGGTTACAACGTGTCGTCTATATCTCCACAGGTGTTTACCATTTTTTACTACAAGTTTATTTAAGCCAACAATATGACTGACGTATTTAAATGCAATTAATTTTTTACTTCGTTTTTGGTTTGGTCTCCATTAAGTACCAAAAACCTGACACGTTTCTATGTAATCTACAGTAATCGCATTGAAACAATGACTTAAGTTACAACGTGTTCACTGCATGTTGCTTAATTAGTGCTACAATAAAGCATACACTGAGTTCAGATAACTATTGCAGATTGTCGTGGTAGCATTTGCGTGGGTTAAACGCTACCATTCAAGTTTTTTACTTAATTTCATATGCTTTGTTTATTTACAAATCCTGCTAGAATAAAAAATTAATATTATTAAATAAAACCCATAAATCGTGACCCGTTAAGTAGCAGTTATGCAAGCTAAAACTTATGTTGACAATTTTATCTATTGCCTTGCAGATACTTTATAAGTAACTAGAATTGTGTTTCGACCTTGTTTAATTACAATAAAAGCGCATAGAAGCAACAAATAAAAAAAAAAATAGAATCTGATATGCATAATGAGAAAATTGTCAATTCATACTGTCGGTTAATACTCGTAACAACTGCAAGAAAAGCAATTAAGTAAATCTTAAGTATGTTTTAATTAATTAATTCTTTTATTAAATATTCATAAGTAATTAATGCAACATGATTCTAACTAAAAGTCTTATCATTTGCTTTAAATATGATATTCATTCTGCTAAGCTATAAAATCTATTTTGATCTACAATGTTTGTTTTAATTTTAAATTAATTCTGTACTTAACTATTGTGTAGTATAACTTAAAGATATGTACTTGTTTATGCAAATAAACTTTAAGTAGTGCAGTATCTTGCATAAAACCCGGATCTCAAAGCTTTTAGAGTCTTTTTATTACATGAGAAATTATAATTATCACACTAATTGACTCAACAACTTATTCAAAATCTTTATAGCCATTAGTCAATATGTAACAGTTTTGGGTTTAATTAATATTAATTAATATTGAGTTGCTATAAATCAATGTAGACCTCTGCATTAAGTATATCAATCACAATTAAGTATATTATAGTATTTTGCTTTAACGCTTATGGTATGGAGTATTTAACTACGCTTTTAACTATTTTAAAATACAATAGTAAAGATGAAGTTGTCAATAGATGTCTTCAATGCAAATTCCTTCAAAATGTTTTTTACTTTGGACTTAACCTTATGTTATAAAAGAAATCAAACTCCTTTCTAAGTTTTCGATCATAATGATATAAATATGATCTCACTTAATTTTTTGGCCATAATAATTCGTTACCGGGTTTCGAACTGTCGCAACATATTTGTCCAGGTGCCTTTGCTGTGTGCTCACTTTCCTTTTCCAGTCTCGTACTTCAAGTTCTGTTAGTGCACTCTTAACTTGATTATTTCATCGCAGACACGGTCTACCTCTTCGTCTTCTTTTTCCAAATACTGCTTCAAATACCTTTCTCGCTAAAGCTCCGTCATCCATTATCACGATATTACTAAGCCATCAAAACATCTGGATGTTAATTTGCTAAACCATAAAATATCGTGATTAAACTGGTACAGCTCGCGGTGAATCTTACGTAGATCTTACGTACGAAGAACTTTTCTCTTAAAAACGCCCAGTGTTGATGACATCCATGTTTCTCTACTATACAACACCACAGGTAGGATAAGAGCCCGATAGAGCATAAGTTTTGCTTTTCAAGAGGGAATTTTACTCTACTGCATCCATAGTAGTACCTATTGCTAATGCCGATTCATCGTTTGATCTCCAGCAGGACATCGTTGATGCTCATAACGGTGGTGCCTGTTGAATCCTTGACAGATTAAAAAGTGTGGTCGACAACCACTGGCTCGCTATCTGAGCGACGCACATTTCGGCCACTAACCAACATATAGGTACTTCGTTATGTCCTAATTCATTACTTAGCCCATTTTTTCAGATTCATTTTCGATAGCAGCAAAGATAGCTGTAACATATGAATATGATCAGCTTTAATTATGTAGCTTATAAATATGATCTGAAAGTTTAATACGAATTGGAACTAAAATTAGTGGAATCTAGTTACTGACTGATGCCATCTATATAGAGTTCACATTTATTCCTTAGATGTAATAAAATTTAAACTTTGATGGCATTTAAATATTTTATCTTTCATAAGAATATAGTCATAATTTGATTTCTTATTGTGAATTCGTTCCTTGCTTACAATTTCTTTGAAGTCGATGTTTCAGAGCATTTGTTGATTAATGAAAGAAATTGAAAATCGTTGAATTCTTTCTAAAAAATGGTTTTAGGATAACGATTATTCATAGCAAAGTTTGCAGCTTTTAAAATAATGGTTTGCTAGTTTGATTATAAGTGGCTGTACAAGTCTTTGAAATGATCTATGTGAAGGATGATCAAAAACTGCATCAATTCAAGAAATTGTAAAAATCTAGGATATGATTTTGGGAGATTATCCAGACAATTTACCAAATGAAAATTTAATAAGAAATTTAGTTATTTTCCTTATTTTCCTAAATTTAGTTAGTGACCAAAACTTTAAGTCAAGCTGTGGGTTCTAGAAAGTTGGATCCACTATGAGTGCTGCATTTTCTAACAATGTAACAAGAGCAATATGCGAATAGGCTTTCGTCTATACTTTTGAAAGCTTTAAAAAGTATTTAATGATTTTTATTAATTGATTAATCACTAGGGATGAGATATAGGTCCACCACAAGGATCCTGAATCATAACTTATTGACTAACCTAGCAGTATTTGCTACACTTAACAAATCAGTGTATGAATTCGAATTTTTTTTTATAATAATTAAGGTATCAACTTAATTAAAAATAAATTTAACTTAATAACAACGAATAAATTTCTTCATCTACTTCGTTTGATTCGGTATTGCATAATATAACTTTTAATTTTGAAAAATTACTCTTTTACACGATTACACGCTAAGTTTGTAGGCAAATTCTAGCGAGTCATAAGTCCATGGCTTACAATATTTATCATTTGCTAATAATGTCTATAATAAATTGCTTCACTTTGTCTTAATAACTATTTTGAATACAACGGCAAAGCGACTTGTTTGGGTAACCGCAGGCCCTGCCCTCAGCGAAATGTACAATTGCGTCCATTGATATGCATAACTACTGGAAAAAGGAGTAGATTATGCTGTGATTGACAATTGACCATATCTGGTTTATTATTCCATTCACGCGCCAGCATTTATTCTGAATTACTCGAATAAAAACTAATGAAAAAAAATCGAAATAAACATCGAAAACAAACTTGATTAAACTAAACAGCAAACAAAAAGTAAATATTTTTTTTCATTCTTGCTTTGTTAAAGGTATTTTTTGCAGTTTATTTTTAATTTGTTATTTTTTTTTTTTTGAAGTAATGAAAAATGTAAATTATAAACCTCGTCATAAAGACAAGACCCAAGTACACCGCACCCTTTTTCGTAAGCCATTTTAATTTTGATTGATATTTTATTGAAGTTAGAAAAATGTTTAATTTTATAAAAAACGATATATCAATTCATTTATTGTAGCTAAGCAAGTCAATAAAAAAAGATACTCCTAAGAAAAGGAGATTTATTAAATACTCGTACAAACTTAGTGCATTTAAAACGTTTAAGAAGTAAGTGAATGTATCTAATTGAGTATTTATAAAATCATGGTAATAAATTATAGCTTCGCTCAGACTAGCATTGGCATATTACAATAAATCGATAAATCATAATTTTTCGAAAAAGTTGTTTAAGTTTTATATACGAATGAGATTTTAATAAAAATTTTTTTCATGAATGATAAAAATGCACATGCACAATTTGATTTCGTCATTGTTCATTCCTTACAAATGAAGGAATTTTATTACTGAACCATATTTAATTTCCTTCATTTTATAAATAATCACCAAGGTACACTATATCAATAGCTAACTAAACATCTGATAAAGTCCAAACTATAGTATTATAGCTATCGCTTAAAACTTGCCAAAATTGATTTTATACTGGCGTTGCCGCCTGTTTAATTATCAGTTCACCTAGTATATACCATAATGTACTCTTTATATGAAAATGTTGGTAATAATCAATTATTTCTATTAAAAATACAAATACACATCACATACTAATGTACACATCTGTTCTACCACTCAAATGTAGTATCTGATAAAATAACTATTATTTATGAGAAAAAGAAATCACTTACATATTGAAGTTTTTAAAAATTCATGTCAATCTTTTTGTATCAAGAAATCTTCTACTTTCATTCAAAATATTGCAATCAGCAAACTGGACTTAAGCTTCAAATTAATTATTATTGTACTATTTTAATATGGTCATAATAAATGACAATTTGTTGCCATTTAAGCATAGATATTTTCCCCTTCTAAACACTTTTTAAACCATTTCTATTTCCACCTAGATTTTTCTACTTAAGAGAAATGAGTTTAGTACGCATTGCAAGTCACTTGCTTCGAACTTGGCAAAGAAAAATAGATTTTTTTGCAAAATATAAACATTGTTCAGATTTATCAAGTGTCACCATTTCATCACATCAAATCAAATATTTTAAATAATATCAAAAAAATGTGTATTACTTATGAAAAAAATCAATCAAAAATGGCAAATACAAGTTTATGAATGCTTTTTATATTGGAAAACAAGCTACCAACAAATCATACCATTAAGCAGTCTATATAACGAGTCGCGATCAAAAAGTGGTAAAGAACGACGACCAAAGCAGGAGCCAAAGTAGGTCTATGGCCAAGTGTCGGCTTAGGTACGTTCAGCGGCAAGACTCATGCCAGACAGTAGTGCAGTAGTTAAACTGCATGTCTACTGCATCTGCTGCGTCTACTGACAAAACTTAATAAAAATGCACTTTTCCGCAACTGAGAAGATCCAGTAAACAAGTTGAAAAAAAAAATTAAATGAAGTTAAGAAGCGAAGTGAAAATGTCATTTCGCAGAATTTGCTAATTGTTAGAATCTGAATCTGAAGCTTACTCTTCTGTTAATTGTATCTATCACTTAAAGAAGGTATTTAGCTTACTCAAAGTAGCTGTACGCATATTAAAAATAGCTTTTCCACAAATTAAAGCAATGCATTTCTGCATTGTTGTGGAAAAAAATACAGATTTTTTAGATAAAAGTCAGAAGAAGAAATTAGGTGAATTAATGAATTTAACATAAAATTATAAAATTATTTTAAAAGAACAAAAAATATCAGAAATGATCAGTGAAGAATACTTTCTCAGAAGTTCAGGAAAACAATTACGAATTATAAGCGTAATGTGGAAAACTTACACGAATCAGTGAATAACTATATTGATCATTAGTTATCAATAATAATTAATAAATAAATAGGTGTTTAAATAAGTTTATAAAATAATAAATAAAAATTGGAATATAATAGAATATAGAATATAATAAAATGGATATATAGAAAATATTAATGCGAAATGAATTAAATATTAATTATATATATTAAATATATTAAATACAAACGAATTTAAATATATTAGATATATTGAACATAAATACGTATATTTGAATATATTAAATATTTTGAATATAAGTATAAAAATATATAATATGTAATATATAATATATATTTTAGTTAGTAAATACATTTAAATACATTAAATAAGTATATTATATTTAAATATATTGACAAATAGTAATTTAAAGATT
Organism: Teleopsis dalmanni; assembly: GCF_002237135.1. NCBI lineage: Eukaryota > Metazoa > Arthropoda > Insecta > Diptera > Diopsidae > Teleopsis > Teleopsis dalmanni. Next base: position 183,698,170 of record NC_051847.1, read on the forward strand.
ATTGTTGTAATTATTATTATTATTAGAATGGGACTAGAATGGGAATCTTTGAGATTTTCTTTTAATATCCCTACAGAGAATCTTCTAACCCAGCGATAGCGACCCTACGATAGGCAGGATATTTATTTTCAACAGAATAAAAGTCAACATTAAAAAAGCACTAATAGAAGTTTTTATTTTCAAAAATTTCGAATATACGACTCTTTACATCATGTATCTAAGCAAGTATATCTAAGCAAGTATATTCAATATAAATAATATATTTAGTTTAAAAATAGTAAATATTATAACTTACTAATACTATTATAAAAAAAGTTAATATTTTTCGACAAAGGGTTCAACTCCGGAGATGAATATTTGGTGCGAAACATACTCTATATATAATTTGCCAGCTACTTGCACCAATTAATGTAAATAAATATAAAAATAATAAATATTTTATTATTATTTTTATATAACAAATATAAATATATCTCTAGTTGAAAATATATAAAGAAATAGTAATATTTCAAATGGTAATATTTGAAATAAAATTATAATATAAACATATAATTAATTGTCTTAATTTTAAATAAAAGGTAATCATAAAAATAATATATTTGCTAACTTAAGCTTTTAGATATATATCAACTTATCTGTATAAGCACTTAGGTAAATTTTTTTGTGTCTAAAATTTATTTATTTTGAGATATCTCAACGGTCACCTACTAACATTTTTTTTAAAAAGAAATAATTTGTTTTTATAATTTATTTTATATAAACTAAGCGCGAAGTTCAAAAATTAATTTATTCAAACACTTGTGTATAAATCTATGTATGTCTTAATTGTTATAAAATTCAAGTTATTGTTGACCAAATAAGTTAATTATCGTCACTTTAAATGCTAATCAAAAGCACATGTTTCTTTTGAAATTTTTATTACATAAATTTTGAATTTACTTTTAGTTTCATTTAAAAAGATTGAACCTCTCCAACTGGATTATGATAATAAAATTAAAATTTTTCATAGTAAAAATCACCAGAATCTTCATAAATAAGAATCTTTAACTAATTAAATGAAGACTTAAGATATTTTAAAAACAATGAAAAGAATTGTGTTTTGAGGAGTGAGCTTTTAATCGACGAAATAGTGTTTACTAAGCCAAGGTTAAACATGATATGAAATGTATAGCTTAGAGGAAAACAAAGTTTTATTATTATAACTGCTTCAGAAGAATTTAATTCTAAAAATATAGTTAAAAGATTCTTGTTGTAGTTAGATTTAATAACAATTATATATAGCAGCAATCGATAAGTTTTTCCCTGAAGTAACTACTATTACGTGACCCCAAGATTATCGAAGATGTAGCATTAATTAATAGTAGATTTCAATCTATGTAATTCATATGTAGGGTCTGTCGGGTTATAATTTTTTGATCTTTCGAATCATTTTTTGGAAATGAAAATATTATTTAAAGTATTTCCAATCAGAAATGTCAAGTTTTTCTACTTTTTAGGCGAAACACATAAACATTCCAGCCTAGTATTTATTCTCTTCTTCTAAGTCATTAAATTTTGTTTTTACCAAAGAATTTTAATGAGAATATATCTGCTGATACCGTAGTAGCAGTAATAATTCTGATTTTATTTTAGGATCAGGACATTATAGTAAATCATATGCTATACCATATCGTTCTGATACCACTAAAAATATATAAGTACATTCTGGTGTTTATAATTCTGGTTCACCACATTTTACATACTATAGTTTTTATAGATGGTTGCAATCACTCACATTGGCTGATCGGCAGATAACTTTTCAGAGGATATATTTGGCTATAATGCGCCTTTTGAATTCATTCATTGTAGAAAACCCCATCTAAATAAATTGGATTAATCCAGTTGAGTTTATGTAGTTAAACAGATTTTATCTTTTTTCTGTGATCAAAATGAATCTCTTCCTAAAGAGTTGTTTTTTAAGTTAGCAAAACCTGGGCAGTAACAGAGAAAGTGTGTAAATATAAAAGAAAACGCATGTTTTTCTTCTATTGATTTTCGTTAATGGAAGACATTGTTTTTCTGTAGAATTCTATACACCAGTGACCTAAAAGAACTGTAATTAACTTTGCAGTGTTTATAACTTTCCTGAATGTGGGCGTATTGCAATAGGTACCGTGATTGGAATGTTTTACATATTATGATTGCCTTCCATTGTTAGTTAGCCAGCTGCAGAAATTGGAGAAGGGTCTCAATCTGAGTGGTCTCTAGAAATACACATACTACCATAGCGAAATATTTATAGAGGTACAAATGTGGATTCAATTGTCTGCTTTTTTATATTTCTTTGGATGATTACCGATATGAACGTGATATTCGAGAATGGATTTAGTTCTTATATAGTAAAACAGATAAAAGAGTAATATTTTCTCAGCAATAGGTATAAGTTACAAAGCAACTCTTCATATTTGTATTTCGAGTGTAAAAAAATTTTTTGAAAATACCTCGAGTTAAGAAAGAGTAAAAGTGCTCAAGTGCAGTAGATCAAAGAGCTTCAATATACCATAATAATAATAATTTATAAATTTTTTTACGTTGAATATCTGTTCGTTTGTTAATATATAAACTAATTTTTTAATTTTTTCTTATTCCCATACCATAAACAATTCCCATACCAAATTGGGGTTTAAAAGATGGTACGAAAAGTCGGTTCCATTACTCCACAGATTCTGTTTGCGTTATAAAAATTACTTTAAAGAAATTTTGGTGTTATTGTTAGTTTTTATTTAGGTTATTTTTAATATTGAGTGGATGATAGTCCTGATAGTATTCTTACTTATCGTAAACATTTATACGAACATAAAATGTAAATATTTTTAATAAAATATGAAGATAATCGAAAGCTTGAGTTAGTGTGAGATTTCAATCCACTAAAAACGGTTCAATATCCGACGATATGTGCTCTTGGATAACCAATGCGACATAATTTATAGCTTAGTTATGTATTTATATATTGATTATCACTACATATAAAGAGGGTCATAAGTGGCTTATAGTCAGCCGATTTAAATTATAAAGGTAAGGTTAATACATATTTTATTAATAGTAGAGGTTAAAATATATTCTATGTTCGAGTGTTCTGGTGCATATGGCTCAGGAATGAACTGTTCGAAAATATTCGAACATGAAATGGTGTTCCAGCATTTATTACTATACATATTTATACAAAATAAGATCAAAATAATTTAAATATAAATATGCTCTTTTATTTTCTCCAACATTTCAAGCATTTAAAGTGTTTGATCCAAATATTCGAATTCGAGTAAAGTCGAGCTGATCGATTACTTCGAAATAAGAATGAATGGACTTATTGGAATAGTTTAACTGTACTTCAAAGAAATAGTGTTTATATGATTATATGTTACTATTGTTTTTATTGGTCTATTTGTATATTATTGTAATGTAAATTTGCATCAATAAAAAAATTTAATTATTTTTATTATCAATTATTTATACTCGCATTAGTATTTTGAAATAAAATTGAACTTTGTTCTTTACAACTTGATTATATCAAGCAGGGGTGGTATGATTTGTAATTAAAATTCTAACTGATAACAATTTAATTCTTTAAAATAATTCATTCAATATTTTTGTTTTTACTTCAAAACTATGCGGATTTGATCAGTTTCTATCACTTTTGCTGATTCATGTTTTTTTCATATATTTGTGAAAAACATTAAAATTTAAATAAAAACCGCAGCTAAACTTAAATCGATATAAGAATATTTTTAAACATTTTATTAAAAATTTTACCCTAAAAAATTAGTCACTCAATTTAATAATAAATTGGATAGGAAGTATTTTTTTAATTGAGATATTGTAAAATTATTGAATGCCCAAGGAGATCAAGTTTCAATCATTCTTTAAAGTCATTGTAAACAGAATCGCGTTACAAATATGGGGTTTCAGTAAAGTGAGTGTAAGCATAGATACTTTTCTTTTAAACAATATCGTGAAGTGATAAACATAATTTATAAAGTGCTGAGAAACTGCACCCGTTTATATTATCTAATTTTAAAAATATTTATTACTATTACCAGAAAGTATGTAGTTATTTATAATAATACCTTAGGAGATGTTAAAAATATATAATTGGCATGTAATTAAACTTACTCCATATAAACTTACTTGAATTATGTATTAATTTTATTATTATTGTATTAATTATTTATTTATGAATAGATTTTGTAAAAGATTAAATAAAATGTGTGTTAAACTATTGAGATAATTATTTCATTCAAGCTGTTTTAAATACTTTCTTATCTTTTAATTGCGTTTGAGTCGAAAGAAATAATGAATTAGAATTAATTTTTTTTCTAATACTTGTTTTGAGCTAGTTATTATTTTAATGTTAATATACTGTCCAAAACATATTTCAAATTTAATCTCTTGCAAATAAACAATATATTTTTTTTTTTGTATTTTTTTAATAATGATAGCTTAGTTTATAAAACTAATACTAACATGTATAGATATAGCTCTGAGGCCTTCAGCTATGTGTTATGACAAATTGATACTAAGTGCTTATAATTATGTAGCTGTATAGGACGTTTATACAATATAATACTATAACACATATTCTTATAACAATATATTAGATTATGGTATTGCTTAGCAAGACAAAAAATCGTACGTCCGAACGCAATGTACGTCCAAACGTCTACATGCCTATCTATACAAAAAAAGAAATTCGTTTTTTTTAATCGAATAACGTTTCACATGAACACTTATTGTGAAAAGAAACCGATAAGTTTAAAAATGGACTGAAGTTAGTTAATTATTACCTGAACTGACCACTCCAGAATTGCTTTTTTACAAATACTATATAAATAAAAATTTATAATTCTCATTAGATTTATTTTTATCTTCAGTGATATATGCTGCATTAAACGTGCTCAATTATGTATAATTTTAATGAATTTGCTTCTGGTTACAGTAGATCGAAGTTAGAACTTGTGGCAATACTCAGAAAGAAAATGTATGTTTGGAGTAAAGGTCTCACTTTGATTTCCATCTGATTTTTTTCTGATTTGTTCTCTTATACTTTTATATCGTTTTAAACCCTTTCCACTATACTCGGTTAGTTGCGTTAACGGTAAATAAAATTGCAATAAATTTTAAATGACATTAGAATCTACATGTATTATTTATATATTAGATCTATTGTTTGGATATCTTAGATTATTATTTATTTTTTTTGCGGACATGATCGTTAAGACTGCAGTGTAATAACAACTATTTGTGTAAGAGTATTTTAACTTTTTTGCAAGCATTTCATACACTTTCACAAAATAAACAATATCTACCATTTGTGGAAAGACCGGATCTCAAGATAATGCATATTATGTAATATATATTAATGTAAATTGAGAAGTAAACTTCTTCCTCGAAATTATTCTATACTCAAAATACTTCATATTTATAATAAAAGTTTCAAAAATAAAAGTGCTAGGTTAAAGCAATAAAATCTTACAATATAACAGTACCAATATGTGCTGTTAGCTGTAATAGCACTAAAAATGGATCAAACAGACAAATATCTTCTTATGCTTTTAAATTTCTGAAGAATACCTTTGTATTAATATTTTTTATTTAAAATAGTATTTTGAATCTGTCTATATATTATTATATAAATAGTGTATGCTTAAGTTCTGTTAGTTTTAAAATCTGATGTTAGGTCAGTAATAATGATTAATTTAAACATTTATGGTACTAATTATAATTTTACATACTTTGTGGTATCAATAATTAATATTATAATATATATAATTATTATATAAAATGTATTTAATAATAATATAATTTATATTTTATAGTTTATAAAAAATAAAATATTCTTGGTTTTTTTGTGACTAAAAAGTCTTTTTTTAGAAAAATATGCTTTTTATAAAAATAAAATATGGTTTCATTTATAAATTAGTTTTTGATTTGAAGTAATTAACTGTTTAACTGCTAACTGCTAATTAACTGTTGAATGATTTAAGAGAACCATTAGATGACTAGCTATCAGTCATCTATTTAGTTCATAAATTTTTTGATAAAGAAATTAGTTGCGAATCAGTCAATTACAATAGGCATGGATGAATTAGATTAGCTCCACAAACTTCAGACTTTGTTCATAAAATAAGCCAAGTCGTCGATCTTTAAAAAAAAATAGAATTTGATTTGATTGAATTCGAGTTCCATCAATTTTAATTGGAAGTCCAGGAAAGGTTCGGGATAACACCACCAACTGAATAACATCACCAGTTGTTATTAGGACTCTAATTTGAGAAATTATAGCGGAGCAACTTAATGTCTAATCATTAAAATATCTTTTTATATATATTATATTGTTGTTGGAATTTTTATATGTGTTTTTTTTAATTAATTGATTTTTATTCTTTTTTTTTGTTATATTGTCTGATATTAGCATTAGATAGTACTTATAAACTTTTAATCTTTGTTGGAACAAAAATTGATCCAAATAAAGTTGAGCACAAAATATATCCTCCGTTTAATAAATTGGATATTATTAAGCGAAATTATTTTCCAAACAACTTAATATATTATTGATATATTGAACTTATTTGTGGCTTAAGCGAATAAATTAATTCTTCAATTGGTAAAAATTTAAATTATTCTAGAGAAATGCAATATCTGAAGTTATAGGACAATTTTATGTTTGTACATGGATAGATATTTTCGTGGGATTGTAATTAATCATGAGGATTTCCTGTTAATATTGCTAACACTATTTGGATAATTACTGCTGGACAATTTATTATTAAATAGTCTTAACAACCCGTTACTGGGTACTCCCAGTTCATCAAGTACGGTTATACATCCTCAACTTGATACCTTTTTCGCTAAAGCCTCGTCCATTCGCTAAAGCATTCATTCTCTCGATGCACAGTGTGTGTCAAAACAGAAATTAGCCGATAAAAATTCGAAAAACTTGGGGCATATGTATTATATGTAGGTATTTTGGGCACCAAAATTCAACTTCCTATCTATCATAGTTTTTGAGAGAACCAAGAAAACTATTTTTTACCAAAAATTTGGAAAGGTTCCAATAGGCCGATTGTGCTCAAATTCGACTTAAAAGAAAGGCCAAATTTTCAGAAAAATTTCATGTTAATATCTCAATTGGTGTAGAACATATTGAATTCTGAACGGCTAATTTGTATTTTGGCACACTGTGCGACGTGACCAAGTCAGCGAAATCGCTGGTTGTTAATTCGTTGAACTATAAAAATGTCGTAATTAAGCTCGTATAGCGCATGGTTTATTCGGATGCAGTAGTAGTCACCAACCCGTAGAGGATAAAAGATTATTCGAAGAATTTTTGTAACAACTTTTCTATTTGAGGTAGAATGAAGCTTAAGAAGCAATGCTAGTCAGTCTATATAATTAATTTTCTATGCTAATCTACTTATTAAGTCAAATATTTTATTTGGAACTCAATATTTATGTTTAATTTTCATTTTTATGTGCAAAAATACTAAGAAAATTTTTAATCTTCTCAGAATATAGCGTTTGGAAAAATATATATTTTGTTTTCCTGAAAATGTGTAACAATATTTTTGTAAAATTTAGAAATAATTATACTTAAATATAATTGAATAACATAAAATGAAAAAAAATATTTTAGTTAATCAAATTTTTTGTGAAATTTATTTGAACTTTTTTAATACATTTTTTTTTTGATAATAGAAAAGGTTATCTGCGCCTGGCTTAGTTTTGGTGTGAAGAGATTAAAACGCGCAACATTTGAAAACAAACTTTTTTTTTGTATAATTTATATAGAAATTAAAACTTAAAAATAATTAAAAGCAATAAATACTATGTATGTGGATGTGTATGGATGTGAATAATTATGGCAGTTGTTTTGATTAACCTATTTAATATTAATTAATATTATTATTATGAGTGTGCACACATATGAGAATAAGTATGTGCATCTGTGCATTTGTGCATCCATGAGGTCGTGTATATTTCTTATAAGAGTAGTAATTTATTTATGTTACTCACCTTTGTTGAATTCTGAAAGTACGAAGATATTTTCTCGTATTCCATTTTCATTTTGCAGCAATCGAAACAAAAACCAAATTAGCAATTACAATGATATTGTAGAATTCCTCACAATTCCTCACAATTCTATGTGCGATCGTCTATGTGCGAATGCGAAAAGTGATTGAAAAAAGCCAAGTCTGCAAGGAATTTGCACTACTTTTCCTTAATGCAGGCGAAGAATCTTAATTTAGCAGCGCACGTTGGGCAAAAAAGTCACTGAGCATTCGAAACTAGTTTTCATTGAATTGAAAATTATCGCAATGGCAATAATTTTATGATATTTACGATGTACTACTGCAACTATTACTGCAGCTACTCTTCAGCACACTGACAGCTTCTTCACTCTTTCTCTGCTTAACTGCTTCAATGTTGCACTATTGTGCACAGATTGCGCGGTTTTGCACTACTGTGCGCAGTGCATCAATGGCGAGGTTAATGCGGCGGTGTTGCTCAATGCGGTTGCCTGCATGAATGGCGGGCTAGACTAGACACATGCGTTGTTGTTGTACGCGTTCTGTTGTAAACTGTGAGCGCAATGTGCGCAGACGCCACAATCTCTGCTTAGATCTTTACTTATCTTATCTGTCAAATGTGGCGTTGTTGTTGTTGTTTATTTTTAGGCTTTCTTCTGGCTCTTGTGGAGTTTTTGGTCATAAATTCGTTGCAATGTTTTTTATAATTTAATTTTTTTTTTGTTATTTATTTTTATTAAACATAAATAATTAAAATACAATTTTTCTTATTAAACTATTTTTGTTTAGTTTTGTCATTGTTGTTTGTCTTTGGCATGTCATATATGCAATATTTTCTGTTGCTGTTATTGTTTTAATTAAATGCATATCAGTAACACAGATACACACACACACACACACACATGAACGCTACACAGCGCGCCAACAACTTGCAATTTTAAATTAATTAATTTTTTTTTTATCGAAGTTTAAAATTTTTTGTATTTGTTTTGTATTTTGTAATAAATTTTTTTTTTTTGTATTTTTTTTTTAATTAAATTGTTTCAGGTTTGACTCGTCTTCAGTTTTTAGCTTAACTATTATTTTTTTTTTATTTTACTAAAATTTTGTTTTAACAACTTTGTCTGCATAATTATTTTTTTTTTTCAAAACAAGCGTGCTTTCGTTTGTTTCTTGTCCTCAGTTTATTACAATTTTTATTTTAATGTTATTTTTATTTTTATATATCTTTTAATTTTGTTTCTTATTTATTTATTTTTTCTCCCTCATGTGTTCTGTTTCCTTTCTTCTCAAGTCTTCTGAAGTAACTTGCACTTTTCGTTTGACAATAACGCAAATTTTATTTTAAAATTGTATTTTCAATATTCAGTTTGCTTCTCCGCTTTGTTTGCGAAGCCCAACCGCTTGCTTCGTCTTTTCGCTCAAATGTGTTTGCTGAGATTTTGCAGATCGTGCGGCTTACCTCATAATTTTAGCGGCTTGCATACCAAAGCTTTTTTTACCAAACTGGTTTCATTGTAAATAAAGTCTTTGTCACAGGTATGAAGCACCAAAGGCAGTGGCCTATACTGAACGCACCTTGTGGCCTTCAGCATGCGCTTTCGATTGTACAACTAAGCTTTGGTTAGTAAAAGCTTAATGATCAGATTGCTTGTGTTGATCTTAAAGAAAGCTTACACGCCGGAGGCGCTTTTAAAAACTTTAAAGTACACTGCAAAAAAATTTTTAAGAAAGTTATTTGTATATTTTATAGGCAATTAGATATAAATTTGAGCGAGAATAATCAGCAAGTTTCTTTAAAGGTGTTTTCAAAAATTTTAAAGTACACTGCAAAAAAACTTATAAGGAAATCATTTGTTTCTTTTATAGTCCATTAGATAAACCATTTACTACTATATCTGAATTCGTTCGAGAATAAACAGCAAGTTTCTTTAAAGGTGTTTTGAAAAACTTTAGAGTACACTGCAAAATATTATTATTTGTTTCTTTTATAGTCAATTTGATAAAAATTTTACCACTATATGTGAATTCGTTCGTTTCGAAAAGCAGAAATATACAACAAGTTTCTTTGAAGATGCTTTTAAAAACTTTTAAACACTGTAAAAAAATATAAAGTATTTATTTTCTTGTTTCTAATAATTTATTAGGTAGAAATTTTATTTCATAAAAAACCTTCATTGTGTTTTTTAGGGCTTAATAACAAAACTTTTAATTAAGAATTATACACAATTATTATTATTTTCATTATATACTATATATACTATACTATATTATATATACTATCTTAATTAAATTTGATTTAATGTTAATGTAACGCTAATGACTATTTCACTTAATAGAAACTATTGTAAATAATAAAGAAATAATAATTTCTAATAAATAAAGTAGTCACTATAACGTTAAAATTAAATTTAATATACAATTATAATGAAAATAATATTAATAAAAATTTCCAGATTCACTTGTACGAATCGGAGAGTAACATTCGGAACACATTTGCTCCGTAATCATATAGAGCATGGCTTTCTCCGTATTACTATCCTAGGTTAGGCTCTATGCACAAGAAAGAAATAAAATCATGCAATAAAAGAATAGTTCAGAAGAATAGTATTAAAATTTAATAATTTAAAAATAAAATAAAATTAATTAATTCAATTATTCTACAGTTGGTTTATCATTTCATTCGAACATAACACAGTAAGTGAATTTGTTAATGAACCTTCAGACAAGTTGATAAAATTCCAAGTTCAAATATAAAAGTCAAGTACGGCTTTGGTTCAGTTTGCTAATAAGCACTTACTACGAGTATCAAATTTGACAGAGTACGAGCACAACCCTTAGTTAAAATTTTTTTTACGAATTATTAAATATATGGAATAATTCCAAGATCACTGATGATGGGCATTTGGCACTATTCGAAACAGCTGTATGGTTAGCCAAAAATAAATTAATTAATAAAATAATAAAATTTTGTTCTTGTTATTTACTACTGTTCAAAACTTCTTTACTATTATAATGCTTTATTACTTGGTATTATTGATAGAAATTCTGTAATGATTTATGTTTATACTTTCTTTTGTTAACATTTAGATTTTAAAAGTGATCATCGAAATGGATCAAGAGTATTGTTTTATTGCATCAAAACGTGAGTGTGACTTCGTAAAATTAGTGTAAAATTTTGTTTGTTTGTTGTATTCTAATGATATCATGTCGCTGAAAAACAACCTTTAATAATTATTTGCAAATTAACAAAAAAAAAACGATTCAATAAAAGTTTTCTTACTATTTTAAGTTAATTATTAAAAATTTATACACAAAAAATGGAGCATGAAAACATATATTATTTTTTCTTTTTAAAAATCACAAAAGTCGAGGCCAATACATTTGCATATAAAATCATTTTTGTGTGGTTAATTTCCTTTTAACTCCAGTCCTTGAAAAGACTCATCCATTATGTCTGTAATTCTTAATTGCACGAAATGTGCCTATCGGTAACTTATCAATCGAGCAAACCAAACACAGATAAGTTAATGCTTAAATACTATTACGAATGTATCCTGAGAATCCTCTTACGAGCACACGTAAGAGCAGTGGAAACTGGCGTTTATGCCACGGCAGCATTTTAAGCTTCATTTATTTTTCATGGATCTGCCCATAAAGATTGCAATTTCATTACCATTGACAGACAGCGCAACCGAAGGAATAAAAATAAAATTAAACGCAGCATCTTTGTTGAAAAAGGCTACATTAAACTACGTGGAAAGGTAAAAGCCTTAAAAACTCTAAATTGAAGTTATAAAAAACGAACCAAAAATCAATTCCAAAAAAAAGGGGATATATGAAAAATAGGAAAATATAAGGAGAGGAAATCCAAGAGTCCAAAGGAAATTTCAATTTAGCGTGTCTGTTGACGTTCGATGCTTTTTGCCTGTACGCTCAACCACGTTGGTTAAATGCAATTGCGTTTGATTTTCTAAATACCTTACAACTTAGATAATAGGTATTTCAGGCTATATATTTATAAATACTATTATAATATGGTCACATATATCGATATTTTAAAGATAGTAATAATCAATACTGTAGTCTATCATACTTGATAATATACAATATGATTAAGATTTCTAGTTTAGTAGAAGCTGCGAATATAATACATTTTTTTATTGTAGTAATAACTCCAACGAAACCAAAACCCTGTTCTTTGGAAAATAACTGTTTAACGAGCTGCCAAGTATTTCCATTTAAGTATTCTCCTTTTGAAAATGTGTTCAGTCAGAATAAGACTATGTCTCTAGAGAGTCATGGCATTTTGATCACTTAGACAGTTCTACCTTGTTAAATTAGTGAAATGGAATAACTCATTAAGGAAAAATAAAGACTCATTACCATTAGTGACATTAGCCAATGAAGAAAGAAAATGGAAAAGAAATTGTAATGAAAAAACATGGTTTGAGATGATAAAATGCATCAGATTCGTTGTCAAGGTGATATAGT
>NC_051847.1:183710826-183719310 GCF_002237135.1 Teleopsis dalmanni
AATGATTTAAAAAATCTGCACCGATGATTGAAGTGTTTACATCTGCGATAATAAATGGCCATGTGAAATTTCTTCGTAAGCCAAGAGCTAGAGTTATCTCTATTTCTCCAAATGTTTTGATCATAGAACCATTTGCTGCGTAGAGTATTCTTTCGTTCTTATTGTTTGTATTTGAATTTTTTTGTTTGGCGGCAATAAGTGAAACATCTGCACCCGTGTCTATTAGGAATGATTTTTTTGTCTTATTGTCATAGACGAACAGTCTTGTAGATGTTTCGTTTACAACTTCCTCTGCCGCCGTAGACGAAGTCGGTTTTAGTTTTTTGTGCCATATGTGCATGGCTGCTTGCAATTTTTTGCATTTGACCCATATGTTCTATGATACCAACAATTTGTACTGGTCTTTTCTTCACTATCATCATGACATTGCCGGTTTCTGGATGTTGAACGTGAACGTTGATTTGTTCTTGAGCGGTGTTCGGTTGATAATTTCGAGACCATTTTCGTCAGTCTGGTCACTTCTCGTTGAAGTTGTTCGATTTGTGCATCACGTTGAATATGAGCTGCTGCAGGGACGTTAGCTGCATTGACGTAAGTTCCTTGCATTGTTGAGTTTATACGGATTGTTTCGGTTATGTTGTCTGCCAATTCCGCCATCTTAGGTAGTTCCACTTGAATTGTGGCTAGACATGTCTGTACTTCTACAGGAAGACGTTGTAACCATAACCCTTTCAGTAATTGTTCGTCTTGTTTGCTTCCACTAATACGTTGCAATTCGCTTAAAAGATGGGATGGCTTTTTATCCCCAAGCTGTAAACCACTAACTAATTTTTGTATGCGTTTTTGTTCACTATCCGCAAAGTTTTTTATTATTGCTTGCTTGATAGCTTCGTACTTCTGAGTTGCTGGTGGATTCTGTATTGTGTTATAAATCTGTTCTAACAGCGATGCATCCAATGCTGCGATAACTGTGCTAAACTTTTGAGTATCGCCCTTTATGTTGTTGACTTGGAACCAGTAGTCCAACTGAATAAACCAAAGGTCAATGTTGTTTTTTATTAATGTTGGCATCGGCAGCTTTATTGCAGTGATTGTTGCGTTTTCATTGATTGGGTTAGTGTCTTCGGTTATCTTTTGCTCTTGAGTAGCCATTTTTTTTTTTATATATTCGACGTCGGCTTGGTCACCATATGTAGTGGTTTGTTATGTTGGGTTTTATTTCGAATTTAACACTCCGTATTGGTAATGGATAAGTTAATTTAACACTCCGTATTGGTAATGGATAAGTTTATTTATTTCTTATACTTAGTTATTATAAAATATTCTTAAAGTTAAGATTTGTGTTTTTACGTTTTATTCACGTGCTGCTTTGTCTTTTTCCAAACTACTACTGGCGGGAACTGCGGCTATTGTTGTCTCCTTTGTGCCTTGTTGACAGTTCTTTTTATTATATTTTTTGGTGCTGCCACAGTACTCCCCCCTAAGTGATGGAGTCACTAAATTTGGTTGGAAAGCGAACGTTGCGTCCTGATTTTGTCAGGTTAGCTGTTGTATTTGGTCGCACAGACTGGTCGCCATTAACGTTGTTTGGATGTGGTATACCATTGATTTGTTGTGGATGTCAATGTCTGTATCGGGACATATGAAAGCAGCTTTAAGACGATCTATGCTAACTGTTTGTTCTTTGTTTTCGATCAGTATTCTAAACGTCTTGTCATTTCGCTCTAGTATTTGGTAAGGACCATCGTAAGGTTGCGTCAATGGTGGTTTTACCTTGTCATTTCGTATAAATACATGCGTGGCTGAGCTTAGATCCGGTTGGATGTGGTAGCCTCGGTCTATATGATGCGATACCAACGTTGCCTTGACGCTCTGCATTTGTTCTCTTAGCTTGGTTATGAAATCGTGTTGATTTATATTTCTGTGGCTAGGGTTGCTTACTATTTCGCCCGGTAAACGTAGAGTTTGGCCATATAGCATTTCAGCAGCAGAAGCTCCAATATCTGGTTTAAAAGTCGTGCGTAGACCTAACAATACTATTGGTAAAACTTCTGTCCAAGAAGTTGTTTGGTGGCACATTAAGGCTGCTTTTAATGTGCGGTGAAATCGTTCCACCATTCCGTTACTTTGAGGATGGTAACTCGTAGTTCGTAAGTGTTTGCAACCGATAACTTCAGCTAGTTGGTTGAACAATGAAGATTCAAATTGTCTTCCTTGGTCTGTTGTGATACGTAAGGGTACGCCAAAACGTGCGATCCATTGAGTAATCAGTGCGTTTGCGATGGTTTCCGCTGTTTGATCTGGGATCGGAATTGCTTCTGGCCATCGGCTGAAACGGTCGATGATGGTTAATATATATGTGCAGTTGTTTGATGGTGGTAGCGGGCCGACGATATCTATGTTTATATGTTCGAATCTGTGTTCAGCGAGTTCATATTGACAAATAGGTGAACGGTTGTGACGTTGCACTTTAGAACGTTGGCATGGGATACATTGTCGGGTCCAGTTTCTGATATCAGCATTTATAGAAGGCCAGAAAAATTTTTCAGCTATCATTTTTGTTGTGCCCCGAATGCTGGGATGAGACAACCCATGCGTAGCTTTAAAGATATGTAGCCGGTATTTCTCCGGAATGTAAGGACGAATTCGCCCAGTTGAAACTTCGCAATAAATTTTATCCGATATTGTTGGTAAAGATAAAAGTTTGATTTCGATGGAATTGTTGTTTTTGATATCTTGTAGTTGTGGGCAACATCGTTGTAATCCAATTATACAATCGTAGTCGATTTTTGGGATGCTAATACTATCTATCCGCGAGAGAAAATCTGCTGGGATGTTGTCTTTTCCGCTGACATGAACGATATTCGTTGTAAATTGACCTATATAATCAAGCTGACGGACTTGACGTGGTGAAGCCTTGTCGGACTTTTGCTGGAATGCGAACGTGATTGGCTTGTGGTCAGTTATTAATACGAATTCACGACCTTCTAACATATGTCGAAAATGTTTTATGCCCTGATATGCGGCTAACAACTCACGATCGTATGTGCTGTATCGTTTTTGTGTATCTGTTAATCGTTTAGAGAAAAAACCGAGTGGTTGGAACGTGCTGTCTGTCACTTGATGAAGAACTGCGCCGCGAGCTTTATCCGAGGCGTCTACTTGTAATGCAAGCGTAGCAGTTTTTGACGGATGAACAAGTAGTGTCGAGTTTGTTAGTTCATCTTTACATTTTTGGAAGATTGTTTTGTTCACTTCGGTCCAGCATAACGGTGTGTTGTCGTTCTTCTTGTTTCCTTTTATCATTTGTTGAAGTGCAGTTTGAGAATCTACAGCGTTTGGTACGAACCTGCGATAAAAGTTAAGTAATGCTAGAAATCTTCTTAATTCTTTTGTTTTTGTTGGAAGCGGGTACTCGCTGATGCTCTTCACTCGATCTGGTAGAGGTTGAATGCCCTTTTCACTGATGAGATAACCAAGAAATTTTACTGTGTTTTGAGCAAAAACGCATTTTGATACGTTTATTATTAAACCATGTTTTCTGAATCGTTCGAATACTTGTTGCAAGTGTTGCCTGTGCTCTTCCTCGTTTGCTGATGCAATAATGACGTCGTCAATATAGGCAAAGGCGAATTCGAGATCTCGTAATACTTCGTGAATGAAGCGTTGAAATGTTTGACCTGCATTGCAAAGTCCGAATGTCATGTTAGTAAATTCAAATAATCCAAATGGAGTTATGATCGCCGTTTTTGGAATATCCCCCGGTTCAACTGGTATCTGGTGATATGCCTTAATCAGGTCGATGGTTGAAAAAACTTTTTGGTTATATAACATGTGTGCAAAATCATGTATGTGAGGAACTGGGTAACGATCTGGGATGGTGATTGCATTTAGGCGACGGTAATCTCCGCAAGGTCTCCAACTACCGTCTGGTTTTTTTACCATATGTAAGGGGCTAGCCCAATTGCTGCTTGATGGACGGCATATTCCGGCTGTGACTAAGTTTTGGAATTCTTCTTTTGCTGCTGCTAGCTTGTCTGGAGGTAACCTACGTGGTCTCTCACATATTGGTGGACCTTTTGTTAATATGTGGTGAGTGACTTTTGTCACCTGGCGATTTGTCGGTGTTGGTTTAGTGATGTCGATGTATTCTTTTAGTAGATCTGCAATTTTGCAAGATGTGTTCACAGTTGATATTTTTTGCGCATTTACCTTACGTTCACTTGCGGCTGAGAAAATCTTTGTTGATGTGTCGATTAATCGTTTCATTTTTATGTCTACTATTAATCCGAAATGATTTAAAAAATCTGCACCGATGATTGAAGTGTTTACATCTGCGATAATAAATGGCCATGTGAAATTTCTTCGTAAGCCAAGAGCTAGAGTTATCTCTATTTCTCCAAATGTTTTGATCATAGAACCATTTGCTGCGTAGAGTATTCTTTCGTTCTTATTGTTTGTATTTGAATTTTTTTGTTTGGCGGCAATAAGTGAAACATCTGCACCCGTGTCTATTAGGAATGATTTTTTTGTCTTATTGTCATAGACGAACAGTCTTGTAGATGTTTCGTTTACAACTTCCTCTGCCGCCGTAGACGAAGTCGGTTTTAGTTTTTTGTGCCATATGTGCATGGCTGCTTGCAATTTTTTGCATTTGACCCATATGTTCTATGATACCAACAATTTGTACTGGTCTTTTCTTCACTATCATCATGACATTGCCGGTTTCTGGATGTTGAACGTGAACGTTGATTTGTTCTTGAGCGGTGTTCGGTTGATAATTTCGAGACCATTTTCGTCAGTCTGGTCACTTCTCGTTGAAGTTGTTCGATTTGTGCATCACGTTGAAATTGAGCTGCTGCAGGGACGTTAGCTGCATTGACGTAAGTTCCTTGCATTGTTGAGTTTATACGGATTGTTTCGGTTATGTTGTCTGCCAATTCCGCCATCTTAGGTAGTTCCACTTGAATTGTGGCTAGACATGTCTGTACTTCTACAGGAAGACGTTGTAACCATAACCCTTTCAGTAATTGTTCGTCTTGTTTGCTTCCACTAATACGTTGCAATTCGCTTAAAAGATGGGATGGCTTTTTATCCCCAAGCTGTAAACCACTAACTAATTTTTGTATGCGTTTTTTTTCACTATCCGCAAAGTTTTTTATTATTGCTTGCTTGATAGCTTCGTACTTCTGAGTTGCTGGTGGATTCTGTATTGTGTTATAAATTTGTTCTAACAGCGATCCATCCAATGCTGCGATAACTGTGCCAAACTTTTGAGTATCGCCCTTTATGTTGTTGACTTGGAACCAGTAGTCCAACTGAATAAACCAAAGGTCAATGTTGTTTTTTATTAATGTTGGCATCGGCAGCTTTATTGCAGTGATTGTTGCGTTTTCATTGATTGGGTTAGTGTCTTCGGTTATCTTCTGCTCTTGAGTAGCCATTTTTTATATTCGGCGTCGGCTTGGTCACCAATGTAGTGGTTTTTTATGTTGGGGTTCATTTCGAATTTAACACTCCGTATTGGTAATGGATAAGTTAATTTAACACTCCGTATTGGTAATGGATAAGTTTATTTATTTCTTATACTTAGTTATTATAAAATATTCTTAAAGTTAAGATTTATGTTTTTACGTCTTATTCACGTGCTGCTTTTTCTTTTTCCAAACTACTACTGGCGGGAACTGCGGCTATTGTTGTCTCCTTTGTGCCTTGTTGACAGTTCTTTTATTTATATTTTTTGGTGCTGCCACAAATGTTTGATTTATTAATAGATTCAAATACATAAATAAATAAATTAAGTATATAAGAAATAAATGCTAGCCATTACTCTTGTAAAGCAGGATATAGACGATGCTACGTGTTTGAAGACAAGGTATGCGTGCTACCAAATCGCAAATTCAAATTTCGGTCTGAGACATGTATTATTTGTAAAGTCTGCACACATCTCTGCTTATGTATGTCGAAATCTGCAGACTTCTCATAATTTAAGAATTTTGGTGAGCGTCGGACGAGCAAACATCGCGGAAAAAAAATATAAAAATAATTGAAAAAGTTGTAGACATTTATTTTCTTTAAAATAAGCAAATTTGAATAAGAGTGCTATAAACAATTTTCAAAATAGTTTATATATTTTAAAAATTATTTTGTGCTGAAAATATTTTATTAGTTTTTATATTTACAAAATTATTTTGTGAATAAATATATTAAAATGGAACATTTTAAAGAATTAAATTAGATATAATTTTAGTTTTAAGAATTAAAATAAAAAATTATGTTTAATTCTAAGAAATATGAAATCTTTATATAATGAAATAAACAACATGTTACTATCATCATCATCTCAATTTCTTCAGTTTCGATTACTGTTTTGCACTCTGTATTTGCTTCGCTATTGTTATGAACGGTGTAGAAAATAATTTAAAATGAAATATGCATACCTTGTTTCAAAGTATATAAAAAAACGCATACTTGAACTTTATACTTGGTGTGCAGATATGCAGTATCGTCTATATCATGCTTAACATTCATTTTGTTTAATTCAATTAATATTTTCTTTAAATTAATTAATTTTCAGTGTTTACAAGTTTTATAATTTATATTGTATACAACACGATAGAAAACATATATTACAAAATAGCATTTAGGTCGTGTGCGAGTTAGGCTAAGTTGCGTTCTAAATGAGGGAAATTCTAAGTTGTGCCGATAATGTAGTGATGTGTCGATACGTGTTGATAAATGGCAAAATGTGTGCAGTGCAAAAAATCCCAAAAAATCTCCCATTTGGTTTAGTATCAACTTAGCCTAACTCGCACACGTCCTTAATATATCTTAAACGTGATGCCAACTTTTTTTCAAGCAGATTTAATGATGTTTTTTTACAACTGTCAAAAAAAAAAAAATTACGGCTAATGTATCATGTGTGTCAATATAAATTCAACAAAAAACAGTAACATCTTGGACCTTTATGTACATTCTCTTTTTGTCATTTTTCTGACTAAAGTAATAACTAAATTGATTTTATTGTTTAGTGAGATATAAAATTTGAAGATATAGTGTTTTAAAACTCAAAAATCTGAATAACTTGTATTTAATTTAAATTTACTGAAGTATTTAAATTTTATGCAATGGCAACACTTTTTGTAATATTTATTGTTGGCAGCTTGTTCAGTTGGCGGTGAGAGTTCATAGTATATTGCATATTTTGCATGCAGCGGGTCTCGAATTAAAAATATCTGTTGCTGTTGACAGTAAATTGATTATTTAATAAATAAGTAAATCTATTTTTCTACAATAAAAATCTATTGCTGAACATTTTTGTTCATAAAGATGTCACATCATTATGTAGTTACGGCTCAGAATCCAACGGCTGTGATTGCTTGTGTATGCGGTAAGTAAACTTTTTTATTTAAACACATTGTATTATATCTGAAATAAACGATTAACTAAATAAATTATTGTGCTTATTATATAAATAACTTATAATGTGTAAAATGTGCTAATAAAAACATAGAATTTAATATACCTACAAAAGCCGGTATGAAATGCTACATTTTATGAATTCGAAAACGTGACCTTAAACACAAGAACCATTATTCAATGCATAATGTGCTTCTTTTGTATAAATTTGCTTCATTTAAATTTTATTTGCGCTTTTCAGGAAACTTCACGTCTCCGACAGACTTAAATTTGGTCATTGCAAGAAATAGCCAATTAGAAATCGATTTAGTTACGCCGGAAGGGCTGCGTCCACTGAAGGAAGTTAATATCAATGGACAGATTGCTGTTATGCGACATTTTAGACCACCTGTAATTTGAAAATATTTATTCAATTTATGTTATTTTAATAACTATAACTATAATTATAATTCCTTTAGGAAGGCAAAAAAGATTTAGTTTTTATATTAACTCAACGGTATAATGTAATGATATTGGAATTCATTGAAGAAGACGGTGTCATAAAAGTTCATACTAAAGCAGATGGAACTGTTTCTGATCCAGTCGGTATAAGTGCTGAAGGTGGTGTTATTGCGGTTATTGATCCAAAGGCTCGGGTAGTTGGTATGTGTTTATACAAAGGATTATTTACTATTGTTCCACTGGATCACAGTTCTAGTGAGTTAAAAGCAACGAATTTACGGTAAGCGTAGAAAAATAATGGGGAAAATATTATTAATAATTGTATTTATTTATAATTTTATAATAGAATGGACGAGTTAACTGTATATGATGTGGAGTTTTTATATGGTTGTGTTAATCCCACAATCATTGTTATACATAAAGACAACGATGGAAGACATGTTAAAACACATGAAATAAATCTTCGCGAAAAAGAATTTACAAAAATTGCTTGGAAACAGGATAATGTTGAAACGGAATCCACACTAATCATTCCAGTTCCAACTCCACTTGGTAAAAATTTATAAATCTATATCATACTTATTAATGAAAAATATATAATATATGGAGTTAAAATAAAACAAT
>NC_051847.1:183719410-183726735 GCF_002237135.1 Teleopsis dalmanni
AGTTAATATAAGAATGATAATAATTGTTGAATTTTATTCTAAAAAACTTGTGATTTTTAAAAATACTTTAAACAAATATTTTCGATTTTCGAGTCTATTTAAAAACTTAGTTCTTATTAAGAACTTTGCTAGGATCAACTTCGTTTGGAACACTTCAATTTGTAGTTGTCACTGCAAATTGACAATTTCTGTTGTTCTGTTTTTAATCTAAACTTTCTACTGCAGCTTGCAATTAAATAACATTTCATTCTTAAAATTTTTTGCAAAATTACTTTTTCTTTTTTTCTTATTTTTTGGATGTGTTAAGTCATGTCTGATATCAGATTTTATTAAGGAAAGTTTTGGCGTTGTGCGAATTGTACTAACTTTTTGCGACTTTCACTGAATATTGTATGAGTTGCTCGAGTTTTAAGATACTCGTACTTTTTTGTTAAAAGTTATTTTCTATACATTCTGCATATTTGTTGGATAAATAAGAATTTTTAAAAATATAAAAGTATATATCAGTGTGTTGACTATAATTAAAAGTCTCCTGAGTAGGTAAGAATAAGCATACTTATGAGTTGTTGTATGTGCATTATTTTATATGGCAGTTTGCTTTTATATTTTCTTTATTTTAAACACTCTCTAGTTTTAATGTAAATTATATTAGAAAGTTAAATTAAGAGAAGAATGGGAAGGAATAAGGAACATTTTGAAAAACATGGAACTTAAACTACAAATCAAATTTAAACACATTTCTCTTAAAAATATTTAAAATAAGTACTTAATTTAGGATAAATTTAATTGTTATAAAAATTAATGAATATAAATACGAATTAGAATACAGTAGCATAGAAAAAAGATAAAACCCTATGCTTAATATTGGCTGATATTTCGTGATTTCTAACCGATTATACATAAATAGTAGATGTTTCATTCTTCAAATAAAGGCCAGAATGTGAGCTATTGAAGACATTCCAACATCATAAAGGGTTAGGATTTGGCTGTTACTTTATGCTTTCTAACTGACTTTACCTAAACAGAAGTCATTCTATAGTTCCAGTGAAAGCCAGAATGTCAGCTGTTGTGGGCATTCTAATATCAGATGAAAATATAATCTGATAGATCGGCCCAGATCAATGTTGGATGTTCAAAGACAATGTGATTAGGGGGGTTTATTCGCATTCAAGCAGAGTCAACATTCTGTTTCCTTACACAGACTAATTTTGTTAAGATAATAACGCAAGCGGTAATGGTCCGTTAGACAAACTACCGTAGACATACATACCATACATAGTAATTTATATTAAAAGTTTTTTATTTTTAATTATTTTTTATTTTACCACTTATTACAATGTAATAGTATTGTATAAGTTAACTCCCGCGTACCCAAAATCCGGCCCTGTGCTTAGTTTCATTAACGGAGCAATCATGCGATGTTGTTCGAACGCATGGTTGCTACCAAACGGGATTTCCATTTGTTTGTCTGGAAAAGTCCCGTTTGGCTTCGGTATCTCCCAACTTCGCAGAAGTGCGCTCGGTCTCTCTTGCTTAAGCCACCGAACAAGCAACATGAAATTGTGCTGCGTTAATAAAAAATAAAAATTTACTTTTAACTTATATATATATCTTCTAAAGATTGTGTAGCATTTTAATAGGTACCAAAAAGTATTGGAAATTTATAGAAAATGAATCATCATAGGAACTCTAACTGTAAACTAAAAGACCACCTTACAAGACTGGGTATACTTATGGATGTACACTGTAGATTCTGTGAAGAGAATAACGAGTCAGCCACACATATGCTGTTAGAATGCCCTGCCTTATGCACATACGGAATATATATTCTTACGAAAAAGGCACTAAAATTCTGTAAAGTTGGTTCTATACTACTTTTTATTGACGCAACAGGGCCTCTACCTTATCTAAACCCAGAAGGGGGCACAATAGACTCGACGGTCGCAGTGCTACAACCCCTAACAATAATAATAATAATATTTCATATAAATTTGCTTTTTACATAACTAAAAAGTAACTAAAAATATTAATAAGTGTTATATTATAAGAAAAAATATTAATAATAAATTTTTTAAAAGATATTTTTATACTTTTATTATGTTGAGGTTAGTTGAGTCAGTGTACTTAAACACTTTTACTCTTTATTTACTGTGAGGTTTCTGCATAACCTACGGCTTGACTGGATTATTTTTTATCACTTCATAAGAGTAAGCAATAATTGACCTCAGATCTGCATACCTCCCCGAGGAGCTTGTAATCATGCTGAGATTCGATAACGCGGTGGTGGTAAGCCTGTCAGTTTTCATAAATAATTTGAGGGCTCCATACTTTGTGTATTTTTTGATCGGTTCAACCTTGTGGTCCCTGACGATGTCATTCATCCTAATGTACCATGGTACCTTGAAAAGTCTTCTCAGAGCCTGGCTTTGCGCAATTTCTGGCTCGCGAATAGTAGTGTTTGAGGCTTTGTTTAGCACATTCATATAGAATTGACGGTCATTTATACTTTTAGTTTCATATATAATTAATTTTATTTAATTTTTTTTTTTTTTTGAATTTTAAATTATTCAAAATGGAACAAAACAAAAATAATTTGAAATTATCTAGAAGAGTGAAACAAGTTTAAAAAAAATGTGACTATTTTAGAAAATAAAAAAAATTATTTATCTAGCTGAATCATAGTAACTAAAAATTTCACAGATGATGTATCTCACACTAACAATAAAAATGACAATTATTTGCTTAACAAATATTTGTTAAATAAATAAAATAAATGTTGACTAAGTTTGTTTAATATTTTTGTGTTCAGTCACTTCATTCTAATATACAATATAGGTTAATACAATAAAAATTTTACTTTCATATCAAACTGTACTTATACTATATATAAAACAAATATAGTATAGAATGATAATTGAAGACGTTAGAAGTGTGACAATGAGTGTAATTTTCGTACTTGTTAAGATATTAGCAACACTTGCAAGCGCTACCAAAGTATTTATATCTGTAAGATTGCGACTGAGTTGTGTGATTATTTCCGCTACTCTTGTTAGATTGTTTGCACAATTGTTCATTGTGTAAACAACTTTGCTAGCTCAATCGAATTTGGCGTTACAAAATTCACGCCACTAAAATAACTTCTTGATAAGTAAGTTTCGTAATAATTTGAATATCATTCGTCACTTTCTATCTGTGACATGAAACATTGTTTGCTATTATCTGATTTCATTAATCATATTTGAAAAATGTTGTGTATGCGCTATGACATTGCTTAGACTAATTAAGATTTTAGATTGAATTAGTTTTATGCTTAAAATTTTGTTTTGTTTGATTTGACGTAGTGCAGTGTAATTATTTTGTAATATTAGCATTTGTCTTGTTGGAATTTTTTTTTATGCTATAAAGTTTGGAATTCGCAAAAATGATTAATCACCGCGCTTTTCACGAGCTTCACGAGAAACGCAGAGTTCATTTCCGCAATGTATTTAGATAAAGCGACACTTAATGTGTATTTGCTTGCATTAAATTAATGGAAAACATTTCTAGGTATTTTTTAACAAATTGCTCCTTGTATCTAGATGAAGTAACTAACAGATTTTTGCACTGTACAATGAATTGCTTGAATTAAAAAATAAATGCAATTATTTCTCATATCTTCTAATTATTTTAAGTGAAAATAAATGACATTATTTTGTCAGACAAATGATTTCAGACAAACATTTGTAGCAAATTTAATTTCATTAATTTCATTTTGTTGAGAAATAAAATTTATATTTTATTAGAGTTTCATTAGATTTTATTTCAGTCGTCTACCGAATTTATATATTAACTCTTGCTGCCATTTCGATATGGTTTGGTATACTTTTCAATGTTAGAAAAATAAAATTCATAGAAAATTTCTAGAAAATAAAAAAAAATTTTTTGAAAATTTTTAAAAGCACTCAACCAACTGAAAATTTTGAAAATTTTTGCAATTGTTGCGCTAATGGAGAAGCTTTGAACTGAACAGGCTTTTGTTTTTGTTGCTTAGGTGTTATCAGAAGAAAATATGGCATAAATTTTCATTTAACTAAAATATAAAATACATAAAAAACATTGTATACTCTAAAATAGATATTATATTTGTAAGTTCAAGAAAATATATTCAAAAAATGTAAAGGCAGAAAACAATTTGTGTAGCAGGTGTAATGGGAGTATTAGTAGCAGCATAGCAATTCTGTTAAAGATTCCTCTGATATTCACATTAGGATAACAGAATTTATAGTAACAGAATTTTTACATTGTTGAATGGGAAATTTATTTGTATATTAAATTCCAACTTTTGCATATCTTTAAAAGGAAAATTATAATGTAAACGTATGAACTTTAAAATTTTTCATAACTGAAAATTATGACATTCATATTTTACTTTATTTTTATCTTTTGTTTCGTCAGAAAAAGGGAAGTTCCTGCGAACTGCAAAAGGTATAAAGTTATTACATACAATAATATGAAAAACTTAAATACACGCGCTTATAATGTTTTCCATTTCAATTTTGTTTTCCATTTAGCATTTTCTTTCTTCATATTTGAATCAGTTTGCAGTTTTCAGGATAAAAAAGTTTATCCTGATTTATTTTACTTTGTATACAAGAGAAATGATAAGCGTTGTCAAGAGCATTTGACATTTAACTGATTAAGTGTGCTTAATTATTTTATTTGTTGGTTGGAAATATTAATAAATCAAAATTTAATTTAATTTAATTTTAAATTTTATCATATTGATACATATCACGAATGCTTTATGCAGTGCCCTATTGTACTACAATAGCAATTTTATGTAGTATTTCGATTTATATGTTGTGTATTAGCCATTCATAAAGTAAAGAAAACTGTTTATATCAAATAAATATTTGAATGATTAAATAGATCAAATATTTCTATAATTGTTATCTTTTCAAAAAGGGTTTATTATATATTCGGAAGAATTTTCAAGAAAAATATTTATAGTATAAGTATATTATTCTACAAAGAAACTGTATATATTAAATATCTTTTTATTTAAAAAATAAGCATAAGGAATATTTTGTGAAGCGATAAGTCATGTGTATATAGATGTATTTGAAAAATATAAATATAAGTATAGCAAGAAATATTTATTGGAAGCTATGAGTGCTTAACATCAATTAATTTTACATTTTGTTAGTATAAGCTAAGTCTAAGTTTATTAAATAAAAATATATTTAACAACTGATTTTGGATAAATATAGTAAAAATAAAAAACTAATTATTTTTAAAGTTTCTCACGAAAAAAAAATAAGTAACCAAAAATTACTACCTTGATTGACATTTCTTTTAAGGTAAAGTTCGAAATCTCGTGGTTCTAAAAGTGCGCTGAAAAATATTGTGGTTCGAAGTGCCAACCAAAGCTGAGATTATGCATGCAAACATAGTTTAATGTCGGCAAACACAACGATTTACGTATGCTTTAATAGGTTTCTAGCCAATTATGTTAGTTATATCATTTAAAGAAACCATGGCTGAATTTGAAAGAATGATTCTTAAAAGATACCTTCTTATTCGCAATCATTTCTCGGCTCACCTAAATTGGTAGTAAAATTAACTATAGAGCATTGGTTTTAATATGAATCTTATAAGAAATGGAATATGACGATGACTGCAGGTACGCCATTATATCAGTTTACAAATATTTATAATTTATAGATTATAGTATTAAATATAAATTTCATAAAATTGTAGTTTTATTAAATATGATGATGGGTGCAGGTACACCATTATATTAGTTTCTAAATATATAATTTATAGATTATAATAAATGGTACATATTCCATAAATTGTATTTTTATGTTCAGAGAGTCAAATTTCATTAATTTCGAAAACATGAAATTTAGTTAATTTCAAAACTGTTCATACTGCCACAAACTAAGGAAATCATATGTTTTTATCTGGGAAATTTGTATCTGAGAAATTTTAAAAGTTGATTATTATAACTATAAAGGATGGTATTCAGTAGTTTTATTAGCTTTAGTGGATTTCAGTTATGTGAATTATTATTTTCCACTCTATTTTAAATTAATAATAGTTACAGTTTGTTTTCTCTATAATCAAATTTAAAATTTTGCTTCAAAATATTTATTTAAAAAAAAATATCCCTTTTCGTTATCTCAACTGCATCATTTGGTTTAAATTTATCTTACGCATAGTTGCATTTGAAATGTTCCTTTAATTTAGCCTTCATTTCAACGAAATTAAGGCCATTTTTCTTAATTTCGTTCTAAGCTCAAAATGGAATTTTTAATGGAGAATACAAGTAATTTCGCTGAAACGAAGATGAAATAAAAATTTTTGCGAAATTAAGGTGTGTAAATGAATGATGAATAAAAAACAATATAAAACAATATAAATATGTTTTTTAAAGAAATTATTAATAAGAGATAATTATTAATTAATTGAAAAATATAAATTATTCAAAATTGATTGAAAAAATAAAAAAAATGTTGATTTTTTAAATATTTTTTCGTTTTAATGTATAATCATGTAGTGCCTCCAAGCAGTATGGTTAATATATGATAAATTACTTAATGTTTAATAATTAATTTTCATCATAATCATCAACATGAAGGACTAATATGCATATAATAACATTAATTAAAAATATGATTTTATTAAACATGTAATAAAAATCAATTTAATAAAGGTTTTAATTATTAAATAAAAATTAATACCACAATAAATGTTATTAAAAACACAAATACACACAAATACACACATGAATACAAGTGATGACGACAAACGGTATGGCACACAAGGTTCGTTACCAAATTTAAGCCACCTATTAAAATGATAAAATTATTAAACACGACCAGACCAACAATTCGTATAGCGAAAAAATTCCTGTATTACATTATAAACAAATTAAAAATAAAGTAAAAAATTATTTTGGGGTAAAAATATGGAAGCCGTTCAAAGTTGAAGTGCGTGTGCAAATTAGTTCGCTTGCAACCTGAGCGGGGGCGGTTTGTGTAGATCTGTTTACTTGCGGTTGTAGGTAGGTGTAAGAGAATGTCTGCTGCCTGTTTATTTGGGATGTTGTTGTGGCTTTAACATACTACAACCACTGAAGCTAATAGCCCAACAATACATTAAAGCTACCACTACAAGGCAAGCTTAAAATATTTAATAACTTTAAAATGTGAAGAATTAACACATTAATTTTGTGCCTCTTGTTGTGCTTTTAACAGTCTCTGTTGTTGCCATGTTGTTGCCGTGCTGTTGTTGTGTTGATGTTGTGTTTTTGTTGCTGTCATATTACAAAAATAATCAAG
>NC_051847.1:183726835-183736397 GCF_002237135.1 Teleopsis dalmanni
AACTCCCTCCAAAATATTTTCGCGATAGATTTGCGCATTTAATTTGACACCACGGTCGATGAATACGAGCGGCGAGCGACCATCGGCTGTTATGGCGGCCCACACCATCACCATGGCCGGCTTTTGAGTTGTGATGGCCAACCGAAGTTGCAAATTTTCAGCTGACCTCTCTGGCAAGTAAACACGATCATTTTGTTTGTTTACAAACTGCTGGATAACGAATGGTTTCTCATCGGAGAAAACCAAATTCGGCAGTTCACCACTTTCGGCCAAGCGAAACAACTCTTTAGCTTTTTCGAGTCTAACTTTTTTTTGCGCATCAGTAAGATCTTGCACTTTTTGGAACTTGAATGGCTTTAGTCCAAGCTCATTTTTCAATATTTGCCGAATGGCATATTGCGATATGTTCAGCTCACGAGCCATTTTTCGTCCACTGCGACGCGGATTTCGTTCAATTCGCTTTTTCACTTTTCGAACCATTTCTGCCGATGTTGCTGTTTTTTTTCGTCCACTTCCTTGACGTCGGGCTACGCTACCAGTATCATGGTAACGAGCGATGGTACGAGACACAAAACATTTATTCACTTCTAAATGCTGGAGGGCTCTAACGATAGCCACTTGTGGTTTTCCAGCCAAATGCAAAGCAATCACACTATCACGCTTGAATTCCATCACAAATAACTTTTTTTTTGAAAAATTCCCACCAAAATGCTTTTGTGCGCTTGTAAACAATATAATGAGCTGTCACTAGAATAAATCTGACAGCTGTGGGACGAGCGGTTTAGAAATGACAGCAGTCTGAAGTTGGTTGCAGTTTTTTCATCTCATCTTGTAGCTTCAAAATAAATTTAGCTAAATTAAATATTTAGCTTTTAAATTTTATTTTTTTAAATAAAATAAAAAATAAATTTAGCTTTAAAAAAATTACTGTTGTACTCTAATTTATTTTATTTTACTAATTTGTTTATATGGTATATTTTTTGACAATTTGATTAAACTCAATTACTTTCATTTCGGTTATGAAAAATATTTAAAACATACTAAAAAGTTTATGCTCACATTGCGGACGTAATTTATGTACCTAAATAAGTCAATAAAATAAATACTACACTGCAAAAATTGAAGTACACTTCAATAAAACTGCATGGTAAAGCAACAGAAGTCCTTGAATATGCGAAAATGGCGTTGGCATAGTAGAATTCACCTTATAAAGCAAAAAAAAAAAAAACAATAAGGAGACACATTTACTACTCGTATATAGAAAGGTAAAAAAAAAATAAATTTATACATTTTAAAATTTTTTTTTACTTTTACTGGCACTTAAAAAAAGACCATGAAGTTAATATTTCAGCTCTTAATTTGAGCCTGAATTTTCGAAAGGAAGTGATATTAAAGTTATATTCGCATGTGATATAAAATTTTAAATCCTTGAACACGATTATGCATATATATTTTTTATATGAAAAAATGAAAATTTAATTTTATCTTAAAATTTTTACATAATTTTTCGTAATTATGCACTTGGGTATAATAGATAGCGCAGTGTATCAGTTCCATTAAAGCATTTATGCAAATTGATTTGTTTTGCATAATCTGAAGTACAAATAATTTTTTTTGTTTGATAAGTTTTTACCTTTTTACTTGGAAAATCAAAAAAAACCATGCACAGATAATAATAATAAAAAATTGCAAAATAAATCACATGTGCAACTTTGCAGACGCAATTTTCATGTACAGAATACGTACCAAAGAGTAAAATATCTAAAAAGCTCTCACTGCTCACAGAGGAACAACAACAATAAAATCCTTATCGATCCAAATTTGTGTACTATTCAAGCCAACATTAGAGAAACAAAAAACAAAAAAAATGTAGCTGCAAAGTCGGTCACAAATGATTTAAATTGTTTTTAGAAAACATAAAGCGAACTAAGAGAAACAAAGGTAGGTTTTTCAGAGCGAATACGCTTAAGAGAACAGTGCACTTTTTACTATGAATAAAATGGGATGCCAATTCATATGGCCAATGTTAGTACAAAACAACAATAAAAACAAATGTAATCACATTGGCACAGAAAAAAAAATTCTTCCACAGCATTTGTAAAAGACTTCGTTACCAGTCGTCGTCACTCATTCACGAGCGCTGCGCTGCCAATGAACATGATTTTGTGGTATTTCTATCAAAGGACTCGGCTATGCAAACACACACACACTCGCACACACATTAATGCTCTTATGCTGTGTGCTGCAGTGTATGACAAGTTGTGGTTCATTTCCGTTGTACATTTAAGAAAAACGAAAGGAAGTTAATTCGAGCACAAGAGCAAATAAGACTAGAAAGTAAAAAAAAAACAACTAAAAAGGAAGAAATCGAGAAATATATACATTTAAGAGAGTAAAAAAAGCAACAACAAAAATAAAGCAATAAGTATATTAAACTGAGCCTTTAATACATGGAAAAAGAAAACGTGTCAAAAGCACAGCATGACTCAACCAAATGTGCCATTTA
This sequence comes from Teleopsis dalmanni, assembly GCF_002237135.1. Lineage (NCBI taxonomy): Eukaryota > Metazoa > Arthropoda > Insecta > Diptera > Diopsidae > Teleopsis > Teleopsis dalmanni. Next base: position 183,729,342 of record NC_051847.1, read on the forward strand.
CGCCAGTTTACAAAATAAAAACTTAAAAAAAAAAAAATTAGAAGAATTATTAACTGCTGCATAGTATAATGTTTAATGTATAAAAAATAAAATAAAATTTAAATTATGTTAAACTTAACGAATTTTTTGGTGTCATGGATGAGGAGTAAATGACTGTAAGAGTAGAAAAACCATATAAGTCTATGATAAGTCTAGAGTCATTACTAAAGGTTATGTACGGACTTTATTCTTTTCCTCTTGCTATTTCATTTTTCCTCTTGATATTTTACTAAGAAAATACTATTTTTTATTTGTAGGGAATCGGGAGACAGGGTTGATTACAACGTATCGGAAGACAGCTATTTACACTGACGGATGAAAGATGGATGATAGTACAGGAACCAAATTCTCATTAGTGGACCTAATGATTTCTTAATCTTACAACCATTGCAACTCCACTTCAATGTTTGAAGCAGCAATTTTTGCTATCTTGATAGCCTCTTCTCTTACTGCAATCATGTACATATTTTCACTGATAGACAGTCGGTTATTCAAGCTGTTTCAAATATCTGCATTTCAATATTATCTCATCTATTTTTATAGTTCATGAAAGTAGGTGATTTATTAATGTACTACGCAGTAGCTTCAAAATTACTCTGATTTGAGTACCTGGACATTCTAATATAGTAGGAAATAAACGTTCGGATGAGCTAGCATGATTTGGCGACCCTTCTATGGAACGTCCCGTTCCAATCTCTGCTCGTACTAGCAACAGACGATATTTATTCAGGCTAATATTTATTCAACAGCTAGTTCAAAAGCAACATGGCTCTTATATTTCAAACGTATAACCTCCGACTTAATACATAGATGAAGATCCGAAATATCTAAGATAACATCTACATCTAAATTGGACACTAAACTATGAGGTAGCATGGAGCCAGACTTGGACTGTCTTGTTAACATGAACTACTGTAGTACATCTCTTCCGAAGGAGAGACTGAAGCACATGTTGTGTCTAAGTCCAGCCTTGTTCAGAACCAGGCTAAACTTATTGAATACACCCGACAGTATTTTCAACATTAGTATTGGCAAGATGTCGGCATTTGTTAATTTTCTCGGCTGCTTGTAATATACCTACCTATTCTTCTATCAACAATTACGCGGACTAAGGAATAAAAACGGCTTTTTTAGCTATTTGCGAAGGATTCAATCCATCTCATGTTAATCATAGAAACATGTGAGGAAATCACAAAGGCATCCGCAAAAATTTAGTTGATTGATTTGTAACCATGGATGCCTGGTGGTTAGTCTTTGTAGTTATCAGCTGCGCATAATGATCTACTTTACGTTATAGAAATATTCTTTGACATAAACTGAAGTTCTTTATATTTTATTTATTTGAAACAAAATAAATTAGTGAAAGAATTTATTGTTTAATTTTAAAAAGGACTAAATCGAATAAACGTTAACTAAACTATGAAATGCGAAAGAAGCAATTAACTTAGATAATTCAGAACACTTGTAACTAAAAGTCTTTTTGTTACCGTAATCTAGTATTCAGTTTATACTAAATACAAATTATACGAACTTTTATTAAATTTTTAAAATATTGATAGAAGGGCTAGAAATAGAACTTTTGTAATATACTTAAATTTGATACTGATCGAGAAAATAAAATTTAAAAAAATTTATTCACTTAAATATTGTATAATTAGAATTAGATTTTTAATTAGATTTTTTTTGTTAATAGCAAAGAGTAAATAGTAAATTAAAATTACTACAATAGAAAAGTTTATTATTTGCAGGTAGACAAATAAAAGTATATTTTTTATAATTTTTTAAATCTATCAAACTGTGAAACAATGATAAAAATATGGTATATTACAGATGTATTTAAATATATCAAAAATAACTATATATAGATATAGTTATTGAAAAAATGTGCAATGAAACCACTTTTGTAATCAAATCAAATGAATATAAATGTTTGTTTAAGAAAATATTTAAAATATTTATTGTATGAAAAGCATTAATACAAATGTTTTAGTATTATTGCTTTATTATTATTATTCAGAGAGAAATACATTGCAACTTAAGTGATCTGTTGTGCTAATTCCAGATATTTCACCCAATTATTAGAAGAGCACCTATAACGATTTTGTATTGTTTTAAATTATATAAAGAGCAATAAGTCTATTCTATAAATGGACTATAAAAGGTCCGCTGCTGCTCAGTTAAGGGCATTCAGACTAAGCTCTTAAACTTTTCAACACACATTTTACAAAATATATAAATAGTGGTATCTAGAAAGGTTTATCTAGAAAGATTAAAAATATATGACCTTTCTTACTTATCGAATATAAAGGCTGAATAGAATTTATGGAAATTATGTATATGTATTTAAAACTGTAATTAATTTGTATTTTGCTGACAAGTGTTATTTCACTTCACATATTCAAATATAAGAATTCAGACATTTCATTCGTGAGAAAATTCCCATAAAAATTTTTTATATCTCATAAAATATAATGATTCTCAGCGTGGCGTTATCATTAATTTTTAATATTCCTGAGATATTTGAAATCAATCTACATAATAATAAAATCGTTTATTTACTTATTTCTTTAAAGCACATATTCACATTTTTACTAGAAATAATTTAAAATTTATTATGTTCCTATAATATTTTTATATCATATGTTATCATTACAGGTACTCTGCAGTTAGTAAAGAAAATTTTTGGAAAATAATTGATACTATTACTTATATTATATACTGCTTCAATTTTAATAATTTTTATTTCAAATTCTATATAGAAAAATAATTTATATTTTATTAATTTAAAATACGATTAAATTATTGTTGTTGGTTTTGGTTTAGTTTAATTGAATTTTTAGTAAAATATGAATTCTATTAATTAATTAGAAAAAAATGGGATATGTATATGTTATTAATTATTATTCATGTATTTAATAGAAAAATTTACAATGTATTTTATTTAAAAAAAAAAATTAGAGTTTTCAATGTTACATTTTAAATTTTATTTAATTTCACTTTTTTTTTTATTATTTAGCAATTCATTTTTAGGGTAAATAAATTTAAATTAAATTACGTTAAATAAAGGAATACAATAATTGTATTAAAAATAAATGTTTAATGAATTTTATATATATTAATTTAATTAATATATTAATTTTTTAATAAATTTCATTCAAATAATTAATCTTAAATAATCAGTGGTCTTTGAAAATCAAATATTTTAAAGACCCAATGATGATGAATATGTGGCAATATTCAAAACATCTGAACATCTGAATCTGCACTTAAAACAAAATAAAATATTTTATTCATTTTATTATTATTATTATTGTTAAGGGATGTGGCACTACGAACGTCGGTTCTATTGTGCCCCCTTCTGGGTTTAGAGAAGATCTCTAAACCCTGTAGCGTCAATAATACTATTTTCATTTTAATTACTCATATTACATTTTATATAAATAAATAATATATTTTTTTATACTTAATTATTTATTTTTACTGATTTATTTATTTGTTGTATTCATTAATAACATTAATTACAACCTTTTTTATATTAATATACCTAACCACATTTATTTAATAGAACAATTTATCTTTTTGGTTATTCAAACTGATACACTATACAACTAGTCCCCCCTTATAAAGTATGAGTACACACACTCTATAATCTTATATATTAATATGAAAAACGAAATAAAATTTATTTCACACACTTTTGGAACCATAAACATTTTGTTAACTACTAAATACTTTCACTTTTGAGTCATAAAAAATGAAGCTCGTCCATAAGACCACCTGCAGGCTAAACGATTCGAGAATATATAATCAAAAACAAATCCCCAGGCGTTAAAATGAAAAAAAATTACATAAAATTATGGTACGCACAATTTAATAAAAATGCGTAAGAATAAAGTGACAATCAGTGCCTGGGGAAAAGGGAGAGTTATCATTAAGAGAATTAAGGACATACGCATGATAATTTGTAAGGATAAAAAATTATCTGTACTCGTATAAATAGAGTCAGAAAAGAAAAATATATATAAAAAAAAATATGTTGTATAAAAAAGTAAATAAAATGAAGTTTGTAAATTGAAGTAGATTTAATGTGAAAAGAGAAAAAAATCATCATACGCTATGTTGTACCAGATAACGGTGTAATAAATAATATTAATGTTGAAGAATATCTTTTGTTATAATAGCTTATGAGTTCTTAGTAGAATTTTTGTTAAAGAAATAAAAATATGCAATAAAAAGCAAAATTTATTACTTTAAATTCATTATAAGATTTATATGATTATGAAAAATTTTTAGTTAAAAATCAATATTTTTTATATTAAAAAAATAAACAAAAAATTGAAAAAAGAAATATTTCACTTTCAAAGCACTTCAAATAATATTATACTTTATTATAGCGTAAGGGATGCAATCAAAAAGAGTCTTCAATAAGTCCAGTTGTTTTTGTGTATTGGTTGCACTGCTAGTGATGTGTATGTTAATTGTAAGATAGTTGCGATGATTAGTTTATGTTTGCTAACCAAATAAGCAAAACTTACATTAGTGCATTTAAAGATTTTTTGGATAGCAGACTGTTGGATCAGATAGTTTTTGTACAAGTTCGTGTTAAAACGAAATTAAGTGTGTAAAGTATTTAAAGTTTTAAAAAAGGCTTTTATGAATAACGTTAAAAGTGTTACAGCGGTCAGATATCGCGTCATATTTATTTGCTTCTCATTTTTCTTGAATGCACGTCTACCTCAGCCTTTGGTGACAATACTATGTGACAACCATTAGTGAATGAGTGAGTTATGAATGGTGTAAGTTAAACAAGCTTAAGAAAATAACTATAAAACAGTTCTAAAAATCTTTCTTTAACAGGAAACTAGAGTGATATAAGTACATAACACACAATGGGGATTACGGAATAGACATCCAATATTAAACAAATACTTTTTAAAAGAATTTAAAGATTTTCGTTACTTTTTGATCACGCCTCGGAGATATACCATATATATAAAAGGAATTTTTTTTGCTAATTTTACTATTTGTATTTTTTATTCTATAATTTATTATTTTATTTATGCATTTTTGAACGGACTAATCGGTCAGTTGTTTAAATAATACACAACTGTTTAAATAAATTTCAAATTAATATTTTACTGTCACTAAAATTTCAATTATATTGTAGGTATAGTCATACATTTTCATATTTTATTCTAAGATATAAAAAAAAATAAAACCATAAAATATTTGTACAATATATAAAATAATCTTTAAATAAATCGTAATTTACTACGTTATATTACTAAAGTTTTTAAAATTAAAACTATAACAAATTATTATTCACACTGGTATTGCCGCTTAGTATATATACTATTGATTTACATAAATAAATTAATAAATATATATTTATTATATACAAATTAATAAATAAATATTTATTTGTATGTAAATTATTAATAAATAATAATATAAATAAAATATTATTAAAGAAACAATAATACCAACATAAAAAACTTATACTGACGAAAGTAAAATATAATTTTATATAAATATATATACTTATACATAATATATAAAAATATATTACTGACAATACCAGCGCTGAATCGCAGTTTTCTAATGAATACAGTGTTCTTATGTTGGCAATACTATTTCTAGTATTATCCACTTCGACAATTAATGACTGACTTACATTTACTAGATTTTGCCATATCATAGATAAATTAATACCAGACAAAATTTATCAATTAGATAACAAATTTTTTACCTTCAGTTACTCAAGCAGTTAGTGTTCAACTTAATTTAAATATATAAAGTGTTTTTGTTAGGAATTTTAAATTTAAGTTGGCAACACTGATTTTAAGTGGCAACACTGATTTTTACTGACAATTAGTTTAACAATTGAAATATGATTTATATTCAGTATGTTTTGCTTTTAATAGATAAGTGGATTTAAGTCTGCTTTGGTTGGTAGAATTACTGGCCTATATTTTTTTCAATATTTTGGCAACCGATATGCAACACTCAATGGAGAGCACCAAAGTTAAATTAATTATGACTCTTTTATTCCCCTATGTGCAATAGCATCACTTTCCTAGAAGATGGTGCAACTTGTCACAATTCACGTCGTACAAGCAAGTAAGTTATTAAAGAAAAAATATGATGAATGCATAACTTCACGTAATGGTTCTATCAAATTGTCTGACCTAATTTATCTTGAAAATTTTCTATGCTAGTATGTGAAATCACTGATCTACTTAAATAAATAAACAAACGTGGAGAAATGAAAATTCATATCAGATCTCAAGATCATCCGTAAGATATTATCCAAACTGGAGAAGAAACTACAGCGTAACCTGCTTAGTACTATTGTATCAGTGTGTTTGGTAGTATATGCTATGAGATTAAGACTTTCGTAGGGGTTGTGGCAATGTGTTTGGATGTGAAACTCTATTCTACAATCCATCGTTGATAAGTGTGAAAATTTAAAATTTGCTATCCTGCAAAATTAGAAACTCGTTCAAGTTCAAAGACTTGTCAGGTTGGTCAAATATATAAACTTGTCTCAGGTCCCGCCATTTGGTTTCACTTGAAACCTTTCATACCTTTCAGCGTTTTTTGTACAGTGATCACTGCGGTCCTTTTTGGGAGTCATTTTGATTTGCATATGAACTGTAATCCATGGAATCACAAACGATCCTTGAACTTAATTGGGTTTTAGGCACAAAGCTGCCTCTTCAACCAAACCTAGATAAACCAGAAACATGGAGCAGCCTGTAAGCCAACATAAGCGGTGTTTGGGCTAATAGATAGCGCTTTATTCATATTTAGCAATACTAGAAATAGCTGCATAGTCACCCGAATTTTCAATTAATTATAATAATATGAAAAAAAAGAATGTTAGCTTTTTCTTGACGAGAGTGACACGTCTTTACGACGCAAAGAAACTTTTTAAAGATTAAAAGGATTCGAATAGCAAAGAAAAGATAAGAACAAAAATTATGTTAATTTTTTTAAATTTGACTGACCATACAA
>NC_051847.1:183736497-183745785 GCF_002237135.1 Teleopsis dalmanni
ATCCGGAAACTCAAAGCTATTTCGAAAATTCGTACATAATATTTTCCATTTATTTTAATCTTTGCCTGCTAATTAGACGTATCATCCGCTTAGATGAGTGCATGAATGTGGTATTATGGCCACATAAAATAAGGATTTATTCTAAATTGGATTATAAACGAAAATTATAATTTACAAAAAAGAAAGATTTATAATATTTTTAAATAGTAAAATAAAATTGCGTAGAACGTTTTTAGTTATATAGTATACACAAATACTAAAAAGGTCAAGCTTGGTAAAAATTTAGGGATATAATGTATTTTTTCTTAAATACATATAAGAATGTACCTTGAATGTACCTTGAAAATAGTTGGTTTTAAAATTTAGCTACGAGTTTATTGGAATTAATTTTAAACGAAGAAATTTAGGTAAATGTATGACCATTAAAATATTACTTGAGGGTTTTGAATGTACTTTATCCAAATAAAATATTATAAATTTGGTATTGTAATGTGAACTTTATTTTTTAAAATGCCATATTGTGAATGAAGTTGGTCTACAACTAGGTCTCTAATTGAAAATGGTTTTCAACCGAAAAAAGTCGCTACTGGAGTGATATTCCAGGTAACCGTCAGACTAAAGAGCTAAGGTTCGTCCCTACAGTAACGGTAAGGTATTCTTCCTCAGCAGAACAAAGTTAAGGCGAGATATTTAACGGGTCACCACAGACTGCGTTATCACCTTAACGAAATGGGTCTATGCGAAGGGATAGATTGTCGACTCTGCTTAGAAGCAGAAAAGACATTCTCTGTAACTGTCTAGCCTTGATCTGGGACAGGAAAGGTCACTGATTAACCCTAAAAGAAAGAAATATCAGGGTGAATATTTTATATTCAGTGGCTTAACCTGAATTAGAAATATACTGAAAAATACTTTTTTGGCAGTGCTTTATCAGTTCATTAAGTTGATAATAATCATATTTAATAGTAGTTTAATATATATACATGCGTAAAAATATGTGTAAAAATATTTATTTAGATATAAATATACTCTGCTTAAAAACTTAAACTAAGCCTTAATTTTTTCATTTAATAAATACAACACTGCTTATATTGGATGCACAAATAAGACTCGGTAAATAATTTAATCGATGACTTTGAGAAATATTCTGAATCTATGAAGGAGACACAACAGATTCCTAGATCACTGTGCTAAATCTCTCAACTTAATAGTAATAATATCAGATAATAATTATTTAATTATTATTTATAATAATAATTATTTATAATAATAATTATAATAATTATTTAATGAAATTTAGGAGTACGTGATTGGATTATTATTAGTTAATACCAAAATATTATTGTTTGTTGCCATGCTTTCTAAGTTAAGTATGAAACCAAAAAAAATGGAATTAAGTATACTTTGTAATATGAATATATATTTGTATATATATTTTTGAGTATGAATATATATATTTTTAATATATTTATACAATATTTCAACAAAATAATGAATATGTCTGGAATCTCATTACTGATAATAGTCACAAAACTAATAGCCTTCACATAACCTTTATAAATTCTTGGGAATTATAACAAACAATTATATTATAGCATATATATTGTTTAACAAAGAGATAGTAAACGAGATAGTAAAGAGATGTAACGCACCTATCTACAAGCTATTGGACTATAGCTTTAATGACTGAATGACAGCCCCATTCAATAAGTATCTACGATTGGATGTCAATATTATTCAATTGAGTATCCATGGGCACTGAGCATTCTAATCTATGATATTTCTTCAGCGTGGACATAATTTACTTCGCTACTACTTACCATGAAATCAGTAAAAGCTTATTTCTATTCCAAATATACATAGATCTATGAAAGTATAATAAAAGATCTTTACATGATCACGTAACTCTGAACTGACATGACAAATCTTAATTTTTTTAATGATTGTTTAAATTATTATTTATTCTTTAACTTTTCTTTTATCGTCCAATAGATATACTTTGGATTTCTGTGAATACTTTGAATTTAGAAATATATTTTCTACTCATTTAAAAAAAAGGCATTTCATTTTACAGTTTTATCAGATTCGGTTGGCAAATGTATAAACAAACCCAGACTAACTATTACAAAACTCTAAACTATAGCAGTCAATATTAAAGCGGAAAATATTTTATACAATTTTTGTAAAAAAAATATATGAATTTACTAACGATTTCATAACAATTCAACAGACAGCTCCAACCTGAAAACGCCCTCCCCATCGGAATTCGCTATAAAACTGTTTCAGTACATTAGACCGAAGAATTTGAAAGTAATTGTTACTGGCGATCGAGCGGCTTTGATTAAAAAGCACAACACCACAGGTTAGAGAAACTCACTCCTTCACTCTTCACTCCGTAACGCAGCAACGAATCATTCAAACATTAAAAAAATGAATAATAAATAAAACTATTATTAAATTGTAAATCACGTTCGATGATTCCGTGGTGTGTCACGTCATTCTTAGCTTTCAGCCCATTGTGTTGAGTTTATGTTGAGAGATCGGTGATCGGTGATCAGGCGCTCTAACCGTCCAAACAACGTGGCGGGTCTGCCGATCAATTTTTTTGCTACTACTACGAAACACACAAAAGTGGAGCAATAAACTAAAAAAAATGCTAAGTTCGTGTATTTCTTCAATGGAAAATGCAATCCGACGATCAGTTTCTCTTCCAGAGTTTGAAGGCGGTTGCTGCTTTTGTTTGCGTGAAATAATGAGTGAAGTGCTTACAAAGTAAAAGTTTTTACTTTTCAAATTAAATTACAACAGTCTCATATTTTTCTTATCGTTTTCAATTTCATACTTTTTTCCACACATTTTATTTTAATAGCAAAATAGCAAAAAAACAAAACGTAGTACATCTGACAAGATATCAATTTGTGTAATTAAATGCCGTTCGTTCAACTTATCTGAGATGCATTGTTTAAAGTTGGTTGACTATGACAGTGAATTGTAAACATATATAATATACATATTTTTATATTTTAATAAAATTTTAATTTATTTAATGAATACCACATATTAAATATTAAGTTTTACTCCTACATAAATGGAACAGATACAGAGCAAACTATATCAAGCATGTACTCCATGCGGAAATTCTTTGCAAAAAACATTAGCATCTACTTTTAATAATTTAATTCACTTTAATTGATATTAATTTTTAACTAATTTAATTTTTTTTAAATCATTAAAATTAGAATAATGACGCAGAGCTAAGCTTAACTATTAACTTAGTATTATTTTTAATTTTTAGTAAATTATATTATAGTCGTTTTCGATTGGAAAATCTAGAGCAACTTTTTCAACCGAGATTTACTTTTAGTACAGTTTACAGTTTTGATTAGTTAATCTTGAGTAAAAGGTATAACACTCTGGACTATTTACTAGATTACTAAAATCATTCTGAAATTAACAGTGTTTAAGGATTACCTTAACCATGTTTGATTGGACCACAAAATCTGAGCAAAATATTACAGATTGAAAGCAAATCTGGATTCGAATCTAGAATCTAGGCAAATCTAGACAATCAAACTTGTTTGGATCCAATACACACTGAAGTGTTGATTTGACACTAAAAGCGTTTTCGAGTGGTGTTGAAATGAATTACTACCAGAATTTGAAATAAACTTTACAACACAATAAAGAGAAACTTTAGACATAATGTAAGTCTTCTAGCTGGTGTTGAAGAATAACAGAATAGTTTGAGAGCAATTTGTTTCTTTACCTCTAACTCACAATACCTGCAGATGACACTTGAGAAACCCGACACTAAGGAAGCATACCTCTTCAATAGAAAACGATAAATGGTTTGAAATAATAATTTGTTGTTCCTTGTTTTTTTAAAAGACATCACGTTATAATATTGTTGGTGGTATTTCACACATACATATGTTTGACGTATTAGATAAGCACGTAGCCAAGATCTAAGGATCTAAGGGGATATATCTTTTTATTTGTAACATGTGTAAATGCTAAAAAAATTTATAGTCGATTTACTATTTTATCTAAAGGCAATTATAGCACCTATAGCATCTATAGCACAATTGCAGCACTGATAGTAGTTACTTAAATATAGGTATATAGACTGACTGTCCGTATTCGGATTGCAAATGTCAGCATTTTAATCACAAAACATATTTCACGGTATAGGTTTTGTATTAATAACATTTATAGTAGAACTGAGTATTTGGATTTTATAAAAGAGAAACTTGGTAGACACAAGCAATGAATAAGAAGTTCTCCTTCGAGAAATTTAATACTCGTATATAAATAAAATAAAATTTAAATATTTTTTCAAACTTGTTTATAATATTGATGAATAATTTTGTTAAGTCAAAAAAGGGAACTTCAAATATTTCGACTTATTTTATAAACACATTTTAATTAGTTTATCAACACTACAGATAGCAAATGACGATTCTCATATATAACAGGTTTTGGAAATCACGTTGAACTGGTTACTTCAAAAACGTTATAGATCTATTCTAAAAAGATTTAAAGTCTGTATTTAAAAATTAAAAGCTGTTTTTGTTATTTTTTTCTTTTGTATTGTAAAATTGTGATTGAGTTTCGCGCCCTTGAACTTAAAATAATTTATTCATGCAGTCCATCGTAAAAGTCTATTTTTGTAAGTAAGCGGGAATTTATTGTAAAAAAAATTGAATGAAACGGAAAAGTGATAATTGCGTGCGATATGCACGAGCTGTCCATATTGCTTGCACTTTTTTAATAAAAAATAAAAAAATTAAAAAAAATAAAGAAAAAAGTAAAAGTTGACGTAATATAAACTTAGATACCCTTCATACAGAGCTACCGCGTATCTATAAAGAAAAGTGCATTTGTATTAAAATTTTATTTTAACCTGAAGAAGTCAATCTAATATTTATATTTATATTTGACATAGTCAACATATTTAAATTAACAAATAGATAAGGTAAAAATATATATATGTATATATATGCACCCACCTAATTTTGATTCTCTTCCAAAAAGTTATATCCAAACCATCAGAAATAATGTCATTACCTAACGAACGAAGATATTTATGATGGGTTTTTTACAGTATCTGTAAAAATTTTATTCATTGATGATAATAATTTCATACTCATCGATGAGATATAGAAGAATATCTGTTATCTTAATAAATATAACTCTGTTAAGCCAATGGGAATTGATAGAATCAGTTCAGCTTAACTTAGGTGGTCTTCTAAGTTAATTTGGATAAATGAAGAGAGAATGTTGATAAATCTAATCTTAGTCTTACGCTCAAAACTTTTATTTTTATTTAGTTCAATGAATGCTATATGAAAGTATTGCACCCATTATTTGACAATAGTAATATACGAACAAATAAAGTGAGCCAATATCAACGCCATTTAATCCCACCTTTGAAAAATAGTAATTAACAAGAGGTGTACTAATTAAGAAGCCAGTGATTTATCTGTGTTCAGATCTATTTAGACTGAAAAATCTGACACCATTTTTGTTTTTAATTCTTATTAAGTATTTAGATAGCCTTTGACTTTTAAAATATCACTCATAAGCTATTTTCATACTTTATTTCAGTGTATCGATACAACCTGACAAGTAAATATTGAACAGAAGGGCACGTATCATATGAGTGAACTAAAATTAGACTACATAACAGTTGTCATCGAAACTGCACATATAGATTCAGACTTAGACAGTTTTGTTTACAAAAGTCGCCAATGAGGATGGATAATTAACCATACAAAGAGCTTTAAAACAAATGAGCTCATTATAAATAAATCAACTGCTTTAGGATGAAAAATGTCTAATGCACCCTTAAAAATAAACTTCCCATAAGGGGAATTTAAAATATCTGTCGTATGTTCTATATGTAAAATATAAACAAACAACCGTTTTCACATGCATAAATTAGCTTGTACCAATAGAAACGAGCAAATTTTTATTTTATTAATATGTTATAAGTAGTTTTAGCTGCAGTGAAAACATGTTACTATGTTACTCTGTCAATCAGTATATAAACGCTTATAAATATATATAAAACTATATGGTTAACTTTTGATAATTGTTAAATGGCATCATACAAATGAAACAAATGTTTACCTCTAAACTGGTTTCTTTTACTCATAGCAATTATTCTTAAATACTATGAGGGGTAAGACATTACAGAGCAATGTCTCCAGTCACTCTACACTTGGCTACTGGGAACTTTCAGAAATACTTCTACAAAAACTATACAGGAGGTTCACAGCACTTAAAAACAACTCATAGGCAATATTACTCTAATATTCAATATTTAATAGTATAAATATATAAGAGAGGTTGAACCACAACTTAAATGGAGAACATTAACCATGTTAGTTTATACAATAACTTGTTTATAAACCATTTCTTTTTATGGCAACTAATATTAAACCTCAACCTATCTAAGCAAAATTTTTGCAAAATTATAAGATATTACTTTGAAGTCATTACAATGTCTCGTGGTGTTAATGTTGATATTGGCACGAATACGCAAATATCTAATATCTAGTATTTAATATCTATATCTTATAAATAATAATTAGATATAATCTTATAACTAATCTTAAGATATTACTTCTTTGTAAGTCATAGTCACTTTATATATATGAAATATTGATAATGATTGTCGTTATAAATATTTTAAGAAACTTAATATACCTCTAATTCACGCAGTGTAAAGGGTATAAAAAATCCTTACAGTAATAAACAACAAAATTTTATTAAATCTATATTTAGTAGCTCGAAACAATATTGCGTACAACAGCAATTCAGAGGTCATCAGCGATTGATTTGATAAGATAAGTTCAAAGAAATTTAGGCGGCCTAAATCAGTTTAGTAGCACTTAAGTCTTATCTAAATGCGATACAATTTATGGTGTTTAATTTTACGACTATTAATTGTGCAATTTTTTTTTTATTAATTAATTTAATTTTTTCTCTCATGCCAAACGCTTTTATACAGGAAGCGTTAATGAAAATTTATACACGTACGAGTAGTATACCTATTGATTGCTTTGTTTAATTGAGGCATGGCGTATTGTAGCCTATGTAAGTTAGAGAAAAATTAATTATTAATAATATTCGATTCTTCGATTTATATGGAACATCATTTATTAATAGACGATTTCTGTAGAAAATTACAATGAAGTTTGATTATGAAACGTTTTTCCCTAACGGATGACTCATTAAGTATTTTTCTCGGAATTTTTGATTATTTTTCAAGGCGTGTTTATCGCTTGTAATGGAAATAGAAATTGAACTAAATAATTTTAATATAATTTTGAATAAATTTTAAACTTAATAAAATTCAGAAATGAATACTTTTGTATCTGCTAATATTATTTTGTATTGCCTATTGCTTATGTGTTAGAAAACTTATTAAAAGAAAGAAAATTTCAAGCGAAAATTGCTAAGGGTATGATAATCTATGTCTACAGAGACTTAATGGACAATACAAGTCGACTTATAAAGCACAAAGGGAAACTTATTGAACAAATAATAAAAATCTTAGCAGAAATTTGTATGCAAATGGAAAATACCAAAACATCAAGATTGATCCCATCAAAAAATACAGAAAGGACAGAGCCCTGAAATTATTTGCAAAATCTGACAGACTTACCAACATCGCATTATCAAATCTCAGAATGGTTACAGGCTCCTCGGGGAGGTATGCAGATCTGAGGTCAATTATTGCTTAGTCTGATGAAGTGATAAACAATAATCTAGTCAAGGCGCAAAGAGGGGTTTTGAAGAAACCTCGCAGTTAATAGAGCCTCAACATAATAATAAAAAGAAATTGTCAGTCTTATGAAGAAAGTAAACATTATTATACTATCAAACGATTAATATTATCTTTAGTGTAAGAGTAAGAGCATTAAAAACAAAACTACTTAAATTCATTATGAAATCAATCGTTTTATGCAACTCAGTAATGTGATCAGGAAAAACCAGATATTTATACTATATAAAACCTATGGACATGAAGTATGTAAAAGTTTAAGGAGCGATCGGGTGTACGTTTCGGAATTTATCGCTTTCGACTATTAAGTAGCGTTTCTTAATTAAGTTAAAGTTTCATTTTTACTTTGTGAATATGAAATTTTTAAACAACCATGATATTTATCTGAACTATAATAATAAAAATTTTCTGGCAAACGTCTTTAGAAATAGAGATACTACCAAAGCTATAACAACTATAACAATTGCCTGAGAGAATAATAAACTATAAAACTGAGCGGCAAATAAGCAACAAACGCAAAAGAGTACTCAAGATACTCGAGAGATAATAGTTAGTACGGTTTACCTATATCAAATGTATAGGTAAAAAACGAATTTCGCATTGATTGTGTGTAGGTTTTAAACACTAACTACAAAAGGAAGCGGAACTTAATACATGTATAACTGATTTACAGTAATATCTGGAGCATTACCACAAGCAGCACTTTTCTATATAAGATTTAGTCTGCTCTATAAAGAAGCGTTTTCTTCTGAGATCTCACCTTCCTATGTAGAACCAGCTTAATTCGGCCTAATTTTACTTTACACCAGAGCTTTTTTTCTCTTATATGCTAATTTGACTTGAATTGCTTTACTTTGTAACTATGTAATTGCTATGGGCTCGCTCTTGATCATTCATTTTTTTGGATTCTGGTTCCTTTTTCTAGTAATGAAGATGTCTTTTCCGCATTTAACTTACTTTTTCTCTTTCAGGTACACCTTATTTTTTCATTTTTTTCCTATAGAATCCTATAGATTCTTATAATTTACGGTTTTTTGTCCAAATTTAACAGCAGGCGACAATAGCATTTTCAGAAGAAAGATTACTAGTTGATAGACCTTGAGTAACGAAGAAAATTATATTATAAATATATATTATATATTATAAATATATATTATATGTTATAAATATATATTATATATTATAAATATATATTATATGTTATAAAAGAAAATTTATTATAAAAAAAAAGAACAAAAGGTCTGGAAATTTAAATAAATAGCTAATAGAGAAGGAGTATCGTGTAAATTAGAGGAGATCACAGATAGATCTCTGTAAAAGTATATAGTGAATATGAAGAAGAGAAAAAAGGAGAACGAGTACATAAAAATTAACACATTAGTTTACGCGTAAATAACGTTTTCTTCAAAATATTAATAAAATTTCTTAAAAAATTATCTCGATCTTTTTAATTTTTATCAAAATGATTCCTATAGTTTTAAAAAAAGTTTTTGTTT
>NC_051847.1:183745885-183757473 GCF_002237135.1 Teleopsis dalmanni
TCAATTAATTGATGTTAGAATCCGCATTTGCCAAAGCAGTGGATGTTAGTATCCTCATTTGGCAAGACAATGAGTTCATGCGTTGCATTTGTCTTATTTCATGTGGTTGGACCCATAATAAAATAATGCGACTAACGTCAATTTTTCCCTTTCGTGGCCTTTGGGTTCTCCACCATAAAAAAGCGCGATTGATGTCATCAAAAGTTTTATATGATTTGACTCTTGATAGGTATGATTTTAAGTAACCTTTCAAACTTTTAATATCTTCTATTTTCGATAGAGAAAAGTAATCAATTAAGAGTTCAACATAAAGAAAACTACTCTATGGCAGTATAGCGTTTTGCCAAGCGCCAAGCTCAACCTTAAAAATTCTTCAAAGAGGGCAAAATATTGCCTTAAGAAAACTGGTTAACGCCCCATGGTATGTAAAAGGAGCCGATATCCACAGAGATCTGAGAGTGGATTCAGTTGAAAAATACATTAAAGATCGTGCTCTGAAACTGTTCAATACAATTGACAGTCACAATAATCCAACACTCAGTATCCTAAAAATACAGCCAAATCTGATAAACACAGGCAGATACAAAGACATCAGATCCATCATATTATAAAGCCCCGTAAAGCCCCGTATTTAGTGTGACTCAGACATCTGAATATCAAGAATATCAAGAATAAAGAAATTCCTTTGGTTTCACTACTCTTCATGTTTACAATAATTTTGCTATAATGAATTACTAATTCAGTTAGTGATTTATCGTCTATCGGATGAATGGTGGTGTCTATCTTAGTTACCTGTACTTCTTTGTTTACTTTGAACTATAAAATATCATGTTTATAACATAAAAAGTATTTCAATTGAAATAGTTTTCAGAAACTTTATTAAATGGAATTAATGGTGTTAGAACTTTTAATGAGTCTCTTTAGTCTCTTTAGTCTATTTGGTATTATCACTCCTAACTCAATTACAATGAAAGCACAGAGGACACAGATGAAGCACGCAATTGATTAAGATTTAATGACGAAATGCAGTAAATTTTATAGGTAAAGCAAAAACGCTTTCATCATAAACTTCACTAAACTTCAACACGATGTTTTGTTGTTTGCTGCACAATACCAAACTTCCTCCTTCCAGGAGCTCGCTCAGTGCGCTCTGCAAAATATCCTGAAACGTAAAATTGTAATAATTATGAGCGACATTGAAAATAATAAACTTTTTTGCAGCAACATTAAAAGAATAATGAAGTTGAACATTATTTAGCACTTTGCTCCAAACTTTATAATTTCGTATATTTACCAGGCAATCGCTGTTGCTGCATAATTAAATGTGCAAAGGAGCAAAAAAACTTCAGTTTTTAAAAGCAGCTGCTTTCAATTTGACCGAAAATCCGCTTCTCTCCAGCAACAGAACGGGAAAAATCATTATAAGAAAATATTTAAATTTTATACTACAAAAAAAAAGCATGTACTGAAAAGTATTAAAATAAACTTATTAAAAACATATTAGATATCCTGGCAGCCATTTCTACTGCCAACCCACAACCGTACTTATGGAAGAATTGCTTTTCTTTTCTTTTTTTTTTGTTAATTATTATGACCTTAATTAACACATCGTTTCGTCATTATACACCTTACCAATTTCTAGTTATTTTTGCTATTATATTTTAATTTTTCATATCTGCTGTTTTTATTCTTAGCACAAATTTAACACTCGTGCCACATGCAACACCTCAGGCTTGGTTTCCAATCCTTTGGAATTGAAGCTAAAACAGAGCACCTATCATCGTTAATGTTTCTTACCATTCGGTTAACTAAATTTTATGCAGACATGCACTTTCAAAATTTCATCTTAACCCTTCTACTCGCATGTACTTCGATGTGGATGCATTCCCGTCTCGGTAGGGATCTGTGTGCCGACAATGCATTTACCTTTGCCTTTACCTTGCTTTATAAGCCTTACTAGACTTGGCCTGGCTTGGCTTGGCATTTTCTAATTTTAAGTTAATTAAATTCATATTCAGATAAGAAAATCTTAGGAGATTTTTCTACCGTAAAATTGCCCTGAAAGTACAAAAACAGAAGAAAAATATTTATGAATCTTTGCTGCACTTAAAGGACGCTCGGATTATAGCCTTAATTGTGTTAAATACTTTACAGAACGAATGAAATGAATAAACCTAAACGGAGCTTAAACGGAATAATAATTAAATAATGTAAGTAATGCAAAATTTGTTTATTGACACATCTTAAGGGGATTTAAATATTTCGCTACAGAATTCGTAAGCAAACGTTAGAGAGATAAAACCAGCTACTGACTTACAAAAATAAAAGTGACAGAACCTGAAGCAATCAG
The DNA here is from genome assembly GCF_002237135.1 of Teleopsis dalmanni. NCBI lineage: Eukaryota > Metazoa > Arthropoda > Insecta > Diptera > Diopsidae > Teleopsis > Teleopsis dalmanni. The sequence goes on from NC_051847.1 coordinate 183,748,236, forward strand.
ACATTAAAATCAATTTTCAAAATTTAAATTTATAAAGTGGTCTTTTCGAAAAGTAGTGAACTACAACAACAAAAACCCTTTTTTATATTATTTTTATTAATTGAATTTCTGGCTGACCATACAGTTGTTTCATTAGAATGGAACCCACAAGGTAGAACGAATCGTGGAAGGCCAAAAAGTACATGGAGAAGATCGAAACCAACAAATCATTCAGCGAGCTTAGAGCAGTAGCACTTAATAGAGGTGTCTGGAAAACATATGTGAATAGACTAAGTTCTTGAATTGTGTTTGTGATTTATAGAACATGTCATAATAATAATAATACAGCTGTTTCGAGTATTGCCAAATACTCCATCATCAGTAGACTTGGAAATATTTCTTGTATTTAATTATTCCTAAATAATTGTCTTGAGACTGCAAGTACCAGGAATCGAACTCCTGTCTTGCCATAACTTAATAATAATTTTAAATTTATTAAATCTATGAAGTCTATAAAATCTATGAAAATTAAGAACTGGAGACATAGTATCAATATAGTATAGTGGTTCCCATGCGATGGGCCACGGAGATGATTAAAAATGGTCCATAAATCAAATTTAACAGGTATTTAGTAATTTGTACTTTGTCCACTGAGACTTCAACTATTAGAAAATGAGCACAAAAAGTTCTAAGTAATTATGTTTCTACCTATTTTATAGCCTATTACCTTTGCCTACATATTACCTTTGAACATGTACTATTCAATATACATCATACCAGAGCTGCAGATAACATAATCATATAATTTATTATTCTTAAACTATGTGGTCCCCACTAAAAACAAAAATATCCTAGTTGTAAGGACGGAATTTTGTACAAATTCCGCCCTACATAAAACTTATTATTTTTTATTAAAAATCGTCTGGATAAAACTCGATTTATATATTTAAACAAATAAACAAAGCCAACCGCGAACATACGCACAAACGACACGCAAAACAAAGCCAACCGCGAACATACGCACAAACGACACGCAAAACGAAGCCAACCGCGAACACACGCACACACGACAAGCAAAACAAAGCCAACCGCGAACATACGCACACACGACAAGCATAACAAAGCTGACAGCGAATTACACTTGTGCGGTTGTGCGTGCATTTAAGCAAAGCAAAGTGTCGTATATAAATAGCGGAGATTTTATATGAAAGATCACTTAGCACCGGCACACCGAAGTGAGTAGATCACTACTCCAGCGCTAAGTCTTTTTTTTTAGAAGCCCATGGTGTTTCGACGCTAAGGCTTAATAAATCAGTAGAAGGTATTGAATAGATTATATAAACGCCTTTGATGTTTTGACGTCTTTGGCTAGAAACTAATTACGTAGATTTGGAAAAACCCTTTGATGTTCTGACGTCTTTGGGGTAAAAATTATTGAATAGATTTTATAAACGCCTTTGATGTTTTGACGTCTTTGGCTAGAAACTAATTACGTAGATTTGGAAAAAACCCTTTGATGTTCTGACGTCTTTGGATAAAACTTGCTGAGTAGAATCAAGACTAGAATAAGTTATTTAAGAAAACTTTAAATAAATTTTAAATAATAAAACAAACGGTCTTTTACTTTCCACTCATTGGTTTACCAGCTTCGAACTAGTCAATAAAACAAATTTATTGCAACGACCCGGACCGCGACTGAGTAATACCTCAGCAAATTTAAAACGACGAATCCGTGTCGTTACATAGTAATCATAGATCAAAGAAAGTTTGGGAACCACTGATCTAGAACATATGAGTAATACGATATATTAAAAAATGAATGAGCAAAAGAACTCACAAGAAGCGATTCTACTATGGTGCTCTGTGAAGCAAAACTATTTCTCAGGTTACTAAGGCTATTGTAAAATAAACTTTTGATGTATGGATACAGACCTAAAGCTAAAATTATTATTTAATAAAGTTAACAGGGTTCGTATAGAAAAGAAAAGACAAAAACAAAAATTTTATATAATTTATTGAAATTTGACTAACCATACAACGCTGTTTCCAGTATTTCCAAGTACCCATTATCAGTGGTCTTAGAAAATATTCGAATTAAAAAAAATAAAAATAAAAAAAATACCTTCTTTGTTGTCATCAGAAGCGTAGCTTTCTGTAAATATAGTTATCGTTATTTTATAAAGTAATCATGATACATTATTAATGTCCAAATAAGTTTAGGAGACCTTCTCTACGAATAGGGCAATAAAAGTCGTGTGATATCATTATCCATACTTATAATAATAATAATAATAATCATCATAAATAGAAATAGATTACATCATTTAATTGTTGATTTAATCTGATTAAGTAACTAAACTGACTTGTCCGAGTTAAATTGTCTGAAAGGGAGGGTGTAAAGTATATTTAATTAGTTTAAAATTATGCTCAACTCACAATTAATCTACAGTCGGTCGCTTCAGTAACTGATAACTCTCATTGTAGTCGAATTATATGGAACACAATAGTACGTGAGTATGTCCTAATCGCACACAGAACTAAAGCGACGCTTTGCTCTATATATAACAGTTTATTAGAGAATCACTCTTAAAAGTTCAAAAAATCAACATCGTTTGATGATATAGACGAAGTCCAGCGATTATTTCAAATTAAAAAATTGATTTGTTTTTAAACTGAATCCGACGAGAACCCACACCTTGATTATAGTCTCGCATTCGTAATAAAGATTAATAGGATATAAACTCCACCTCATAGAGTTCTTTCTTTATAGACTTCTTACACAAATCTAAAATACATTAGTAAAATTTTGAATCCTTTTTTTTATTAAAATTATTTCAATAAATAAAAAGCATTCTCTTAAACTCATTTAAAACTTTACCATCTAAATTTGCGATTATGTCTGGAACTAATACATTTGGTCAAAAGGCTTTGTAAGTTGATACATACTCCTATATACATATATATATATATATGTTCACATATTTAGCCTTTTGAAAAATAAATACAATAAATGTTTTTTAAATTAATTTCCCAAAGGTGGCTAAAAAAAATAATTTTATTAAAAATACATTCCTCGGTGATGGACACCAGCAGGCATACAAACATTTCAAAGAAATCCATTTCCACTACAGTGGGAAGAAACAATCAATTTCGTTATTAAAAATGACATTAAAATGGTTATAATGACACTATGTATAAAAATAAAAGGATATATTATATATCAAATGTAATGTAGTGGCTTCAAGTCGATCGAATTTTGCACAGTAATATAGATCAATAGAACTAAGTGAGTCCTTATGTTCATACGATTTTTATATTATTTCAAAAAGGATGCTAAGGAAATATATATAATATATACAACATGCAACTGAAAAAGCCCGCTCTACTGGAATTTCAAGAATTAATTAAAGCTATTCGTTTAACTATAGTTTCTACTTTGATAGATACTTTGATAGTCGCCAGGAAAGGATGTGCGTCAGATCGAAAGTCGATAACAGGTTATTACTGCCAAATAAGTAAGTAAACCAGTTAACATATGTAAGAGAAAGCTTAATTGTGCAAGAAAATGATTTTTCTTTAAATTAAAAACAATTTATAAGCTTACTTTAAATATGTATGTGGTTCTATCTCTAAAATAACAGTAGACTATTGAGTAAATGTTGCGACCCTATACTCCTTCTAGGAATTAAAAAAAAACATATTTATATTTATATTATATTGTTGCAAAGTTTTAAGCTTTTCTGTATTCTTGATCTACCAGCGTTTATTATATTCGATGGTTTTCCTGCACCCCCTTCCCCACCTGCCTTTATTCATCCTACACCACACCCATGCATTTTGACTTATATGAATCTTGACTTCTCAGTACTAACCCACTTTTTCTCAACTGTCCCACTAATTACTTAAATGGCATTTCTCTTATTGCCTTCTGTACCACGCCCATACTTTTTAGCTTAAATAAACCTAGAATTCTAAGTACTAAGACACTGTTTCTCAATTTATGAAATGAATCTTCATTCATTCCTAAGAGGTGGTTTTATTGACTTGAAGTCCCACACTATAGCTGTCCACTTACCGCCAAAAAAAAAGCTTTTCTGTATTATTGATCTATTTTGTCTGCATCCTTTAGCAATCCATACAATATAACACACCAGGTTGTATCGTTGGTGGCTTTCTGTTTTCTTTATCTGTTTCTGTATTCTTATAGTACCGATGTGTTGTATCGTTGGTGGCTTTCCTCTATTCTTTATTTGCTTTTGTATTCTGTAGCAATTCATACAATATCAAAGTGTCATATCATTGCAAGATTTCGTATATTATTGATCCATGTTTTCTATGTTTTTGAGGATTTCAGAGAAAACCAGGGTAGTATTCGAGATCCTAACTATATAGAATAATGAATCTATATAGATTCAATCTATATAAAATTCTTAAGGCTATAATTCGATTATTGGACCACTGTAACAAGTAACAACAAATTTTCAAATATGTGTTGCCACACATAAAACATGTGAGTTACATAGACGCGCCCATACTGAGACACACACACACTCACACACACATATACATGATTTCATTAATACACACAGGAAACGTAAAAAACTTTCATTTCCGCTTGGGTAAATTTGCTTACACTTTTTCGCTCTTCCATACTTTTTCATATTCCCAATCATAATTTAATTTTAGTTTTTGTCAAGACCTCGTCTCCAAGTGTGGCTTTCCGTGACTTATTGTTGACTTTTGTGACATTCCGGCATTTTATTGCATGTTGGCGTTATTTTCTAAATGCATTGGAAAATATTCTATAATATTTAACTGATATTGAGATACCGAGAAATCAGAAAATTACTGATAAGTTCAGTTTAAAGGCTTTTATGAGAGAGAAGAAGAAGAAGAAAGAAACTTTGCATCATTAAATTTTTGATTTGTACTCTGACCCAAAAGTATCTGTTGAACATCAAATCGTAATGAGCATTTCGCAATTAGTAAACAATAAACGTTTGTCAATTAGTGCAAAGAAAACACATTTCTTTTTATTTTTTATTTTTCCATTTATTTTACAATAATAATTACCGAAAAAACTGGCTTTGGAGGTGGAAGTGTGATTCAGGAGAGTTCACTATGTCCCTTCCATTTGTATTGTACACTTGGGATTAATTACACTCAACCTCGTAATTAGTTTGCCAGCTCCACTACTCCACTCCACTCCGAAGACTGCGCTTTCAGCGTTTAATTATGTTAAAATGCTCTTTTTCACAAACCAACGCGCTTTCCCGAACCACTTTAGAATGAAAATAAAAATTAAAAAAAAAAAAACGCAGAACTAAAGGAAAACGCACATAAAGAAAACTGAAGACGCGTTAAAAATCGCTTGAAAAAATATTATCAACGCGTGTTTGGAATTTAATTTTTTACTACCGACACCCAATGAGCGAAGGCATTTTATTACGATTTTTCCACCATTTTTGTTTTTTGTTTTTAGTTTTTTTTTCTGTTTTATGTTTTTGTACAACAAAATTATATGCAAAATTACGGTTTTAATAACGGTCAACAACCGTTTAGCATCGCAAAAAACAACAGAGACAAAAAATCGTAACACTTGGTTGAGTTGCTCGAAAAACTGGAAAATTATAGCGAAACGTCACTTGCATCTTAAGCAGCGGCAGGTTCAAAAATCAGCGTCCCTCCACAACAGCCCCGCGCCAATTCCAATTCGTAATTCACTGCGAAGGACATAAACAAGCGCCGCACACACAGGACATGGACGACAGGCAAATATTTTTGAATTAAACAAATTAAAAATACATGAACGTTTGCTTGCTTAAATCTCAAAAGCGAAAATCGAAGATTCAACATTGAATTGATATTAATTTGTTTGTCCCCGAATTAATCTGTGATGAATTATTGGACTTAATAAATTCCCTTTGCGGATTAAAATGACTTATTGCATTTTTAACTTGACAGAAAAAGGACTCACTGAATGGTCATATTTTATTCATACTTTACAAGTATATTGTTATAATCACAATAAATATTACATCTCAATAGGTCTCAGTACTGGGATTCACATAATTCCGTTTAGCAGTCAGTAGGGAATATCTACTCACGTTAAGGTATAGTCCATGTTCACACCTATATTACTATCGGTCCTACTAAAGATCGCTGATGGTTTTCCTTAACATTGTACAGATATATACAGTGAATCGTTTTTCTGCATTCTTCATTGGCTATACGGATTTTGGGTACTATTCCAGTAACTGATATTATTGGAGATTATTAGTTATTCGGAAAATTCCAATATGTCCATTGATTATTTAAGGATTTTAAGTACTATTCCAGTGATTGATATTATAGGGAATTATTAATTGTTCGCAGAGTTCCAGTATATTCATTATTAATTAAAGATTTTAAGTACTATTCCAATGACTGATATTATTGGGGCTTATTAATTATTTGGAAAATTCTAGTGTCTATTGTTATTTAAGAATTTTAAGCAATATTGCAACGATTGATATTATTGGGGTTTATTATTTATTCGAAGAATTCCAGTATGTCTATTAATTATTTAAAAATCTTAAGTATTATTCCAGTGGTTGATACTGTTAGTGGTTATTGATTATTAGTGTTACCATTGATTATTACTGTTTATTAATTGTTCGGAGAGTTCCACTGTACCTTCATTACTTAAGGATTCTTGGTACTATTCCAGTAAGTAATATTGTTACTGGTTATTAACTGTTCGGAAAGTTCGAGTGTGTCCACTGATTATTCAGCTGATATTATTAATGATTAACAGCTATTTGTGGAGTTCTAATGTGACATTTTGATTTTTTATGAATTTTAGGTTTTATTCCAGTGCCTGACAGTATTACTGGCACAACAAGCATTTACTTAAGTCTCTAAATTATTTTGATTTTCCCAACCAGTTGTATGTAATGGTTCATTTTTTCCGCAGGCTTTTGTTCAATCTTCCCAGTATGTGAAATAATTACAATAATCGGGTATACTGAATGATTCCAACTATCAACCATTAGAATATTAGGTTTATTGTTTGTTACTGAATAATCTGTATAAATTTGTCGATCCAAGTAAATATGAAAATTGGTGTTTTCTACCACAGCATTAAATGTGTAACAGTAAATCGGATATTCAGCCCGTGTTTCGGTGCAAGGTTTTGATGGATTACCTTACAGAAAACATTACACCTATTTAGGTGTTCCCTTGGTGCCATTATAGAACAGGAAGAGATAATATGATGCAGTGGTCATGATGTGCCATTTTTCAAAAATATATTTCCGCACACACAAAACCCTAAATTTCAGCGAATAGATTCCCTACACAGAGCTAACTGTTGGAAAAATAAAAATCAATAAATGGTTATCGAAGCTAATTCACATGCTTTCCATGAAAAGTCTTGAACTTCCTTTTATCGATTTTAGCGCCATCTGTTGGACATATGCATATCAATAAATGGGTCCACTAAATACTACTTTAGCATATGAAGAAAATTTAGAAAAAAAAGTATGGCAAAGGTGTCGATTGCACTTGTTTTATTTCTTCGGTAAAAAATGGTTTTTGGTACTTATTATTACTATTATTATTTTTACTAACTATTATTATTATTACTAACTATTATTATTATTACAAACTATAATTATTCTTACTAACTATTATTATTATTACTAACTATTATTATTATTATTGTATTCTTTTCCGCAGATTTTTGTTAATCTCAAAAAAACGGTTCCCAACGGTTCCAAGGACTAGTTCAATATATCTACGAAAACAGTTTCAGATTTGTGAGAACTTATTAATCAATGGGCAAAGTGGTGCCCCTAAGCCAGACACGTAGTCAAAGAAGTTTTAGTCCCTAATCGAGAAAACCTGTGAATTATAAAAATGTGTATATATATACATATGTGTATATATAAATAACAGTCTATGATAAAATGTTATTATCTGTAAATGAAGAATATCAATGATCTATGCCTCTTCAGAAGTATCTCGGTACAATTTAAGCAACGCAACAGCAATTGTTTGCGTTGGTTGGTAGTTAGTTCTCTGTCCTATATAAATAGAATAAAAACTTTACCAGATAATATAATTAACCATAATAGTGTGAGTGCAGTTAGTATAATTTTGTGGATTATTTGGGATTATTTCAATACATCCCTATGAAGTGGTCAACATTTTATCGAAAAAATTCTAGTAAATACTTCCGGAATTGTTAATTTTTTTCCTATAGACCTTAGTCAAAAACAAAAAGCAAACTCCAAGTTATTTTTAATTAATTGGATTTACGACTGACCATACAACTACTTCGAATACTGTCAAATACCCATCATCTTGTATTGAGTCTTGGAGTTGTTTCTCATATTTTATTATTCGTAATTAATTTTTTAAGACTGTAAATACCAAGAGTTCAACTCTTACCCCGCCAAAGTTGAAGCTCAGAGTTAGTGTTCATTCACCAACTTACACAAAGCCGTGCTGAACTTGTACGTTCGAATAAATAAAAAATTTTGTTGTTGCAATTCAATACTGTTCGAAACCTTTCTATACATGCTTTATTTAAAAAATATTGCCTAAAATTTGATTAAATATGCAATTTTTAAGTAATGTTATGTACTAATTTTTTTTTATTTTAAAAATGATTAATCAACTTAATATTTCATTTTGCAAGTGTAACTTAACTTAAAAAATACATACGAGTTAAAAACAATGAGAGAAGTCTTTCCAGACTATTCTATTTCTATACTTGAAGTCTGCTTGTAGACATACAATTTCATTTTCTTATTGTAACAGCCTTAAACATATTATCAATATAAAAAGTACACAACTCGAAAATTTAATTAAACATATTGTAATTACTTCTATTTTAACCACAAAAGCACTTAAGTTTTTGTAAATGCAACAGGAACATGTGATTTGCGAATCCTTAAGTAGCATTCTTGTCAGTGTCATTGTCTTCAGATGATTCAGGCAAATGAGTTGCAACTACTTCACAATCTGGTTTCAATTGTTTGAAACGGCGCACGCCTGCAATGGTAACACTTGTACCACTCACATCGATGTGTATCAAAAATGGTGAACACTGCACTAAATGCTCTAATGTTATATCAGTTACAAGTGAATAATTGCGTATGACTAAACGTTCAAATCGAGTATCACGTGGTCGATTGGCACCACCTATCCATATAATACCTTGCTCCACGGGGTTACGCGCACGTCCAAAACAAGTCATCGCACGATCTGATAT
>NC_051847.1:183757573-183968867 GCF_002237135.1 Teleopsis dalmanni
GTATATCCCCTAATCTCTCATCCTCAAAGGATATATCACGATGGACTTCATTGGCTAATGCTTCCGCTGCTTCTTCATTACCATTTAGCACTGTGGACAGACATTGTATTGTATTTGTTAAGGTATCACCTACACTAATGGTGACTGATTCGCCAAGAGTATTTGTAAAATTTGGTGATTCCTCGCCACAAATGGATTCACGCAATTCGGGAAACTAAATGTAAATAGTAATATTTAAAGGTTTGAGATTATATATTATATTTAATAGAGTATTGAGATTGAGATATTTTTTGTTATATTATAACTTAATATTATGGTGACCAGATTTCTATTGCTTTAAAGATGGACAATTTTATATAAGATCAGACAAGTACTTTAATAAAATGTTTAGTTTAGTTACCGTTGTTTTTTTTCCTTAATTTGTATTTTTAACAACAATAAAAATGAAATTTAAAATCAAATTATTAAAAAATCATTTTAATATCGTTAGTTTTTTTTCAAAACACAATAAATATTGTATATAAAAAAGATATATCTGATATCAAAAAAAGAAAAAGAAATAAAAAAAAAAATTAATAAAAAAAAAAATAAATAAATAATTATTCATTTAAAAAAAAAAAAAAATAATTATTTTCAAAAGAATAATTAAAATAATTTACATTGATTAAGTACGTTTATAGAATATAAATTAATAGAGTAAAAAAATCCCAAAGAAGCGGAATACGCTGACTATGACAGATCTTTTGTGCTAAAGTATGTTACACAAAGTAGAGATAAATTATAATCAAAAACATCGTGACATCTTCTTGAATTGGCAAGACACTAGACAACATATGAAAATAAGGGAGTTCCCCTTTAAAATATATTCATTACTATACTTATTATACGAACTAATGTATAAATAGACTTAAAGAAAGTACAGAACTTTATTATCACAAATTTTAACACTAATCGAGGCAATTTTTAACCCACGTATGTAATTCATTTTAACGTATAGATATAATTAATATGTTTATAAGACACATCTACATATCATGTACTCACTAAATTTCCAACATCATGTTTGATAGTTTCTTGTATCAGTACATCTGCTAGGGTCTTGAAATCATGTTCAAATCGCGCATTTGCTTCAGTTCCACTTTTTTCTTGAACTAATAACGACAGAAGTTGTTCATTTGATCGACATATACGGGCAATATTAGCTGCTTTTTCCGAAGCATTTATGAGGCTTCTTAGTAAATTACGTTCTGTATCGTTTTCACCCATATTTAATAATGAAAGTAAAAAATTTTAATTATAAACTTTAATTAACCTAGATGAAAATTCATTAATTTCATTACTTTATTGAATGTAATTAGAAAGTAACTTACATATAAAATAAATGGTCTGCAGTTTCCTGAGTAAAGTTTTGCTATTTATAAAATAAATAATTTAATTGTTTATATTATGAGAAGAAAATGTATACTAGTAGATACAAAACTAACCAACTTAAGAGAAATAAGAGAAGTGAAAGTTCGTAATAATGTAGCCTATTTTTTGGTGTCAAAATAGTGTTGGTAAATGGTTACGCACTTAAAAAAACATTTGCAAGCATTAATTTTAATTTACTTAAGTCATTTTTACTAAATTTATGGTTTTTAAATCTTAATTTCAATTTCAACTAAATTTGAATATTGTATCTTTAAGTTAGTTTAAAATATATAAATAGTTTTATATTTTTCTTATACAATTTTATACAAATAAAAATACATTCTCTAATATTAAATTTTAATAATATGTTTTTTATTATTACTAGGAAAAGGTCATTAATTTAACACATAAAAATGAAAAATGTTTTAAAAAAAAAAATTTATACTTATAAATTTGATTTAAATATTTAATATTTAAATATTTAATTCTAAATTTTTATAAAAAAAAAATTTATGTGTTATTTTTTATTTAAAAAAACATTTTTAATTTTTATGTGTTAAATTGACGACCTAGCACAGTAATAATAAAAAACTTATTAAAAGTTTTAAACTAATTTACGAATAATTAAATTCAAGAAGACCACTGATGGTGCATATTCGGCGATATTTGAAACAGCTGTATAGTCAGCCAAACATTCAATTATATAAAATAATTTTAAAAGAATTTTTGTTGTTGTAGTTCATTACTTTTCGAAACCTAATTTTTGTTAAAATTCTTAATATATTTTTTAAAAAAATTATAGTGCAATATAGACAATAAAATAAAGAGGATGATGTAGATATAGTTTTAGTAATAATAATTTATGTTAGATCGTAATCAAACATTGAATTATTTAACAAAAAGTGACCTATAACCGGATAAAAAAATTTATTAAAACCATAAAGAAACAGGTCAATAAATAAATTCAAAATTTTATTTTTAAAAAAAATATTTTTTACAAATATTTCGGTCAACTTTAACTTCATTATAAATTTTTATTTTCATATAGTTTTTTATTTTCGCTCTTATTTTATTTATTTTTTAATAACAATTACAATATAGGCTGTGTGCGAGTTCGAGTATATTGAGGTTAAGTATATTATAATTTCTTTGGGATTTTTTGCACTGCACTTATGTAAATATTTTTGTATTTATTTATTGCATTTATTTATTATTTTTGGTTAAAAGTTTTCAAACTTATTTATTTATTTATTAAATATCTTTTAAAATTTTCGCAATGGTAACACCTAATTTACCTTATTTTTATCTAATTTACCCCACTCAAAATTTTGGTTAATACCAACATTCGCTGCTTACTATTTCCCTTAATTTACCATTAATTTATTCGTACTCACACACGGTCAAAAAATATATAACGAGCTACCAAATAATTATAAAAATTTCTTTAGGTAGTACATTACTGGCGTCATAAACTGTATTTTAATTTTTATTTGTTTTTGTACACTGAAAACGGAACAAAGATGTAAACAAAATACGAAAATTCTCCAAAACGAAGTTAAAAATCTCTACGGTTGGAGCTGAACTCTCGTCGTTTGGGGAGCGCAGCAGCTGATTTTATTTACACCGTCCAATCAGTTTTCAAGCATTCAAGTGAGCGGTTGTACGTAGTCGGTATTTCTGTTGCGCATAACACGTATTTCGTTCCGTTCTTCTCATTGGACTTTCGTGCTGGAGCAGCCAATGCATCGCATTAAATTGTGTTTTGTTTGATAAAAGTTTAACGCCTTTTGTTGTTTACACAAATAGAAATATAATGAATTTTTATCAATTTGTTAATGCACAATTCAGCTCACAATTTATTTAAATAGTTTAAGTTATTCAAAAGTTATTCAATTAGTAATTTTTGCAACTACGAAGAAAAACTTTGCAATCCGCCTACAGCATTAAATAAAGCGCGGAAGTGAGAAATTATCATTAGAAAGTGTAAAAAAAATCCGTCTCGTGTTTTGCGTCTTGTTGTTTTTGTTTCTGTTTTTTTATTAAGTGAAAAATAAAATAATATAAAATTTAACAAATAAATCATTTAAATTCAAACTTAACAAAATGGATGCGAAATTCATAAATGTCCTTATATTGGGCTTCGGTTTTATGTTCGTCTTCACATCGTTCCAAACGATGGGAAATATTGAAGTAAGTTTAGTGCTTTAGTATCAAATGTACGTAATTGTATGGAAACCTTGTCCTTGAAACGAAATAATCCTTGACACACCACAAGGATAATACGTAGTAGAGAAAATTTTTATTTCATTGATAGCAGACAGGTTAGGACGTAGGCGAATTTATGGTTTAGGGATTGGTAGTGCATTGGATTTATTTGCTTCTTATCTAATGTGTACTTTAAATATTTATTAGGAAACTTTTTACATTTTCTTATTTATTTATTTGACATGTTCTTAATATAATTATTTATTCTAATATTATTGATATTGATATTAGATTTTGTTTTAATATTTAATATTAGAGATTTCGAGGATGCACCTACTTGAAAAAAAATTTCTTCTTCTTCTTATTTGGCACTACAGTGCAGTGTGAACCTTGGCCACCCTAAGTGCTGCGTAGTGGTAAAATTTTTCCGATGCAAGGTTGCTGGCCTTGCGATTAACCCCCAACCTGGAGGGCCAGATCGCCTTATTTGCTAACCTGGAGATAGGATTAGTGTTTAGTAGTTAGAGAATTTCCGCTCAACTACGAGCGAGGCCAGAGCTTCGTATGTGGAGAACAGGGTAGGTGAAATTGACAGTTGAGAATGTTAGGCTATATATATATATATGCATCATTCTTCCATTGGAGCACTCGCTTTATCCGCTTACATTCTGAAAAAATTTAATACAGCAAATATTATCTGTTAAATGTTAATTTTTTCTTGCCGAGAGTGACGCAAAGAAACTATTTAAAAGTTAGACGAATTCGAATAGCAAAGAAAATACAAGAACAAAAATTTAGTTAATTTATTGAAATTTGGCTGACCAAATATATATATATTATCTGTTAAATCAATCTGCTAAAATTTTTTAGAATTCAAAAAAAAATCCTGTTTATATTTTTCTTTTACTAATATAATATAATATCACCAGAGAAACTGTTTTTTTTATCTTCATTTGTTTTATTTTTTTAAACGAGGAAAGTAAATAGTAAATAATCATGAAATTAACATTATAAAGATATTTTGCAAACGAATACATACTCTACGTAATATATTATGGTTATATGACAATTATATTCGTAGTACACAAACTACAAGTTGCGCAGAATTTCCGAAGATTGGCCATGGTACATCCGCGCGTATGAAATGTTTAAAGACCATAGAATAGATTTGGTCAAAAAATACATAAGGGACAGAGCACTGAAGCTATATGTGAAAATCTACAGGCTACCCTACTTAGCACTGTCTAATCTCAGAGTAATCACTAACCGAACGACGCGGTACGCAGATCTTAGATCTTAGGAATACACAAATTAGTCAATGAGAAGGGTGGGACTCAGCAGAAACTCCCCAGCTATCATAAAGTAAAAGTGCTCAGATGTACTAACTCGGAAAAGGCTTAATATAACAAACAATATGGTATTACACTCACTAAATAAAATTTAGATATAACATATAATATTCGTACCGAATATGTTTCACAACCTATTTCGAGATAAATGTGACAAGTACATAATCCTTGTATGCTTGCATGCTATATGATTAAATATTATTCTGTTTATTTTAAATATAATTTTAAGTAATATTTATTAAATTTATTTAAATAATAATAAATATAATAATAATAAATTAACTATATTTAATTTAATTAAATATAAACAAAAACTTTTTTTAAAACTATAGGAATCATTTTGATAAAAATTAAAAAGATCGAGATAATTTTTTAAGAAATTTTATTAATATTTTGAAGAAAACGTTATTTACGCGTAAACTAATGTGTTAATTTTTATGTACTCGTTCTCCTTTTTTCTCTTCTTCATATTCACTATATACTTTTACAGAGATCTATCTGTGATCTCCTCTAATTTACACGATACTCCTTCTCTATTAGCTATTTATTTAAATTTCCAGACCTTTTGTTCTTTTTTTTTATAATAAATTTTCTTTTATAACATATAATATATATTTATAATATATAATATATATTTATAACATATAATATATATTTATAATATATAATATATATTTATAACATATAATATATATTTATAATATATAATATATATTTATAACATATAATATATATTTATAATATAATTTTCTTCGTTACTCAAGGTCTATCAACTAGTATTCTTTCTTCTGAAAATGATATTGTCGCCTGCTGTTGAATTTGGACAAAAAACCGTAAATTACTTATAAGAATCTATAGAAAAGAATGAAAAAATAAGGTCTATCTGAAAGAGAAAAAGTAAGTTAAATGCGGAAAAGACATCTTCATTACTAGGAATCAGAATCCAAAAACATCAATGATCAAGATCGAGCCTATAGAAAATTACATATTTACAAAGTAAAGCAAATCAAGTCAAAGTCGCATATAGAAAAAAAAAGCTCTAGTGTAAAGTAAAATTAGGCCGAATTAAGCTAGTTCTACATAGGAAACTGAGAATTCAGAAGAAAATGCTTCTTTATAAAGTAGTTATAAGACTTAGTCTTATATACTTAGATATGTGCTGCTTGTGGTAATGCTCCAGATATTACTGTAAACCAGTTACACATGTATTAAGTTCCGCTCCCTTTTGTAGTTAGTGTTTAAAACCTACACACAATCAATGCGAGATTCGTTTTTTACCTATATATTTGATATAGCTAAACCGTACTAACTATTATCTCTCGAGTATCTCGAGTACTCTTTTGCGTTTGTTGCTTATTTGCCGCTCAGTTTTAAAGCTTATTCTTCTCTCAGGCAATTGTTATAGCTTTGGTAGTATCTCTATTTCTAAAGACGTTCGCCAGCAAATTTTTCTTATTATAGTTCAGATTAATATCATGGTTGTTGGGAAACTTACTTTGTTCATATTCACAAAGTAATAATGAAATCTTAACTTAAGAAACGCTACTTAATAATCGAAGGCGATAAATTCCGAAACGTACACCTGATCGCTCCTTAAACTTTTACGTACTTCATGTCCATAGGTTTTATATAGTACAAATATATGGTTTTTCCTGATCACATTACTGAGTTGCATAAATGGATTGATTTTATAATAAATTTGAGTAGTTTTATTTTTAATGCTATTACTCTCACACCAATGATAATATTAATCGTTTGATAGTATAATAATGTTTACTTTCTTCATAAGACTGACAATTTCTTTTTATTATTATGTTGAGGCTAGTTGAGTCAGTGCACCTGAGCACTTTTACTCTCTATTAACTGCGAGGTTTCTTCAAAACCCCTCTTTGCGCCTTGACTAGATTATTGTTTATCACTTCATTAAACTAAGCAATAATTAACCTTAGATTTGCATACCTCCCCGAGGAGCCTGTAACCATTCTGAGATTTGATAACGCGATGTTGGTAAGTCTGTCAGATTTCGCAAATAATTTCAGGGCTCTATCCTTTATGTATTTTTTGATGGGATCAATCTTGATGTTTTGGTATTTTCCATTTGCATACAAATTTCTGCTAAGATTTTTATTATTTGTTCAATAAGTTTCCCTTTGTGCTTTATAAGTCGACTTGTATTGTTCATTAAGTCTCTGCAGACATA
Source organism: Teleopsis dalmanni (assembly GCF_002237135.1). Classification (NCBI taxonomy): domain Eukaryota; kingdom Metazoa; phylum Arthropoda; class Insecta; order Diptera; family Diopsidae; genus Teleopsis; species Teleopsis dalmanni. The sequence goes on from NC_051847.1 coordinate 183,764,738, forward strand.
GATTATCATAACCTTAGCAATTTTCGCTTGAAATTTTCTTTCTTTTAATAAGTTTTCTAATACATAGGCAATAGGCAATACAAAATAATATTAGCAGATATAAAAGTACTCATTTCCGAATTTAATTAAATTTAAAATTTATTCAAAATTATATTAAAATTATTTAGTTCAATTTCTATTTCCATTACAAGCGATAAACACGCCTTGAAAAATAATCAAAAATTCCGAGAAAAATACTTAATGAGTCATTCCTTAGGGAAAAACGTTTCATAATCAAACTTTATTGTAATTTTGTACAGAAATCATCTATTAATAAATGATGTTCCATATAAATCGAAGAATCTAATATTATTATTAATTAAATTTTCTCTAACTTACATAGGCTACAAAAGGCCATGCCTCAATTAAACAAAGCAATCAATAGGTATACTACTCGTACGTGTATAAATTTTCATTAACGCTTCCTGTATAAAAGCGTTTGGCATGAGAGAAAAAAATTAAATTAATTAATAAAAAAAAATTGCACAATTAATAGTCGTAAAATTAAACAGCATAAATTGTATCGCATTTAGATAAGATTTAAGTGCTACTAAACTGATTTAGGCCGCCTAAATTTCTTTGAACTTATCTTATCAAATCAATCGCTGATGACCTCTGAATTGCTGTTGTACGCAATATTGTTTCGAGCTACTAAATATAGATTTAATAAAATTTTGTTATTTATTACTGTAAGGATTTTTTATACCCTTTACACTACGTGAAATAGAGGTATATTAAGTTTCCTAAAATATTTATAACGACAATCATTATCATTATTTCATATATATAAAATGACTATGACTTACAAAGAAGTGATATCTTAAGATTAGATATAAGATTATATCTAATTATTATTTATTAGATATAGATATTAAATACTAGATATTAGATATTTGCGTATTCGTGCCAATATCAACATTTACACCCCGAGACAACTATAACCCATTGTAATGACTTTAAAGTAATATTTTATAATTTTGCAAAATTTTGCTTAGATAGGTTGAGGTTTAATATTAGTTGCCATAAAAAGAAATGGTTTAAAAACAAGTTATTGTATAAACTAACATGGTTAATGTTCTCCATTTAAGTTGTGATTTCACTTCTCTTATATATTTATACTATTAAATATTGAATGTGAGAGTAATATTGCCTATGGGCTGCTTTTAAGCGCAGTGAACCTCCTGTATAGTTTTTGCAGTAGCACTTCTAAAAGTTCCCAGTTGCCAAGTGTAGAGCGACTAGAGACATTGCTCTGTAATGTCTTACCCCTCAAAGTATTTAAGAATTATTGCTATGAGTAAAAGAAACCAGTTTAGAGGTAAATATCTGTTTCATTTGTATAATACCATTTAACAATTATCAAATGTTAACCATATTGTTTTATATATTTTCAAGCGTTTATATACTGATTGACAGAGTAACATAGTAACATGTTTTTACTGCAGCTAAAACTACTTATAACATATTAATAAAATAAAAATTTGCTCGTTTCTATTGGTACAAGCTAATTTATGCATGTGAAAACGGTTGTTTGTTTATATTTTACATATAGAACATACGACAGATATTTTAAATTTCCCTTATGGGAAGTTTATTTTTAAGGGTGCATTAGACATTTTTCTCCCTAAAACAGTTGATTTATTTATAATGAGCTCATTTACATTAAAACTCTTTGTATGGTTAATTATCCATCCTCATTGGAGACTTTTGTGAGCAAAATTGCCTAAATGAGGAAGTAGAAACATAGTATAAGTCTGCATCTATATATGCAGTTTCGATGTTATGTAGTCTAATTTTAGTTCACTCATATGATACTCATATTGATACGTTGTATCAATACACTGAAATAAAGTATGAAAATAGCTTATGAGTGATATTTTAATAGTCAAAGGCTATCTAAATACTGAATAAGAATTAAAAACAAAAATGCTGTCAGATTTCTCAGTCTAAATAGATTTGAACACAGATAAATCACTGGCTTCTTAATTAGTACACCTCTTGTTAATTACTACTTTTCAAAGGTGGGATTAAATGGCTTTGATATTTGCCCACTTTATTTGTTCGTGTATTACTATTGTCAAATAATGGGTGCAATACTTTCATATAGCATTCATTGAACTAAATAAAAATAAAAGTTTTGAGCGTAAGACTATGATTAGATTTATCAACATTCTACATCTATCCAAATTAACTTAGAAAACAATCTATAGAGAAAGCTGCAGTTTTTTACATTCCATTTCGATGTTACTCCTTGGTTAATACCTATTATGGTGCAATTCATTATAAGTTAGATATCACAATGTACCAGGTTCAGTATTTAAAGAAATTCTATAGAACACCACCTAAGTTAAGCTGAACATTCACATAATTCTATCAATTCCCAATCGTTTAACAGAGTTATATCTATTAAGGTAACAGATATTGTTCTATATCTCATCGATGAGTATGAAATTATCATCATCAATGAATAAAATATTTACAGATACTGTAAAAAACCCATCATAAATATCTTCGTTCGTTAGGTAATGACATTATTTCTGATGGTTTGGATATTACTTTTTGGAAGAGAATCAAAATTAGGTGGGTGCATATATATCCATATATATATATTTACCTTATCTATTTGTTAATTTAAATATGTTGACTATGTCAAATATAAATATAAATATTAGATTGACTTCTTCAGGTTAAAATAAAATTTTAATACAAATGCTGTTTGTTTATAGATACGCGGTAGCTCTGTATGAAGGGTATCTAAATTTATATTACGTCAACTTTTACTTTTTCTTTATTTTTTTTAATTTTTTTATTTATTTTTTATTAAAAAAGTGCAAGCAATATGGACAGTTCGTGCATATCGCACGCAATTATCACTTTTCCGTTTCATTCAATTTTTTTCACAATAAATTCCCGCTTACTTACAAAAATAGACTTTTACGATGGACTGCATGAATAAATTATTTTAAGTTCAAGGCCGCGAAACTCAATCACAATTTTACAAAACAAAAAAAATAAAAATAACAAAAACAGCTTTTAATTTTTAAATACAGACTTTAAATCTTTTTAGAATAGATCTATAACGTTTTTGAAGTAACCAGTTCAACGTGATTTCCAAAACCTGTTATATATGAGAATCGTCATTTGCTATCTGTAGTGTTGATAAACTAATTAAAATGTCGAAATATTAATAAAATAAGTCGAAATATTTGAAGTTCCCTTTTTTGACTTAACAAAATTATTCATCAATATTATAAACAAGTTTGAAAAAATATTTAAATTTTATTTTATTTATATACGAGTATTAAATTTCTCGAAGGAGAACTTCTTATTCATTGCTTGTGTCTACCAAGTTTCTCTTTTATAAAATCCAAATACTCAGTTCTATGGTACTATAAATGTTATTAATACAAAACCTATACCGTGAAATATGTTTTGTGATTAAAATACTGACATTTGCAATCCGAATGCGGACAGTCAGTCTATATACCCATATTTAAGTAACTACTATCGGTGCTGCAATTATGCTATAGATGCTAAAGGTTTATAGCACCTTTAGATAAAATACTAAATCGACTATAAATTTTTTTACCATTTACACATGTCAGTATGCGTTACAAATAGAAAGATATATCTCCTTACATCCTTAGATCTTGGCTACGTGCTTATCTAATACGTCAAACATATCTATGTGTGAAATACCAATGATATTATAACATGATGTCTTTAAAAAAAAGGAACAACAAATTATTATTTCAGACCATTTATCGTTTTCTATTGAGCAGGTATGCTTACTTAGTGTCGGATTTCTCAAGAGTCATTGTGAGTTAGAGGTAAAGAAACAAATTGTTCTCAAACTATTCTGTTATTCTTTAACACCAGCTAGAAGACTTGCATTATGTCTAAAGTTTCTCTTTATTGTATTGTGAAGTTTATTTCAAATTCTGGTAGTAATTCATTTCGACACCACTCGAAAACGCTTTTAATGTCAAATCGACACTTCAGTGTATATTGGATCCAAACAAGATTTTCGATTGTCAAATCTATTTCAATCTGTAATTTTTTGCTCAGATTTTGTGGTCCAATCAAACATGGTTAAGGTAATCCCTTAACACTGTTCATTTCAGAATGATTTTAGTAATCTAGAAAATAGTCCAGAGTGTTGTACCTTTTACTCAAGATTAACTAATCAAAACTGTAAACTGTACTAAAAGTTAATCTCGGTTGAAAAAGTTACTCTAGTTTTCTGAATCAAAAACGACACAAATTTATTTAACTTAATTACTAAAAATTAAAAATAATACTAAGTTAATAGTTAAAGTTTGCCCTGCGTCATTATTCTAATTTTAATGATTTAAAAAAAAATTAAATTAGTTAAAAATTAATATCAATTAAAGTGAATTAAATTATTAAAAGTAGATGCTCTGTTTTTTGCAAAGAATTTCCTCATGGAGTACATGCTTGATATGGTTTGCTCTGTATCTGTTCCATTTATGTAGGAGTAAAACTTAATATTTAATATGTGGTATTCATTAAATAAAATTAAATTTTATTAAAATATAAAAATATGTGTATTGTATATGTTTACAATTAACTGTCATAGTCAACCAACTTTAAACAATGCATCTCAGATAAGTTGAACGAACGGCATTTAATTACACAAATTGATATCTTGTCAGATGTACTACGTTTTGTTTTTTTTTTTTTTGCTATTTTGCTATTAAAATAAAATATGTGGAAAAAAGTATGAAATTGAAAACGATAAGAAAAATATGAAACTGTTGTAATTTAATTTGAAAAGTAAAAACTTTTACTTTGTAAGCACTTCACTCATTATTTCACGCAAACAAAAGCAGCAACCGCCTTCAAACTCTGGAAGAGAAACTAATCGTCGGATTGCATTTTCCATTGAAGAAATACACGAACTTAGCATTTTTTTTAGTTTATTGCTCCACTTTTGTGTGTTTCGTAGTAGTAGCAAAAAAATTGATCGGCAGACCCGCCACGTTGTTTGGACGGTTAGAGCGCCTGATCACCGATCACCGATCTCTCAACACAAACTCAACACAATGGGCTGAAAGCTAAGAATGACGTGACACACCACGGAATCATCGAACGTGATTTACAATTTAATAATAGTTTTATTTATTATTCATTTTTTTAATGCTTGAATGATTCGTTGCTGCGTTACGGAGTGAAGAGTGAAGGAGTGAGTTTCTCTAACCTGTGGTGTTGTGCTTTTTAATCAAAGCCGCTCGATCGCCAGTAACAATTACTTTCAAATTCTTCGGCCTAATGTACTGAAACAGTTTTATAGCGAATTCCGATGGGGAGGGCGTTTTCAGGTTGGAGCTGTCTGTTGAATTGTTATGAAATCGTTAGTAAATTTATATATTTTTTTTACAAAAATTGTATAAAATATTTTCCGCTTTAATATTGACTGCTATAGTTTAGAGTTTTGTAATAGTTAGTCTGGATTTGTTTATACATTTGCCAACCGAGTCTGATAAAACTGTAAAATAAAATGCCTTTTTTTAAATGAGTAGAAAATATATTTATAAATTCAAAGTATTCACAGAAATCCAAAGTATATCTATTGGACTATAAAAGAAAAGTTAAAGAATAAATAATAATTTAAACAATCATTAAAAAAATTAACATTTGTCATGTCAGCTCAGAGTTACGTGATCATGTAAAGATCTTTTATTATACTTTCATAGATCTATGTATATTTGGAATAGAATTAAGCTTCTACTGATTTCATGGTAAGTAGTTGCAAAGTAAATTATGTCCACGCTGAAGAAATATCATAGATTAGAGTGCTCAGTGCCCATGGATACTCAATTGAATAATATTGACATCCAATCGTAGATACTTATTGAATGGGACTGTTATCCAGTCATTAAAGCTATAGTCCAATAGCTTGTAGATAGGTGTAGTGCCAGTTTGATGTATTTATCGTTCGAATCGTTTGCTATCTCTTTGTTAAACAATATATATGCTATCATATAATTGTTTGTTATAATTCCCAAAAACTTATCAAGCTTATGTGAAGGCTATTAGTTTTGTGACTATTATCAGTAATGAGATTCCAGACATATTCATTATTTTGTTGAAATATTGTATAAATATATTAAAAATATATATATTCATACTCAAAAATATATATACAAATATATATTCATATTACAAAGTATACTTAATTCCATTTTTTTTGGTTTCATACTTAACTTAGAAAGCATGGCAACAAACAATAATATTTTGGTATTAACTAATAATAATCCAATCACGTACTCCTAAATTTCATTAAATAATTATTATAATTATTATTATAAATAATTATTATTATAAATAATAATTAAATAATTATTATCTGATATTATTACTATTAAGTTGAGAGATTTAGCACAGTGATCTAGGAATCTGTTGTGTCTCCTTCATAGATTCAGAATATTTCTCAAAGTCATCGATTAAATTATTTACCGAGTCTTATTTGTGCATCCAATATAAGCAGTGTTGTATTTATTAAATGAAAAAATTAAGGCTTAGTTTAAGTTTTTAAGCAGAGTATATTTATATCTAAATAAATATTTTTACACATATTTTTACGCATGTATATATATTAAACTACTATTAAATATGATTATTATCAACTTAATGAACTGATAAAGCACTGCCAAAAAAGTATTTTTCAGTATATTTCTAATTCAGGTTAAGCCACTGAATATAAAATATTCACCCTGATATTTCTTTCTTTTAGGGTTAATCAGTGACCTTTCCTGTCCCAGATCAAGGCTAGACAGTTACAGAGAATGTCTTTTCTGCTTCTAAACAGAGTCGACAATCTATCCCTTCGCATAGACCCATTTCGTTAAGGTGATAACGCAGTCTGTGGTGACCCGTTAAATATCTCGCCTTAACTTTGTTCTGCTGAGGAAGAATACCTTACCGTTACTGTAGGGACGAACCTTAGCTCTTTAGTCTGACGGTTACCTGGGATATCACTCCAGTAGCGACTTTTTTCGGTTGAAAACCATTTTCAATTAGAGACCTAGTTGTAGACCAACTTCATTCACAATATGGCATTTTAAAAAATAAAGTTCACATTACAATACCAAATTTATAATATTTTATTTGAATAAATTACATTCAAAACCCTCAAGTAATATTTTAATGGTCATACATTTACCTAAATTTCTTCGTTTAAAATTAATTCCAATAAACTCGTAGCTAAATTTTAAAACCAACTATTTTCAAGGTACATTCAAGGTACATTCTAATATATATTTAAGAAAAAATACATTATATCCCTAAATTTTTACCAAGCTTGACCTTTTTAGTATTTGTGTATACTATATAACTAAAAACGTTCTACGCAATTTTAATTTTCTATTTAAAAATATTATAAATCTTTATTTTTTGTAAATTATAATTTTCGTTTATAATCCAATTTAGAATTAATCCTTATTTTATGTGGCCATAATACCACATTCATGCACTCATCTAAGCGGATGATACGTCTAATTAGCAGGCAAAGATTAAAATAAATGGAAAATATTTTGTACGAATTTTCGCAATAGCTTTGAGTTTCCGGATAATAAAAATAATTGTCATATCGTTTTCATGGTTGCTTGTTTATTCCAAGGTCAGTTATTGGTGTTTTTTTCCACAAACTCTTAATTCACATTTGACGTACCTAAAAACTGTGGGTGTGCGTACACATTGATGCCAAAAATACTTTCAGAGACGAGCCCACCTGGTTCATATTACATCGTTACATACTCGTGCAGGCGAACTTGGATAACACCGGCAATATGCCAACTTTAAGCTCCACAGCACTGCACTTTGTAGACTGAAAAACTAGTTTCATTTTTTTACGTTCTCTTTGGATTTTGTGAGCTACAATTTATTTTGATATCTTCAGTTTTGAGGTTTGATATATTTAAAGATGAATATAGTATATAGTATATAAATCCGTTAAAGCAGTGAGGTTTAACGCATAAAAGTATATTGTTTTACTTTGGAATTATATTTTTCAGTTTAATTTCATTTTTAATTTTATATATAATTGAAATATATTATGTATTAATATGTATAGTATTTTAAAATTTAGAGATTAAAATTATATTAGTCAATAATTTATATAAGGATAGTTTTAAAAGAAAGTAATGCTTTTAAATTTTATTATTTTTTGTTTCGAAATAATATCCTCTAAACCAAATCCATATCACTTTTATAGTAATCATCAGTTCATCTACGTCTCAGAATCATACCTTTTCTTCCCCATTCAACACCATTCCTTGTCTCTCAACGAATCACAAATCTATACGTCAGTATGTACATATAATATATATACAGGCTTGTTTTATAAGTTTTAATCCAACATGTTCCAACATCCAAGAAAGTAATGCTTTTAAATTTTTTTTTTTTTGTTGTTTCGACTGTTTCCTCTTTGCCAAATCCACATCACATCGTTATTCATAGTAATCCTAAGTTCATCTGTGTATCACGATCAAACGTTTACTTCGCAATTCAACACCGTTCTTCGTCTGTGAATGATCACAAATATATACTTCACGATTATATGTCTTCGTTTATTTAGCAATACTACACAATACTTCTACCTTTACTTTAACATTCAATGTCATTCTGACAACGCATCACTATGTCTCCTTTGTCATCTACATATCAGATGTAGCCATCGCAACGAGGCTCAAACGATATATCTGTAGCAAATTGGATAGATAGATAGGGATAGAGAAAGAACGGGATACTAGCTTCCATTTGAGCAGAGCACTGCGACCATGATTGATCTTTTGTGCTATAACAGACCCTAACTGAACAGAAGACATTCCGCCTTCCGGTTAAAGGCTAAAATATCGGCCGTTGAGGACCTCCTAATGTCGGAAAGAGTAATCCCCGACCCGTTGACCTCCTCCTGGTCCAGAACCAGATTGAATAAAAATTACAAAATAAAAGTCAGGGAAATCAATCTACCTGATAAAAATCCAGTTTACTTATTGTTGGTTCATGATTGAACCATTATTGTTCATTATTCATTATTGTGTTAGGCAAATTTGCACTGCGAACTAAAGATCGATTGTATCGATTTCCTACATAAACTTAGAATATTTCTTCAAGTCCAACTTTCTTTATAAATTGTAGTATTGTGCCTACATTTCAAAAAATTATTTCTTTATCCAATATGAAGTGTACTTCTAAGTACTTCGTTTGTTTATACATTAGCGCCGTGTAGACTACTATTACGTATTTTGAAGTGTCTTAGTTCTGTAGGTGTTCCCTACAGAACTTATAAATTTTATTCCATTGAAAGGCTTATATGTTGATAGTCACAAATAATTTAACCTCGTTTATTATCAATGTGATTTGCAATAATTAGTAATATGTATATATATATTAGTAATTGAACAAGTCAGCTATAACATATGTGTACGAGTATACATATAATCTTGTTAATTTTTTTCTACTCGAATGACGTCAACAAGATTATTTTTGATAATAGCAAATTTTTAATAATATTTAAAACAAAACATCTAAATTAAATAAATTCAGACATACATATATAAAAATATTATAACTGAGTTTTTTTAACACAAAAAGCAACAAAGGCTGTTTAAAAGTACGATTATATAGAGGAATATGATTCAATTGAACTTAGTTAAGTAAAAGTATTGAAACTTCGGTCTGAAACTTCTATGTTCAATATGAGTTCCGATTCAATGGAATTGGTAACAGTTAGTATCTTTACTCCTTTCTCTAAATACGAATAATTTGATTGATACTGCGAAAACCTGGTGGTCACTACAGCACATCTACATCTATATCCCATTTTTGTTTTAATTATAACTGAACGGATATTGGCAAATCAAAAAAATTTCATCGCTTGAGTTCTTCTAAATGGATCTGAACAATTATTGAGATGACAATTTATTTAGCTGAATACTTTAAACGGTCTTACCTTTAAGTACCTGATGATGGTTCAATAGAAAATTTCTATAAATATCAGAGTTTGTGACATAGCAGAAAACTCATATATCTTGAGTAAAGAAATATTTTGAAATTTTTCAATTCCTTAAACGTCTACGATTTGTAAACGTATGAACAAACAAGAAATTTGATTTTTATGTTTTATATGGCTTATTTCAATATTTTTGGACATACATATATATATTTTGTAAATACATATATACATTATAAATCAGTATATAAAATTAATATTTGTAAAAATAATTTATTAATATTATTTAATTGGTTTTTTTGCTATTCAAAATTATATAAAAATATATATAATAGTTTTAAGGATACTTAATTGCACATTGTTAACATATATCCATTTTATAATTTGTGTAGCGGCTTCAAAAGTCGGCTTAATCAATCAATTTTTTTTCTCCTTTGTTTACTGGAATGGTTTTTTATAACAAGAAAATCAGCTTTATTCTGCGCAATAAATTTAATATAACCATAGACAAATAAATTTGGATTTGGTATATATAATATATAATTATTACTAAAAGGGCAAAATTAGCAAATCTACAAAACAAAATGCCAAAACAAAAATTTTTTAAATATTTTTGTTATAATTTTTTAGTTTTTTTAAAGCGTAATTTGTTTGATGATATACATATATATATTTACATATATATATCTTTTTTTTAATATATATTATTACAAGTTTTTTAAACATAACTTTTTTAAATTAACTTTTTTAAATTATAAAAATAATAAATATTTGTTTATTTGAATGCTTACAGGAAAAAATTTAGGTTGAATAATTTCTTAAGTAATTATGTAAAGTGTTTATTAAATTAATTTTTCGATAATATTATTTATTTGCTTACTAAAGAATTTACAAAAAAAAATTATTTATACAATTATTATTATACAATAATAAATTGACAAAAAAAAAATCGGTAATAATAATTTTCAATTATTTACCAAAAACTTGACATAATTTGTAATTTCAGCTTCATAGTCTCTCCTGCCCAAGACACTTACCGACCGGTACATAAATTTTTATCAGAGCTCACTCAAAAAATACTTTAAGAAATTCCATAGATAAAAGCATAAATCAAACAAAACGAGATACACACGTTTCAGTTAAAGTTGCTAAAATTGGTTGAAGTTAAAAATGGAAAGGAGGCCATAAACTGAAGGTTTCCATATAACATAGAGTGCCACTCGTGTTAGAAATAATCTCGGTAATACAATTTAATTAGGTTAGCTTATCAGTTATTGGCCTTAAACTGTAATCACATTTGTAATTGAATTGTTTTATTGCCTTCGATTTAATAGAATAAAATGAAAATTAATTTTATTGATTTTTTGTTTTTGTTTTTCTTTTTTTTTGCAAATTTCTATAAGGGTCTATCAAGGCTAAACTCAATAGAAAGTTAAAAAGTTACATTAGTAAAATTTGAGGAGTTTTTAGTGTCCAATATTGGTTAGTATTAAGTTTTACGCTTAATAACAATTAATAGATGAATTCATTATCATTTCTAAGGCTATAAACTTAATGCAAAAAGAAATATATCACTAAAGGACGTCAATATACATCTGATTATAATCAAACATAAATAGTTTTTTTTAAAAATAAATAACCGAATTCGCAATATACTTATATTGTTGACTGACTAAATATACTTATATTGTTAAATTATATACATAACGGTTGTTTTTTTTAGCTGCATGAGAACTATCGATATCGATAACTATAGTTTAACAGCTGAGAATGTCAAACTGTGTTGACATTTCTGTTTAGTAAGGTTTGGCAATCATGAATCGTTTAACGCTAGAATAACGGGTCGAAATTATGGAAATTTACTTTAAAAAAAGTAAATCTGTTCACGAAGTTCATGGAGCATTTCGTCTATTTTATGGCCAACATAATGGCTACGACAATAAGCAAAATTGCCGTATATTGAGCGAAAATAATCCTCAAGCCGTTAACAAATCACCATCACATCCATTAAAATTGACTGTTTGGTGAGTTGTTTTTTGCGAAATAAGGAAGGAACTGCCGTTATGGTTAATGTCAAGTGCTATCGAGCCATGCTGCCTGAATTTTTGTTTCCAAAAATTAACTTGCCCTACACCGTGCTTAATAATCAATTTATTGCGAAATCAATTTGGTAACTACTTTAGTTCTAGAAGTGGTCCTGTTAAATGGTATTCCCGTTTGTGCGATTTAACGCCTCTTGATTACTTTTCATGAGGCTATGTTAAGTCATTGGTTAATGCCGATAACTGACAGAGCAGAAATTCTTAAATATTGGTAGCCAAGTACCACATACCACATAGCTCTACAAGGCGTTTGCGGCTGACATATACCGAAAATCATATTTAAAAATTCAGTGCCATGAAATTATCTACCAAATTATAATAAAAAAATTTTATTCCAACAATACTTCTATCTTGTATTATTGTTTTAAGTTTTCATGCAGTTAGAAAAACACCCGATATGCTGTACTGTAATAAGGAATAATGCTCACCTAAAATCTATGGAAAGCCAAAAACCTATGGTTCCAAAATACTTGTTCAAAGAGGAACAACAATATATACACGGGTAGACTCAAAATCAGCGATCGTTCACTGCATTTACACGGTTATTAAATGTGTCATTTAAACTATTACTTTGCATTTTTTACTATTACAAATAGTACTTAATTGTACAACTATTACTAGTACTCTTGCATAGAATCCCTCTTATCAATTTATGTATATTTGTGGCAGTCACAGACGAAAATTCGACCTATAATTACTTTTTGTGACAGCTCAACTGGAATTGATTTAATCTTAATGTAGCAGTCAAATAAAGGGGATATGGTTCACGTTCTTCAAGTCTTGAAATATAGACAAATTAACATAAAAAAGTTATACTATAAATATACATATAATGTCATATAGGTTCTCACAATATACTAGATGCTTGTAGTACATCTGTTACATCTGGTACATCTGTTATTATATTGTGTAGGCGTAAGTGCATCATTCTTCAACACAACGTCTTCAAGACAAGAATCTGTTAAATACTTATCAATGCGAGCGGGTGGTTGAAAAACACCTAACTTTTCCACCAAATGTTTAAGGAATTTGCAATCATAATTGGAGAGAATTCGACATATATTGACCTACTAAAAAATGGTCATATCATTAAGAAAGTATAGTCTGTTGTGAATAAAGTAATTTCATAGATAAGTTCATATAAAAGTAAATGTTTGTATAATACTAATAAAATCTGTTCTAATAAAACAAATCAGAGACTAGATTGCTGATATCCAGATAGATGGACAGACTCACTGATTTCGCTATACTGATTAAAAATAAGTATAATTTATATGATTTATAGGACGTGGTTCTACTACTTTACAAACCTTTTGACAAAATTAATATGCCCTTTAATTGAAGTAGTATTAAGGCAGTAATAAATAATATAAATAATGGAATAAAAGTAATACTTTTCTGTCTTTTTGATAATCACTAAAGCGAATTTTCTATTTTCGAAAATTATGTTTTATTAACGCTCCTTTCAATGACGACTTTTATTATATGAGTATACCTAGAAACGTATATTCAAACGTATTACAGACAACAAATGAGGTGTCGTGAATGTATCTATTAACGACTACCTTTACTACTTTTTAACGACTAATCAATCAAATAAAATATACAAAACTAAAAATAAATTATTATTGATATTAACTAAGAAATGTTTGTAGAGACGTTGAGGAAAAATGTTTATATGTTCATAATGCTTTCACATTAGGACATGAAAACTATGAATGGAACTTTCACATTTCCTATGCGAATTATCATTAACAATCTAACAAATTTATATACCAAAAATGTTAGTTTAGTAGTTGTGTGCGTAATAAAATATTAATAGGATTATATATTTTGTCTAATTTTATTTTTAAAGTAACATTTGCAGTATATGTTAGAGATAGTACTGACAATTCGAAATGTTTCGAATATAATGGCATATATCTCTTGAGATCACATTATCTTGAGATAACAAAGGTAACAAAACCAGTGATTAGTTTATAGTAATTAAAAAATCTTTAAGTTATTAGCAACATTTAATACATAATAGTTCCTGAAGGATATAAGTCTGCTTTATAAATGTTTTTAGATTTTATTAATTTTTCGTTTTTATTACCATTTTCTGAGTCCTATTTTTAGTGTTTTGTCTACATATAAGACCTTATTCCATGTGTTAGGCCTATATTATATTTAGAAACTTATTATTACATATTTTTAATTTTAGTTTTATTTGAATTTTGGAATTCATGATTTATCACCTCCCAATCTTTGTTTTTAATAAACAATAGTATGGTTTTACCTAGAACGAGCTCACTTACTCCTTCATTATATCGAGTTTTTTACAAATATAATTTCTTTAAAAGTATTTGTGTTATATATCGAAATCCATTTGATTTCTATAAATATCCTTTTTTTTATTATTTTTATATCAACATTTTTGATTTAGTTTTATTTACTGCACTTACAATATTTTTAGATCCTAATTCTTTGCATCATTTTTCCCACCATTATAGAGATCTAGAGATCTGATTTGTTTGGGGCACTCATAAGTTATCTGCAAGACATGTTTGTTCTACTACTTTCCTCGTTTTCTTCGCTAATGTCTTGGTAGTCGTATCTTTATCATGTCTCAGAGTTAGATATTTTGTAAGAGTTGCTGGCTTATTCATACTTCTCATCATCCATTTAGATAGATATTGTGGTAGATATAGATATTTGCAACGTAATCTCTATGTTATGGGTATAAGAACATTATGTTATAAAAAGTTTTGTTATTTATGAAGCTTTAATATTTATTTATATAATTAATAAAGTATTGGTATGTTATAGGTAAATATATAAAGCAGTGGTTCCCAACATAATAACCACTATAATAGTTTTGTTTTTAGTAGGAACCAAAAAGTTTAAGAATAATAAACTGTATGATTATTTTAATATGCTTTATGCGTCTCTGGTATAATGTATAATAAATTGTATAAGTGCATAGGCATAGTATATAGACTATAAAATAAGTATATAATTACTTACACATTTTTTGTGCTCATTTTCTAATAAATGATGTCTTAGTGGACAAACTACACGAATCATTTTCAACCTTCTCTCTGACCACAGGTTGGGAACAACTGCTTTAAAGTCTTCATATAAAATTTGAAGGCATAAATTTTTCTATGGAAAAGCATTGAAATTAACTATTGGTTAATGGTAAATAATTCAATTTTCAAAAATATTTCATCATTTTATGTAAGCTAACTACAAATGTTGTTTAATTAATTAAAATATCTAATTTTATTTGGTAAAACTTTCACTTTTATTTTTCACATAATAAAAAAGATTCAAGATAAAATAGACAAAAATGTCACATAATTCGCCATTCATTAATTTCAATTTGATTTGTGCTTTTTATATAAAATTTATTGTATGAACTCGTGTTTCAAATAAAGTCTTTTTATATATAGAAACCTGTTAAGGTGTTCCCATTAACCTTATTTTAAAATGCCAAAATAAGTATTAGGAACACGTTTTATAATACAAATACATTTTTTTTGGTATATTTAGGCTATAAAATGTTAAGATATCAAAATTTTGAAAAACAAAACAAAGCATTTTTTTAAATATGTATATAAAATTTAAATTTTTAATTAAACGATTTATTTTATAAAAGCTTTTAAAGAGTTTACAAGGACTCAACACTATATTAGAAATAGAAATATTTCCTTATACAATTAATTATTATCGCCCACATATTTTTAACTTTAATGAATCAATCCATCAAGATAATAATGCAGTGAATGAATATCCGCAAAAGCGTATTCATTTGCATTAAAAATAATGTTAAGTGTGCAGTTCTCAGCATAAGATAAGTTTGAGATAATTATCTTAATATTTATTTTCCTACCAAAACATTTTTAAAGTACAAAACGAGTAATAGTATTAAGGGGCGTAAAAATTTACTAGTATTCTCAATAATAATCTATTCAAATCTTAAAAATAAGTCTAATTTTCTCTATATTTTCTCTATTATAGCATAAAATGCAAACTGAATGAAAATTGTAATTACTTTATGATGTAATATTAACATATGAGAATTATAATTCTCATATACTTTTTCATTCCTAGCAAAAACCCCTAAATGTATGTTTAAATTTATTTTTATTTAATTTTTTATTTAGTGTGTAGAGAACATCCCGATCTTTTAAATAAAACACTGAAAAAAATCAATTAATAATCAAAGTTTAAATTTTTATTTTTTATTTATTTATTTTTTCTATTTATATTTTATTTATATATTTTTTCTATTTATATTTTATTTATATATTTTATTTTATTTATTTTTGTTTATTTATTTATTTTTGTTATCTTTTTTTATTTTTATTTTTTATTTATTTTTTATTATAATTATTTATTTTCATTTTTCAAATTTCTAATTCCAAGTACTTTTTGCTTAGAATATACACGCTTTCGTTTTTTTCTGTTTGATTAGTTTTTATTTTATTTAGCTTATCATTTTTAACATATTTCTTATTTTTTAAATCATTTTTGTTAATATTCTTATTTTTATTCAATTATAATACTTAACAACTAAAGAAGTTTTTTTTTAGTGATGAAAGCCTATACTAATTGAGTGTATGGACTTATTTATGATTATAATTATAATTATATGATTATAGTAATTATACAGAAAACGCGTATAGGGGTATATCGTACCCCGTATACATGCGTACAAATGTCCGCAAAGCTTATTATGAACTGTAGAAATCCCCGCGTTATTTGGGGGAATGCCCGTGTTGTACGGGGGATTGAAATCGCATAATATGAAAACGCGTTATTAGGGTACCGAGTTATAGGTGAGATTACTATATTTTCAAACATCCTATTGTAATGGTTAAAGTAGAATTTTAGGTTAAAGTAAAGTGTTAGAATTTAAAATTTTAGATTATATCAAAATATAATATCTTATAATTTTTTCTCTGGATATGTCGTAACAAAAGGATGTTTACATGGCCTTACCCACAAGAACTAAATATTTTGGTGTTTATTATTTCGCTGTTTTTCAATCTTATAAATAAAGTAAGCGTCAAATATATTATTACCAATACAACTATATAATTTATTATTGATTGATTTGCTGAATTTGTTGAAAAGTAAACTTATAGCATTTTTTAATTTTTATAATTACAAAATTTGAAAAATAACTTGTACTAGGTTGAGACTCGAACCTCTGGCTTCATGTTTTAACCATGACTTCATTTAGCCCACTCGACTATTGCCATCGTAAGAATAATGTAATAAAATGAAATGGCATTTATTGGTGTCTTTGTTTCATAACAGACGTATTATGTCGGGTTAATTGTGATAATGGAGACGTAGGGTCAAAAGTTTTGTGACATAATTATTATGTCATATCAAGAAATGATTTCTACTATATTTTATTGATGAATAAAAATATCAAGAAGAAAGTTTTTTGCATTATATAAATATAAACAATTTTTAATGTATGTTTAGTTCAGATTTTGATTAAATTGATTTAGATTTTATTAATTCGATTGATTAATAAATGGGTATAAGAATTTATTTTCATAAGCAAATTCTATAATCGACTGATATCATTATTCGATTGTATCATTATACATATGTATTCTACACATATGACTAGCTAGAATTATTTTTTTTTATTTTATTATTCATTTGAATTGTTTTTAAATACATTGTTGTTTTTAAAAATATAACTAATAAAATTTTTGAAATAAATTTATATAAATTAATCTAAAAAAAGGTTATTTATATATAAATATAAGGAGAAACTAAAAGCAAAGAAGAACCAAAATAAAAAGTATTACTGAGATTAACACAATCCAACTCACTTATTGGTACCTATAACAATAAGAGATACTAGGATTATATGAACCTATTAAAAGGAAAACTTAGAATCATCACAGGCATCCTAACAGGACACTGTTAACTAAAACACCACCTTACAAGACTGGGTATACTTACAGATGCAAACTGTAGTTTCTGTGAAGAGAATTAGGAATCGGTCGCACATCTGCTGTTATTCTAACAGCCTGCGTTAATCCACATACGGTATAGGCTCCTGGGAATGTATATTCTTACGGAAGAGGCAATGAAACTCTGTAGAATAGATTCTATACTATTTTTATTGAAGCAACAGAGCTTAGAGACCTAATCTAAACCCTGAAGGGGGCACAATAGACCCAACGGTCGCAGTGCCACATCCCCTTACAATAATACAAATATAATACGAAGTGGATTTTAATAAATTTACTAAAACAAGAAATTTTTTTATTTGATTAGTCTTGATTTAATTACTTAAAAGAATATTGCTTGTAAGTTTAATGTTATAAAAAATTATATATAATTTTAACAAAAGTAATTATAATTCTTAACAATTTGAAAGTGATATTCAATTTTGTTTTTTGTTACTTTAAATTCAATCTCCAGAGTAATTTTCCATTCGTGCAATCAACCTTGTAGTTACAATTTAACATTAATTGGTATTTCAATTTATTTGCAATATTTTCTTGGCATTGGACTTGAATTCTTGTTTTATGATATGAATTTAAAAAAATCAAACCAGATTTTATTTTGCAACCGTTTAATATTTTATGGCACCATAAAATCTCACTTATCTGACCACTGCATTACTTTAAAGTATTTTAATTGACAGTAAACGATGGTAATAAATGTTTAATCACCTATACGTTGAGATATGTAAAATGGATGCATTATACATATATAATTTACATAAATTTTTTTTAAATCATGTTTTATTATACTGATCATTTTTTAACCCTTAATATGGAAAAGCAGAAATACTTAGAGTATTTTCAAAAAACCAGGAGTTATTCGGTATTGTGACATGATGTACTTTATTACCTCAATTAGTAGATTTTTTGTGGTATATTTTCTGGTAAATAACTTTGCTAAGTGGTTTTTACACTATATCAAATTTAATATAAGTATTATATACTTATATTATATTATATTTTCATTACCAGGAAGCGCCGCCAAGCACCCAGAAAATTAAAGGTAGAAGAACAAGAAATAGAATGGGCCGATACTCTCAAATACCTAGGCATAACCTTTGATAACAAGTACTCCTGGAAAGCACATTTCAAGTCCAAGCGAGCTCAAGCTGCCCGAATATTACACTCCATCCACCCGCTCATTAGCAGCAAAAAGCTAAACATAAAGAATAGAGTTAGCATATTTAAGCAGATTATTAAACCTGGACTACTTTATGGCAGTATTGCGTTTTGTCAAGCGCCAAACTCAACTTTAAAAATTCTTCAAAGAGGGCAAAATATTGCCTTAAAAAAACTGGTTAACGCCCCATGGTACGTAAGAGGAGCGGATATCCACAGAGATCTGAGAGTCGATTCAGTCGAAAAATACATTAAAGATCGTGCTCTGAAACTGTTCAATATAATTGACAGTCACAATAATCCAACTCTCAGCATCCTAAAAATACAACGAAATTTGATAAATACAAGCAGAAACAAGGACATCAGATCCATCATATTATAAAGCCCCGTATTCAGTTATTCTTAGTGTGACTTAAAACTGTCCACAGATAAAATAGAGTAATGGTGCTGGTTCACCAACTCAGACATCTGAATATCAATATATATATCTTTGTAATGTTATAAATAAATATCTCTAAACCTATTTAGCAATGACTGTGCGTAATATTGATCTAGTGAAGTGTTTTACCAGGTGTTAGCATTTCAAAAGCTGTCGAGTTTATGTATTTGACCCCATCGTTATTAAAGACCAAGTACTCTTAACAATTACTATCACAGTTGGACCATTGATAAGGTAGGCGAATTAAACAAATTTGCTTAATAAGAGAGGAACTGCATAGGCTGTAACCGTCACCAGTTGCTATTTATTACTTACTTACTTATTTGGTCATAACAAACCGTTTCCGAGTTTCGGCCTGACGCAGCATGTCTCCCCAGGCGCCTCTGCTGCGTGCGCGCCTTCTCAGTCTCGTATATCAAGTCCAGTTAGTGCTCCATCAACTTGATCACTCCACCGGAGACACGGTCTACCTCTACGCCTAACGCTCGTACAGCTCGTGGTTCATTCTAATGTGGTAGTCGTCGCCAACTCGTAGAGGACCAAAGATCTAACAATCTGCTATTTATTATTATCATTTATAATATTCGCCAGTAGTTAAAATCAAATAATATTTAGTTTATTCTATACAAATAATAATTAGAAAATAAATTTATAATACCAAAATAGAACTCTTCAATTTACTTTTTACTTTCCGAACTACGATTTTCTCTAATATGATTAGTAACTTTAACTTTCCTATCTTTTTATTTTTATGTTTTAATCAGTAAGTTCAAAAATGTGTTGAAGCATAGATTTTTAAAATGGGTTGAGAACTTGTCACCGCGTCATTGCATCCTTTGAGGATTATTGTGACATGCCTACTTCAGTTCCATAGACGAGTAGCAGTTAAGTATGCCAATATGTCCTTTGGGGAGATGTTCCCTAGTTCCGTTATATCCGGATAGGCAGTGGATAAGTACCGAAGTCTGAGTCTAGAAAGTCTTCTTCTTCGCAACAAAGTCTGCAGCTATCGTCTCTAGTAATACCTAGATTCGATAGATGCTTTTTAACTCCGCAGTGCCCGAAACGGCATGGATTCTTTGGTTTGTCTGCAGGCAATTGTATTATCCCAATCAGTCTCAGCTGCTCTTTCCAGCCACTTTCTTTAGGTAGTGTTGAAGCAAAACTAGCTAAAGAAATAACAGATTATCATAGATCAGATAACTACAAGAAACCGATACTTAGAAAAGTAGTACTTAGAAAAACAGGTTTCTCAAAAATAAACTGTTAGCCCCCCACTTTTTAACTATGCTCTGAATCTATTATGAATCAAAATCAGTGTTCATGAATCTATCTCTCTCTCTATCTCTTTACTCTCTAGATAATACTTTCATTTTTAAAGATAACTCTGACATTATACTGAGTATCAATAAGAAGAAACAATAGTACAATAGATTATTTTCGATTGCACGGAAGCGATAATATGTTGGAAAGGTGCCATTTAGTCTTCATATTAATGAGCAATAGTAATATGCATTTAGATATGTAATATATCGGAAAAGAAAAAATTACACTTTGAGGTTAAAAAATATACATATATTTTTATAATTTTATTTTGTTATTTATTAGTGTCTACGATTACTTCTTGAATTAATGGAACTAATTAATTTTTGTTTACATTCATAAAATCACGTGGATTTAAATTACTTCAATTACGATTTAGATTGATTTATATTTATTATAAAATTAATTTTGTCTATACACATAAATATGAGTTATTTTAGTATATAAGTATGTAAATATTATTACATATTTCCCTATGTAAATTGATTTGATTCTATATTTAGCCACTCATTAATATTCAAATTGATTTTTAAGCTGAAATAAATGAGGAAGTTGAGTGCATGCACTTCAAAATGAACTCAAAACAGCAGCAAATCATCAACGGTCATTAGCATGCATAGCAGAGACCATTAATTCAGTTTTATCAAAAATTCTCTTAAGTTGAGCTTGATTTTGATTTCGGAAAATTTTCTCTTAAAATAACACATATGAAAATAGAAAAATCGGATCCTAAAAGCAGACCATCAATTTTATAATATTTATAAATAATATTTTGGAATTAACTCATAGACTATCTCATCTAGTCCGATCATTTCAGTAATTAAAAATAAATTTTTATCTCATAGAGTCATGAACCAATTATAAATACAAATGAATATATTAATTGTGTATATATACACAAGTATGAATATAGTACATACATCGATTTCAGGGGTTTTCAGTCCCTCAAGTCCCATCAGCCTCCTCTGACTACGTGTCTCAAGTAATCATTACATATTGCTGAATTCAAATTATAGAATACCTTGTACAATGTGCCAAACTGATTATATATATAATAAACACAACTGTTATCTGTTGCAAGTACCAAATTTATATATACTGTTTACGAAATGCACTAATAAAAAATCATTTAATGAGCAACCACATCATTGTCTAATTAGGACGTGGATTATAGCCACTTATAGTTGCCTCCATATAAATTCGCTGAAACCAAGTGCTTCGAGTATTAAATACTGTTATATTATCTATTATTATTATCTATTATTCTCTATCTATCTTGATCATAGTCATCCCTCTCCTTCTTCGATTAGAATCTTAACGTACTAAGGCAAGCCTGTCGTAAGAAGTGACTAAAATACAGTAGATAGCACTCAATATTATTTGGAGCATAAATGATAGTGAGTGCGTGCGAACGGAAGTGTAAATTTGCTACCACTGGGGTTAAAGACTATAGCTTTGGTTGCTTTGTCCAATTGAGATTGGTCCCTTTTTTAAATTATAGTGGTGGCTGTAATTGATACCCAAAGTTACGCGGGTAGAATGTATTTATAACTTCCATTCGATGTGGAACTGCATTTTTCCAACGGGATGAAAAATGCAGTTCCACATCGAATGGAAGTTTCCTTTCTTGGCAAGAAAGAAACTATTCCAAACGTAACTTCAATTGCTTCTGACGAATTTTCTTGGAATTTCAATGGGAGCATTTATCGTCGCTTTATACGGATACGTACGTTAAGCCTTAACGGTAGGTAATCACGTTAGAAACCTATGGACTATGTCCATAGCTTAACCCATGTTTTTTTACGTTGTTTACTCTTTTGTTTTGCAATTTATCGATTTGTTTTCGTCCGATAACGGGCACCATCCTAATACTGTTTGGTACTGAATTTTAATTGCACTACTTTACCGAAGAGGTATTAGTGTGGTATCATGGAGTCAGAACCCACGGTTTTGTCTGTCCTGACTATTTAAACAGAATGTCGTGATATTTGTAGTTAAAACCCATACAACGATTGTATTCATTTACTGTTATTGGTTGTGTGAAGTTGCATTTCCAATCGAATGCTGTGGCCCAAAGATTAGCGAAGATAAACTTCGCACCCCACCATGGAGAAAACCATATCCAAACGTGGTGAAACAGGTAACTACGTTAAATTACTCTAGACTTTCTGTACAATTATTCGGACCACAATATTTTTTGCAGCCACCGGTAACAAAATCTTTCCAACAAATAATATTGTTGAAGGTGAAATTACAATTCTTTACGAACCGGTGGTCATAATGGCGCAGCCCGGTAGCTGCTCAAGAACTGTCAATAGAGAAACCCTGAAAAACACTATCGACCATACAGCTTCCGACAGAAATGTATTTAAACGAGTCGTGAAAGTCTTATACTACATTTGGTATCAGTGAAATAAAGTAGAAGAAAAAAATTGTTTAAATGTAACATTCTAAAAGTCCGGGTAACTAATGGGGTTTAGTCATATGTTTATAAGGTATTCCTTAGTATTATTCGAAGGCAAAGAGTGAATTTGTTTAGGAATTTTTTAATTCATTCATTATGGATTCCATGATTTTGTTTTACAATGTGATGTAGTATTCATAGAATGATTTTTTATTGCTCTTGTCTAATTACTTAAGGCCCTAAAAAATTTTTTTCTCTTAATTTTCATGAAATTTTGAATATAGTAACTATGTATGCTTATAATTACTAATCGCAAACTCTTTGGATTACAGAAAACAATACTGGACAGCATAGCTAATGATGATGAGAATTTCAAAGGAGATGGTTACACAAGCTTGGCGGTCATATATGCTTCATTTGCTTTATGCAATTGGTTAGCGCCATCGTTCATATCATTCACTGGACCCAGAACTGCTATGTTGTTGGGTGCTTTGACATACACGTAGGTCTAACGTTATCTGTGACAAAAATTATTGTATAATAAATTTTATTTTGTTTAATAATTGCAGACTTTTTATGGTGATTTTCCTATTTCCATCCACCTGGTTACTGTACTTTGCTAGTGCAATACTTGGTGCTGGTGCTTCCATTACATGGACTGGTCAAGGCACATTTTTAGCGCGTTGCAGTAATCCTGCAAATATTTCGCGTAACTCTGGCGTCTTTTGGGCTTTGTTGCAGTGCAGTATGTTTTTCGGAAACTTATTTGTGTACTTTCAATTCCAGGATAAAGATCACATTGATGCCGATACACGTAAATTAGTAATAAGCGTATTAATCGGCGTCGCCATACTTGGCATAGTATTTTTAGCCAGTTTGCGTCCAGTAGCAGATAATTCCTCTCCCGATACTGAAATGCAACAAAGACAGACAGGACTCGCAAATGCTGTTTTTGCATTAAAATCAGCAGCAAATCTATTTATGACCCGGGATATGCTACTGCTCAGTTTAGCATTCTTATACACAGGTTAGATAATTAATAAAGTAACATATTAATTTAAAATATAATTTTCTATATAAATTTTATTAATAATATTTATTTTTTATTTTTTGTTAGGCTTGGAATTATCATTCTTCAGTGGCGTATATGGTCCTTCCATAGGCTTCACAAAAAAAATTTCTGAATCTCCTAAGCAAATTTTGGGTCTAGCCGGTATTTGTATTGGTGCTGGTGAAGTGTTTGGTGGTGGACTTTTCGGCATTTTGGGACCAAAAACAACACGTTTTGGACGAGATCCAATTGTAATTGCTGGCTATATTGTGCACCTTATTGCTTTCTTTTTGATTTTCTTGAACCTACCAAATTCTGCACCTTTTACGGACACAAACGATATTTCTTATTTGGACCCACCACGTCCCTGGATTGCGTTGATATGTGCATTTTTATTGGGTTTGGGCGATGCTTGCTTTAACACGCAAATATATTCAATGTTGGGTGGCGTTTTTGTTAAGAATTCCGTCGGTGCATTTGCGCTCTTTAAGTTTACACAGGTTGGAAAAAAAATTAAAATAATTATATTATTTTATTATTGAACCGTTATTTTATAATTTTAGTCAGTGGCAGCTGCAGTCAGCTTCTTTTACTCATCCCATCTCGGACTACGAGCTCAACTTGGTATTTTGGTGATATTTGGCACAATTGGTACAATTTGCTTCTGCATTGTGGAATGGGCCGCAAAGAGACGCATGCAAGAAGAAGTATCTGATGATTCAAAAGATGTATCCCACGATTCTCAATCAGTTTCCAGTTACGGAAAATAAATTCAAATGTTTTTCTTTTGTTTTTGTTTATGAATCTAATGAATGTAAGGTACAACATTCCGATGTATTGAAACCAGACAAAATCCAAACAGCATAGATGTACGTAGTTACTATATTTTACAAACATATAGACATATTCATATATATATACATATATACATATTTATATTTTTTCGTCTTCCGAGACAATAAATGATGTTTAATATCAAATATTGAATTATGATTACTGTATAGTTAGTGCAATATTTTTATAAACATAATCGTTAATTTTGTGTATTGTTAAGAGATTTTTTGAAGGGCCTATGGGCACCGATTTGACTTGACTGTATTTTTAAGTTTACAATTTTGAAATTGTTGATTATTCATTTGTTAACAAATTATTTTTTTTTTATATGTATTTTCGTAATTGAGATAAAAAGTATATTTGAAATTTGTTATCAATCTGGTCGTTGCATTTTAGTGTGCAATTTTAGTTTTTAAGTGAAAAAATGTTGAGTATCAGTACATGTTTATGGAATATCTATTTATTGTATTAACAGATTTTTGTGTAAACTTTTTAATTATAAAAAGAATTTGACTTTGATGTGAATAATAATAAAGATACAAATATATATACATATACATTCATTTATATATGTTCATATATATTTAAATGTTAACAGAGGTTTTTAGTATTCCATGTTTCTTTTTCTGCTATATCAAAGGTTTAACGAAGAACGAAATTGAATAAGTAATTTTATATTAAATTTGATTTTAACGTCTGTTATGAAAGTAGAGACTAATTTGCTTAATAGATCTTATTAAATCAAATAATATAATATCAAATTTAATATAGAATTATAATAGAAGCATAAATCAGAAAATATATTAAATTTCCAGTCTTGCTTGTAAGAATCGTAGAGTAACATTAACATGACTTTCTCCGCATCACATTTTTAGATTGGGTTCTATAATATACACAAGATAATAAATATATATCATATATAATGCCTCTACAAAAAAATAGTATTGAAATTTAACAATTAAAAATAACTATTATTATTATTCTACAGGTGGTTTATGATTTTGTTTTAATATAACACAACAAGTGAATTTGTCAATGAACTTTCAGAACAAATTAACAAAACTCCAAGTTCCAATATACAAGTCAACAACGGCTTTGGGTCAATTGGCTAATGAACATTTTCCAATTTTGCAGGATAAGAGTTAAACCCTTGGTACTTGCAGTCTCAAAAAATTATTTACGAACAATTAAATATAAGAAATAATTCAAAGATTCTTTATGGTCAGACAAAAATTTAATTAATCAAAACTTAATAAAAATTTTTTGTTGCAATTCAGTACTGTTCCAAACCTCTCTATAAATAATTTTAGTTATAACTGTAATAAAAGCATTACGAAGCAAAAGCAATTGGATCATAGATCTGGAACTGACCCCTTTGATAATACATAACATTTAGCTTCGTGGTTAAATCTTTGAATTATTTATTTTTTTTATACTTTTCATGTCAGTCTGGTATTAATAGTATTAAATGAGGATTAATAGAATAGATTGGCAAAAAGTAATGTAGATGGAAAAGGGTTGAAAGGGGATTAAGAAATTAAATATAATCATATGGTATAACAACTTTGAGATAGTGACACCGATACAAATTCAGTTGTATTTTTGTATGCGCAGTGGGACGATGGATCAAGAAGTATAAAATCAAGAAGTATAAATCTACAAGTTGTTATATTGAAACAGATTAATAGAAAAATTAGGTACATCTAGATTTCTGTTGTTATTTTACCTAACGATCTATACCATAGAGTGGGTCATTGTTAAGGAAATAGGATCGTTTACCTTACTCGGTATTCAGTAAATACCTGTAATTGTTTTCTGGAATTATACTACTAAATATTTAAATATAATTTTTAATATTACATACAAATTGTTTTGTTATATTTATTTTGTACAAATAAATTGAACACATAAATTTGAATTTTTAAATTTTAATATGTTTTAAAATTTTGACATTTTGACAAATTTTGAAATTTGTCTATTGAATTCTACATAACATACCTGGTTTCTCATCACGTTTAAGTTCCATAATCATATGTTTAGTGCCGCCACAAAGAAATTTCATACACTTTTAAATCTTTTGTTAATGCACATCCCAGCAATTTATGTTAAAATATTTAACAATTACATTTAGAAAAATGAGTAAGAAAAATTTGATAAAAGACACTTTATCAAAGAACTTGAAAAAACAGAATGAAACCACAATTAATGATGTTGTAGTAAGTAAAAATAAATTCGTTTGTTGATATTTATTAAAAATTATTACTTGTGTTCAATGAAAGGACATAGAGGATTTTGCTACAACCTCAACGAAGTCTCTATATTTTTCACCTTTACAAACTCGACGTCAACGTCAAAATAATCAAACAAAGAAAACACAACCAAAGGAGGAGACAAATTTAGAACCAAAGGTAAAATCAAAGTCGAAAACAAATAATGAAATAAAGTCTGCACAAAAGGTGGAAACAAAATTGGTTACTCAAAAGTCAAAACCAAAAACTGAACTAAAGTCGGAGTCAAAGATGAAATCGAATATAGAACAAGGATTGGAAAACGTTTCTAAAGTACGTGAAACTGTTAAGCTAGCGTGGGAACCTGATAATTGGGAATTATGCTTGGACAATATACGTAAAATGCGCAATGTGGCATCAGCACCTGTTGATACTATGGGATGCCATAAGTGTTCAGATGATGATGCAGATGAAAAGGTAATTATTAGAAGACTTTATATGCAGTTAAAGCTGTTATTATTTTTTTAAGTAAAAAAATTTAAATGTAAACAATCAATGCAATTAATTAAAGATCCATTGTAAGTTCGATTTATTTAAGATTCATTGATCTAGAACTTTCCTTTCTGTAAAAGATCGTTGACCGAAGATTTATACAAAGGAAAGAATTAATCAATTGATTCGGTAATACTAATGTAAGCCGTTCTATCGATTTAAGAATAAATAACATATATGGTATCATCGTATACCAAAAATAACTGTTAGTCTTTAAAAAGCATTAAATTAAATCACTAAAATTAATTTTAATCCTCTTATAGACACAACGTTTTCAAAAACTTGTTGCGTTGATGCTTTCCAGTCAAACTAAAGATGAGACTACATTTGATGCTATGCAACGTTTAAAAAATAATGGTCTGACTCCGGAATCGATTGTAGCAATGGAAACTACTAAGTTGGAACAATTAGTGCATCCAGTTTCATTTTACAAAGTACTTATTTATTCATTTTGATTTTTTAATATTTATTTAATGCTTCTCTTAAATTCTAGAATAAATCCAAGTATTTACAACAAACTGCACGTATACTTATTGACAAGTATGATTCTGACATACCAAACAACATTAAGGACTTGGTTGCGTTACCTGGTGTGGGACCAAAAATGGCACATATTTGCATGGCTACTGCTTGGCAACAAGTAACAGGCATTGGAGTTGATGTACATGTTCATCGCATTTCAAACCGCTTGCGTTGGGTACAAAATGAAACAAAACAGCCAGAACAAACCCGTTTGTTATTAGAATCATGGCTACCACGTGATTTGTGGCAAGAAGTGAATCATTTATTGGTTGGTTTTGGACAAACGGTTTGCACACCAGTTCGTCCTAATTGTGCTAATTGTTTAAATAGAGATATTTGTCCATCAGCTGAGAAAACAGCAAAAATTAAAGCTAAACCAAAATCTGAACAATCCAGTGCGGATAGTGAGATTTCGCCAATTAAGAAATATAAATATCAGCCTAAAAAGCAAATGCATTCGTAAATTATCAATTTGTTTATTTATATTTTTTTGTTAACTTTAAATCCTTTATTAATAATATTATAATTATAAGATTTTGTTACAATTGCTTTATTAGTTTCGTTAAGCTTTAATCAATTTTTAAAAAAAATTTCAAAATTAAAAAATTATGAAACCTTTTATTTTATACTTATTATATTAAATATTTGAATTTATTAATTATGAAAAATGCTTATAAGTTGTTATAAGCTATTTTTGTTTTTATCTTTGCGACTATCAAACTCTCTATGAGATTAAGAAATCTGAAATTAAAACAATATGAGTTCAGTTTGGAATATTAAAAATAAAATAAATCTAAGTTTTTTCTTTATATTAAAAATACCAGTATTTTTATCACTAATGAAATAAATTTTTCTTATGTGGTTAATTAGAATCACAAAATACGATTATATGATTTGTACTCTGAATGGGTTTAAGTCGATTAATTGCGTCTAACACATTAAGTTTGTTGAACTAACAAACTGGCATATAACTAAACAGAAAATATATTCAATATTTACACCAACCTAAATAAAAAATATTTATTAAATATTTTTAATTATTAAATAGTAGAAGTCTATGTAAGTCAATATGATGAACATGACAAGAACAGTAGATTCCTTTTGTGTGCTTGCCTTAAGATCTCCATTTGGTTACAATAACCACAAGAACAATGTCTCTAGCAGAAGTTTAAAATTTGAGCAACTCTCAAAGGATCTTAATATATATACTATGTTTAAACGAACGGTCTTAATATATGCATTTCTTTCCGACAGATTTTTCGACGAACCATTAAAGGTATGATATATTACAATATGTGAAACTTAGAACAATTGTTATTTATATACTGTGTTAAAAAATGGAAAAGATTAAGTTAATATTATATTACGTACACACTTAAACTTATCGGTCCCTTTTAGCTTATTTTTATATGGATTTTGTATGAAAAATGGCACATATTAATGTAACGTTAAGAACAATAGTCTAGACCAGATGCGATCGCGGGCCAATACAAATCACTATACAGATTGGAGGGACACAGAAACAAATGCATATGTTCATAGTTGTTTTAGATAAAAATAAAAATACGGTTATAATATTAAATTTAGTTTTATTAATTTATCAATTCAAATTCATTTATTTGGTAACCATAAAAAAAACAATGTAGTTTTACCAGTACAGTAATATATAATATATATATTATATATATAATATATATTATAAACATTGCTGTGGTGTCGCTGGTGTTGCACAAGTGTTCTGGATAAAGTATGGCATAAGGGTATGATGCACAAAATACGACAAATACTCCCGCAAAACTCACACGCAGTACTTGAATCTTATTTGGTAGACAGATCTTTCAGTGTAAAGTACAAGGTGTTCCACAAGGCAGCGTTCTTGGTCCATTCTTGCACCTCATCTTTACTTTGGATATCCCCAGAAACACCAATTTAGTAACATCAACATTTGCTGACGATACAGCTACAATCTCTTCCAATCAACTACAAAATCATTTGTGCTTCGTGGAAAGATGACTGTCACTATGGCGAATTAAAGTCAATAAGCAAAAATGTCGTCATATAACATTCTTTCTTAACTGATCTTCCTCACCAACTATCACTCTCAA
This sequence comes from Teleopsis dalmanni, assembly GCF_002237135.1. Taxonomy (NCBI): domain Eukaryota; kingdom Metazoa; phylum Arthropoda; class Insecta; order Diptera; family Diopsidae; genus Teleopsis; species Teleopsis dalmanni. The sequence continues at coordinate 183,795,455 of NC_051847.1, forward strand.
TGGAACATTCTTTGGTAATAACCTTGACAAACGCTTAGCTTGATGGAACTAAAAAGGATTCCAATGAAGCTCAAGACTATAAGCCTTCGCTGGCTAATCGGGCATAAGTCTCCTCTATATTTAGAGTGTAAAGTCTTGTTATATAACCAAATCATTAAGACCATCTGCATGTGTGGCTTACTACTATATGGCAATGCCTGCTCGTCAAACGTAGAAATCCTACAAAGAGCTTAATCAAAGATTCTAAGAATGATAACTGGTGTACCCTGGTTTATCAGAAATGAAAACAAACATTTCAATTTAGAAATTCCGATGGTTAAAGGAGAGTTCGAGAGAATAAGGCAGAAACATATTTTAAATCTTAAAAACCATATGTATCCGCTGGCTAGACCTCTTGCTAATATGACATATTCCATTAGACTGAAACAGAATGATAGACTTGCCATCCAGCTGTCCTGAACACCATTCTGTTTAATTCAACTTAGGCGCCATGATATCTGGTAAATAAGCCCTCTTGAAATAAGAGGCCTCTTGAAATAATTTTCTATAATTCGTTATAGTATGTTTTAATAAAATAATTTGTAATGCTATGTTATTAGTCTTTAAGATTCTAAAACTTATTGTTAGGCTATAATTTAAAGCGATTCAATTAACATATATTGTTAAATAAAAATATATATATATAAATTAACATCGTTTAAATTTAAAGAAAAACGGTTAAAATAATTATATTTAACGTTTAAAATTGCATTTAAATTTAATTGTACATTTATCCGTTATCCCATTTTATCTGTTTCATTTTCTCTTCGTTTCACTTACCAACACAGAGGTGTTATTACAAAACGTATGTTTTTCATTTCAATGCCATAATTCATTGTGTCGCATACTTTGTGTCTGAGCGGTTGTGTCGTTTACGGCTCGCGAGATTTGTGCAAAAAGAGTATTTTGTTGAAAAAAGTGCTTGTATTTGTAGTACAGGATAATAATTTTAAAATAAATAACATATGTTTATTAATTACTTAAATTATATTCAATAAACAAACAATGTTTCTATAATACTAATTTAAACTGCGCTTCTGATAAAACGTAAAATATAACAACAAAAAAGTTCAAAATAAAATCAATGAATCGCAATGAATATTTTGCGAAAATTTATAGATTTATAAATATTTTTATTGGAAATAACTAATTCAATGTCAGATTTGATTTTTAAAAAAGTGCGTAGAGTCTATATATAAATTCCAATTCAAAAATAATTCAATTTAAAGTGTATTGTGCAAAGTATTTATTTGAAATAAAATATGTATAGAAATGTATTAAGAGTTGTGCTGTTCTTGAATTAAATTCCCTTTAAAGTTCATTTTAAATGTAAAATCAACAAATTAATTTGAGGTGAAATTTAAAAGGTATTATTATCACTTATTATTATTGCATTATTTTAATTTCTATTAACAAAATTTCGGCTTCGTGCTTTGCATAAGTAAGTTTTTTTGAATAAGCAGAGAAAATACTAAAACAATGTTCAGGCACTGTTCAAAACCTTGAGAATTTTAAACAAAAACAATAAAAACAACAACTACAAAACTTACCAACTAAACGAAGCGTACAAAAACAAAAACAATAGAAATACACACAAATTGGCATCCATTTATCTATTATTCACATTCTCAACTGTATTTAAATATTCCCGGTTGACTGCAGCACTGGCTAGTTTTTCTATATATTTTTTTTGTTTATTATGTACTTTCTTTTGGCTCTTGTTTTTATTGAATTTGTTCTTTTTGTTGTTGTTGCTGTTACTGTGTTGTTGCTGTGCTGTTGATATACGTGAAAAACCATTGAAGAATTGCCCTAAGCACACAAAGAAGTCGCTATTATTATGGGATATAAGAATGACGGGATTTTCTTTTGTTATTGTTTTACACATTATCTCTTATTATAGGTACGGGTCAACAAACCAGATTCTGACCATTTTATTCAATGAATTTTTTTCTCTCCCTATCTATTTTTTTTTTAATTTTATTTTTTTTTAAATTAAGTTGGTAAATAGTTTGTTTGTTTTTGGAATTTGAATTTAATTGCGTTCGCGCTGTGTGGAGTCGATTATATTAGAAATTTTATGACATCCGTTTAATACATATATGAAAAGGTAATTTTCGAATAAAAAATGAAATTAACAAAGTGATTTAATTTAAATTAGTTTGATTTTGACAATAATTATCTCAATCTATACATAATTATGCTCTTTAAATTATTCCTATTATATTGGTGTCTTTAATTATAAAAATTCAGCGCTAATATAATATATATTTTATATCTAACACAACTTAGTGGTGGTACCATTATGAAATCTTGATTGCTTTAATTTGAAGGAGTATTTCTTAAAGACTTACCTCCAGTAATCAAGCTTTAACCCTAATCTATATAGACGTGTAGTTTGGTTTCTGATTTTGTGCAATGAGCCATTATGATGCCTATATTCTTTTGATCTTTAAGTTAAAATCATCTATTGACTAGATACAATTTTACATTAGCTCAGTATAATTAAACAGATAAATTATTTTTGCTTATTGTAATTATAATTGTAATTTGTAATTGTAATTACTAATTCTTACCTACCTGGTTCATTTATACTACAAACAATAATAGTGCGACAGGAGTTCTCACTGGAACATTGTTGTTGTGGATGTAGGATTTTGAACTGTCAGGTTCTGAAATTTAATAGATAGAATAAGTACAAAAGTATCTTACTTATATACAACATACAGGCCTGTACCCAGATTGGTTAGAGGTGTTTGCAGATTAAAATATTCTTTTAGATATGTAAATATTACAAAGAATTTATATATTTCGGTTAAAAACATTAAACACTTGTCTTCCGTACTTTCTTAAACTGTCGGCTTCTGAAACTTAATAAATATAATAAGTTTAGTAGAATCTGACTTAAGAGCAACGTGTAGCATTGTAACTAAACGAGTTAGAGGACTCGTGGTTGCAGATTGAAAATATGTAATATTTAAATATTCAATGTATTTTGGTTGAAAATTTAAAAAACTAATGTCCTGAGTCTTCCTAAGTTGTCGGCTTCTGAAATTTAATAAATAAAACAAATACAGTAATATCTTAATTATACACAACTTGTAATCATGTAACCAGATGGAGTGGGGTGGATCTTAACAGATTAAAAATATAATAATTATGTAAGTCTTCTCCTAGATATGTCAGTACTTTAAAGATTCACTGTGTTTTAGTTAAAAACTTAAAAAACTAGTCAAGGCAATAAAGGGATTTTATAATTTTTTAAACATTGTTTATTTTCAGATATACTTCTCTTTGATAAGTTATATCTTGGTAAATAAAATTACATTTAAAATTGATAACAAATTTAAAGAATCACCTTCACCTGAGTTACTTACTTACTCTATATTCTTCTTTTACACACTATCTTTTGGTAGTAAATGTCCACTTATTATCTCTTTATATATTTTATTAGGACCAAAATAAATCTATAATATTTTTCATGTTGTCTAATTCTACACTATCTCAAGTGTTTGTTGCTTAATAATAAGAAAGAAAGAAACTTTATTACTAAAGCATGTGCTAGGGGATAGTAATATATTGATAAAACATCATGGGCTATACTTAATACCAACGAAAAATGCAGTCGATATTCTTGAATTCTTGTGAGCAATGACATCAGACACCATATTACAGATTTACTTTATACTGTAAAGTACATCTGTAATACTTTACAGTATAACAGTATCTGTAATGTGTAATATGATCTTCAGATCGCAGTATTTTGCTTACAATATGTTCACATCTTATATTAATAATATTATAATATTTTTAGCCTTCACGATGTTGACCCATTAAATTTAAAGACCATATAACTATATATATATATATATATACATAAAAGGTAGAAAGGTTGTAGGTAGAAAAATATTGTAATTAAAATGAGAAATATTAATACTATATCGGAAATTATGTAATTTTAACATAACATTAAAATTCTTTGATGATAATTAGTATATTATCTTCAAAAAGCTTATTGTTTTTTTATTCTTAAGTGAGACTATTAGACTTCATTTCGCAACTAAGATTTCACTACTATCGTGATATAATATAACTTTAATTTATCGTAATGAAAAAAAAGAAGAATAAATAAATATCTGATAACGGGAGATTAAATATTTTAAAATAATAAAATTGTGTATATGATTATGTCAACATTGAAACATTTTACTATCAAAACTAAATTTGGCATGTATTATTAAAATTAAAGATAAAGAAAAGTGCGTTTCTTGTTTGATTGATATAATATAATATTTTTGCTTATAAGAACAGTATTACATAACTATTTTTTCCATAGCCCTTACAGGAGACCAACCTTAACAGACGCAAATCTATACCAAAAATTCTGACAATATTAAAATCATAAAAATTTTCATAAGTTTGAATAAATATAATTTAGATTAATAAGTAAATAAAAGTGAGCTAAAATTTATAGTAGTCGATTCTAAGTTTCAGTAGTGAATTAGTCCACTCCCAATGCCACTTGTTAGACTCATATAATGCAGACGATCATAAGATCCTTGATTACAACATATGTTTTTAGCTTTCAATTTATTAATTTACATTGAACGCAACAACAAGTGTTGTGATCGAGGATCTTATAATCGTCTGCATTATATGGGTCTAACAGGTGGCTATGGTGATTGATAACCATTTAATATTTTGTATAACCATGGCCCATATCGTTAAAGTACGGTTCCCGAATTCCATTGAAATTTTACGTTCATAAAGAAAATTAATCAAGCAGGCTTTCTCAGAATACGGAGATATTAGAACTGCTGTTCTAACTTTAACTTTTGAAGGATATAATTTTCAAGATATTGTAATTTAACAAAACTTTATTTATCAACAAAATAATGTATAATCCATGATGTATAATCCAAAAAATTATATTGGCAATAATTTTATTTTCAATTCCGTGAATTTTATCAATCATACATCTGTTTTGGAAACTACTAAATATCTATCAATGGTTGTGTTATTTAAATATTAATACAAATATCGTAAAATTATACATAATAATGCCTCAAACTGAACCCTACTTAAATTTCAATCGCAATTGATTCCTAATAAGACTACGGTTTTACCAAATTTTAACCTAAAGAATGTCAATATTACAGGTATATACTATATATTATATACTCATAAATTCTTTATATGAATTCATTTTATTTTGTGCTGACATTTGCTGCTGATTCATACAATATTGTTGTCATCATCACTGGCCTTATAAGACTAAATATTTTAAGCTTATAAAGTAAACAAGAAATATATAAATAAAATATCAGTAATAGGTCAGTTAGTTTTTGTTAAAGATTGAAACTGTATTGAGATTGTTTTATTATTAAATTAAGAATCTTAATTATGGTAATAGAGTAGGGTAAAATCACAGATATAATTATAAACCAAATGTCACACATTGTATAAAAAAGATTTATATATATTTTTAAATATCAAGTATCTCAAGTATAAATTCCTTAAATTATATTCAGCACTATTATATTTAACAGTATTAATTTTTTTTCAGTGACGTAGCCAAGAGGATAACATCTACCAGAAAATATTTTGTTTTATAGTGTTATTGCTTTGTATTCTCTATATATTTTAAACACAGGGCCATTATCTCTTAACGGTCTGGCTTTCTTCGATCTTAAACGATTTCTAATACACAAAATATTTAACATAGATTTTCGACAGAATTTGTTTAAATTAATTTTTAATTTAATATAAATTATATTCATTAAAAAAAAGTATTAAATTAAGCCATAATATTTTTGAACATAATTATTATTTATAGTTTTAGTGCTATTATTTATAGTTTTAGTGCTATACGGAGAAAAAAGACAACGTAAAATTTTTTTTTTTTGATTTTGATCTTACTTACTGCTGTCCTTCTCTTTTAAGTGGAGCATAGGGCTTTGTATCTGGCGCCCTTTTACTTCTGTCACCCTATTGCATCATCACTCCGTGCTCACCCCTAACACCGTTACTGAATACATACGCACTATGTTTAATAATAAATGCTATTCAAAATTGAGGAGATTTTAATAAGAAAGATTTGTAATAGGTAATATTATATCAAATGGTATAGCATGCTTCCTATATAAACTATACGAACTTCAATTAGATATCTTAATCCAATATATATTACTACAGCAAAATAAGGGGTCAACTTTAAATGTTACAGACCAGAATTTATATATAACTTTTATTTGGAATTGTCTGCCTCATTACATACTCTGCCTCATTACAGATTCATCGCAGACAGTACTTATATCAAGAAGTAAGCAATTTTTAAGATACCAAACTTTTTTAAGATACTAATATACTCTATTAGAGAATAAATAGAGATTTGACTTTAACAAATTTCATTTTGGCTTACTATATTAGTATTCCAGCATATATACTATGTATATATAATATACAATATTACTATGTAATATATTAGTATATATAGTATTCAAAAGCATACTATATCCTTAAAAATCTCTTAAAATATTAATTTTATTTGATTTCAATAAAAAACTAACTAAGAGGTGTGAAGAATATAGGTTCGGTAGAAAGTGATTCCTCTCGACTCTGTGATGAGGAGTAGGGAACATCAGAACATGTTCTATGCAACTGCCTAGGCAATACGTGGAGTTGACTGCCTTGGTAGATGGAACTTAGTTTCAAATCAAATAGGTAAAATTAAGCCCGCGGAAGCCCTAGGCTCCACTGGAAAATAAGGATGACAGAAGGAGAAAATTAAGCCCACAGCAATTACGAGATTTATAAATAGTCTAGAATTGTTTTAGTTGGGCCTTTAGGCGCATAATAGATCTTTTAGGTTGGCTTGCGTTCATAGCTTATTATTTAATAATAATAATTATAACTAAATGGTGCGATTGCACTGTTGAACAAGCGAAACGGCAACTGTTTACAAAAAAACCTTATAATAGCAGGGTCATCACTGTATCTAAATGAAAACATATACTCACATTTCATTGAGAAAAAATATAAAAATTACATTAATCTCTTAAATAAGTTTTATCTACAAACGGAGCTTTATTTTTTCGGCTATTAATTTTTCTTTATTAGATGAAGTGGTATTTAATATACAAACTTAATGAAAGACGTCAGCACTTTCTACACTATAAATGCAAATGTGGGAGATTTTATGGGATTCTTAAAATGTATTGTGTTTTTGTTTTTGTTTTCGTTTGCTCCGAGTTGCCTTGATTTCATTATTAGCATCTTTTTTTTTTTCTGAGTATTTTTTTTACACTTGATTTTTATTCTGCTCAGCAAGCGCCTCGAAAAGTAAAAACTCTTTATACAAACATATATACTTTTGTGTATGAAATTCACTTTCAACTATGCGCAATAGTCAAGTAGTCGCGTATCTTTGAAGTTCACGTATCTCAGAGATACAATTTTGCTATAACAATTGTGCTGGCGCAGTTGTTTTGTTATTTTATTTTGTTTGATTTTTTGTTTTTTTTGTGTTTTGGTTTAAAAAGTTGCTTTGCACAAATTCGGCATTGGACCTACACAAGTGTGGACAATAAAGTATTACCATAAGAGAAACTAGTTTTTCACTCTTCTTGGGAAATTTAATCAACGAAAAAAATTACATGCAAGAAAAACAATCCCAATATAAGTATGTACTTTAAGTGTTGGTAGCGAAATTTTTGCATGACCTAAAAATGACGAAATTTTTCTCAAGTCATAGGCTCAAGTCATTCGAATTTGAATCTGCTCCGCCACACGATAACCAAAACCAAAACGAATTTTTATCTTAAATTGAATAATGTCACGACAGTTTCTTAACCTCTTTTTTCAACAATCTCAACTCAACAATAACAATATTTTGCAGTTTTAAGTCTGACATGTTTCTTTCCCATGAGATATAGTTTCGTACTTCTACGTGCGGCACAAAAATCCGCTGAAGAATGCAGACGTCGATGTATCTACAGTTTGTTTTTTTTCTACTGTCATGTCTTGTGCATAGGTTCAGTTGACATAAAAACTAGATACATTTTTCTGTGCCTTACTGTTTATTTTTTTTTTTTTGTACTTATTTTAATTTTTGTTGATATTTTCAGCTTGCGTAGACATTTTTCCAATGTGAGTCGCACAATTCTTTACTTTTGTTGCATTCTTCGTGTGGTTTACATTAAATAAAACAATTTTTAAATTCCATACTGAGCCATGGGTAAAACTTTGGAGTGCATTTTTATTTACGGATTACACATATTGTTTAAAAAAATAAAAAAAAGAAATGAAAAGACATAAAATGTATGTACTTAAACCAATTCGTCTTAGACTCTTTTTTTTTTGTTTGTTATATACCAAAAGTTGTTATTGACTTGTAATTTGAAGCAATAAAGCTTAACAATTGCATTCATAAAAAAACAATTTTATTACCAATTCTGGTTTATTTGAAAAGGAAAATATAAAAAAAGGTTTCACAGTATTAAACTTTTATTACCAAAAAAAACATTTAATTACTGTGAACGTTTTTATTGATTTCAATTGAAAATGTTAAGTTATATATAGTTTGAAGAGAGATTAAACAATTTTTAATTAGTGAAAATTTATTATTTTTCGTTTATCTAACAACTTGATCTACAAAATTAAATTTAACAAAAATTTATGTTCCACTTGCAAGGAACCCTAGAGATTATCCTATTTAATTCAACTTATGCGCCGTAATATCTTGTAAATAAGTCCTAGCTACGTATACAGAGGCCCCATAAAATTATTATAACTTGTTTTATAATTCATTGTATGTATATATAGGTTCTACTTCCAAGGAACCCTAAAGATTATCCTATTTAATTCAATTTATGCACCGTGATTTCAATTAAATAAGCCCTAGCTTCTTATTCAGAGGCCTCTTTAAATAATTTATAATTTATTGTATGTATATGTAGGTTCCACTTGCAAGCAACACTAAAGATTATCCTATTTAATTCAACTTATGCACCGTGATATATGCTAAATAAACCCTAACTACTTATTTAGAGGCCCCATAAAATAATTTACAACTTGTTTTATAATTCATTGTATGTATATATAGGTTCCACTTTCAAGAAATCCTAATGATTTTCCTATTTAATTCAACTTATGCGCCGTAATATCTTGTAAATAAGTCCTAGCTACGTATACAGAGGCCCCATAAAATTATTATAACTTGTTTTATAATTCATTGTATGTATATATAGGTTCTACTTCCAAGGAACCCTAAAGATTATCCTATTTAATTCAATTTATGCACCGTGATTTCAATTAAATAAGCCCTAGCTTCTTATTCAGAGGCCTCTTTAAATAATTTATAATTTATTGTATGTATATGTAGGTTCCACTTGCAAGCAACACTAAAGATTATCCTATTTAATTCAACTTATGCACCGTGATATATGTTAAATAAACCCTAACTACTTATTTAGAGGCCCCATAAAATAATTTACAACTTGTTTTATAATTCATTGTATGTATATATAGGTTCCACTTTCAAGAAATCCTAATGATTTTCCTATTTAATTCAACTTATGCGCCGTAATATCTTGTAAATAAGTCCTAGCTACGTATACAGAGGCCCCATAAAATTATTATAACTTGTTTTATAATTCATTGTATGTATATATAGGTTCTACTTCCAAGGAACCCTAAAGATTATCCTATTTAATTCAATTTATGCACCGTGATTTCAATTAAATAAGCCCTAGCTTCTTATTCAGAGGCCTCTTTAAATAATTTATAATTTATTGTATGTATATGTAGGTTCCACTTGCAAGCAACACTAAAGATTATCCTATTTAATTCAACTTATGCACCGTGATATATGTTAAATAAACCCTAACTACTTATTTAGAGGCCCCATAAAATAATTTACAACTTGTTTTATAATTCATTGTATGTATATATAGGTTCCACTTTCAAGAAATCCTAATGATTTTCCTATTTAATTCAACTTATGCGCCGTGATATCTGTTAAATAAGCCCTAGCTACTTATTCAGAGGCCCCATAAAATAATTTACCTACAATGCATTTTATAATTCGGTGTACTTTGTATATATAAAATTATTTTTTAATATAATATTATTAGTTTTTAAGATTCTAAGAGTTATTATTAGGCTTTAAAGTGATTCAATAAAGACATAAAGACATATTAATAAAATAAAAAAAAAACTTGCAAGGAACCTTTTGACAGTCGATGATGTTGTTGAAATCTGCTTGTAAAATCCCTTTAGGGAATGGTGAAAACGGCACTTGGTCGACTTGATTGACGAGTGACTACAGGATCTGGCAGTTCTTGGAACTCACAGTCGTTGATAGATGGGTTAGCTTACGGTTGTACGGGAGTGTTACAAAAACTATTTGTTTTTCCTAATTCTGAAACACAATTGTTTTGTGGAAAGAAAAGAAAGTTAGAAATCAGCAGTGTTACCTACTTAGCACACTACGGTGGATCTAGAAAGATATATGAAACATATACGCAGTGTTATCGACTTAGTCACGCTGACCTACTAAAAAGCTGTAGGTAACGTTATCGACACTATGGTTGACCTATAAAGATATAAGAAAAATGTATGTAGTGTTATTGGCTTGGGCACGCTGACCCATTCAAAAGTTGAACGTAGTATTACCAACTTTAACACGTTGGTTTACTTATAAAAATTAACGAAACGGGAGTGAGTTTTCTATGTTTTTCTGCCAAAAAGAGATTTGAAAAAATTTAGCTTGAGATATCAACTAGACGTTTTACAATATGTCTTTCTAATATATTACTAGTATGAAGGTTTGTTAAAAAAAATCAATTCTGACTTAAGATTCTTAAACAATCTAAATAGACTTTTCAGTTCTTCCTTTCCTTTGTTACTAGTACTTATTTATGGCTACGATATTTAGCTACTTAGGAAAAAGTACGCTGACCTCTTAATCAAACTCGAGAGAAAAGTTATATTGAGATTTGTTCATATATGACAATCTCCTTTCCCAATATGTGAGGAAAAATGATTTTGAAGTTGGTGCAACCATGAACTGTATGTGATTTGGAATAAAGCAGATATAGTGATAAAAATATTATATGAGGAAATAGGAGCTCGCAAGAAAGGGCCTTTGTTGCAGATTTTTTGGTAGATAACATTTAGTTTGACTAGATCTGCGTCTGTAGGAGCTTAGAGCTTCCAGCCAAGTCGTACCCGACCGGTTGACATTGGATTACAATAGTTAGCCAAATTCATTGCAATTGAGATCAGGTTGTCAGGTGCCGGTAGTGTTGCAAAATTATATACTATCGCAGCCATATGTATTTCCTTTCGCAAATAATTTTTTTAATTGGAAGGGTAGTATAATTACACAACCACAATGCTACATATAGTATAATATAGAGGCAATAATAGAAAGGGTAAATTCTTCTTTTTTATTTAGGTTTAAAACCTGTTTATGCGAAAAGGTGGGGTGAATTAAACAATAATAATTTTTATCGATACACCTGCTTCAATGTTTTAGGGTTAAAATTATATATATGTCGTTTTTACTATGCATTTTCATAATTTGTTCAATTGTTAGCGTAAAATTTTGTTCTATAAACTTTGGTGAAACTATATATTATAAACTATATATATATATTCAAACAAAATAGAGTTCAGTTTTGATTTATTAAGACTTTGAACTCTGTTAATTATTTTGTGACTTTTTAATAGTTTGTTTACTGAAATTATGCTCTTTTTAGTATGTAGTTAAATAGTTAAACTTTTATGGAAGTTAAAATTAAACCAAAAGGTCAATATACAGGAAGACTCTAAAGTAAATGAAAAGATTATGTATCAGATTATGGCTTATTCAAGTCTTATTTATTAATTGCATGTACGGGTATTTTAGTAGTGGTTTCTTCTGATACTTTTATCTGTCAGTAAACTACACTTTCAGATTATTCTTTGAGCAATTTTAAATGTTTTTGTAATTTTTGTAAAAGCTTTTGTAATCCAATTAATAAATTACCTCCTAGTATGTTTATATCAGACAACACACTTGGCTATTGCACTACTTTAACATTTTAAATGCTGGGAAAGTCTTAAGTTTGTTTACATGCCATCAACAAAGTAATTTCCTTCTTGTTTACACAAATGTAAACATTAAATTTCTTCGAATATTTATAGAAGAACAGGTGGGCTTTACGCCTAATTACCTTAACAACTTCACAACAAAAGTAACATAAAGAGATAAAAATATCTCTCCATTTGCAAAGTACGTATATCATAGAATAATGAAATGCACTTAAACAAAGCTTTCAATTCAAAAAGAAAGTTAAAAAGTTGTAATTAAATTAATTTAATTTAATTATTTAAATATATAAACAATATTTCTTTGTTTACGTTGTATGATTAATTCATATTTTTTGAAATTTTTTCTTTGCAGATTACCATGCTGAGACTTCGAATGCCGTCCCAATTAAAAAGAAAAATTATAATTTTTAATGAATTAAATTATAAAATACTGCTTAGCAGATTATAGGCTATATGCGAAAACAACATTAATTCTGTGATATTTTCATTTGTTGATTTTAGCCGTCCAACACAGTGAAAATAGTTACAGATACAAATAGAATTCGCTGGAGATAAATTAATAAAAATACATCTTGGGCTATAAGCACTCGTGAAAAAAAATATTAAATCCCAAACTAGTTTTTTGTGTTTATCTGAAGCTTTAAAAAAATACTAATTTGTAACGATATTTGTTGCTTTTCTACACTAAAATGACAACGTCACAAGTTGATTTGCACACAAACACAAATCCGGCCAATGCCGCCGTTGGCGAATTCAGTGGAGGCAGTATCGGTAACAATGGAACTATCGACGAAGGCGTACTTAACGGAGTAAATGTTAGCAATGGCAATAGTAAAAATGCCAACAATAAACAAAATAATAACAGATTTACTAACAACGGCAGTGCTGCAAATATCCATCCAAAGAGTAAGTCATAAATTTTTTATTATACATAATAAAAGTTTCTAATGGACATAGTAAAAGTATATACTATATATTTCTCAAATAGTTATAGTTATACTGTTTTAATTTTATCCTTCAAAAATATTCTTAAAACAGCTTTATCATAAAAAAAGGTATATTTTTCATAAACCTAAATGCAAAGTTATAAAAATGAAGATCATTTGTAGCATTATAACATCAAATTCAAATTTCTTAACCGATAGTTTATAGGTCAATTTATTGGCTCGGTCAATAAAGGTTCCCATACTAAATTTTTTTTACTATATCGGAATAAATCTCAAATTTAAATTTTTCAATCGATCTTTTATAGACCAATTTATTGACCGAGAAAGTTGCCTATAATAGACTTTTTTTATTATATCGGAGTAAACCTCAGATTTCTCAAACGATCAACCGATAGATCAATTGTTTGAACGAGAAAATTTCCATCAAAATTTTTTTAAATAATACCAAAATAAATATAAAATAAAAAATAAAATATCAAATTTTGACTACTCAGCCGATCTTTTATAGTTCAGTTTATTGCTCGCAAAAGCTTTTTATAATAAACTGTTTTATTATATCAGAATAAACCTCAAATTCGGATTTCTTCACCGATCTCTTATAGAACAATTTATTGATTGAGGAAGCTTCCTATAATAAACTTTTTTTTATTATATCAGAATAAACCGCAAATTCGGATTTCTCCACCGATCTCTTATAGAACAATTTATTGATTGAGGAAGCTTCCTATAATAAACTTTTTTTTATTATATCGGAATACATTCCAATTTCTCCACCGATCTTTTATAAATCAGTTTATTGATTGAGAAAGCTTGCTATAATAAACTTTTTTTATTATATCGGAATAAACCTTAAATTCCAATTTCACCACCGATCTTTTACAGATCAATTTATTGATTGAAGAAGCTCTATATATATAATAAAATAATTTATATAATATAATAATATTATTTCGGAATAAAATTTTATATATTTGTCTACTGCTAAAATTAGGCATCTTTCAAAATTCTACACCTACACATTTTCATTAGTGGCCGAAATCCGATCCTTAAATATTTTTCCAGATATAGCGAGGATGGTGTAATTACTCTGTAAGATAAGGTTGGAGTGACGGCCTTGTACATCAAAAATAACTTGAGCTCAAGTAATGACCCGTTTTGTTTTACCAACGATTAGCGTTGGTAAACGCAGACTAAAAAGAACCTCAAGTCAAGTTTTCAAAAAAAAATAGTTAAATGAAATCAGGAATTTAGAGTACCTAATTTATCACTCCAACAGGAGTGATACCCCAAGCTCTACTTGTGATATTTACAAATAGAATTTGTAACTATTACTTCTCTTGCTATTATAAATACCTATTTGTATATACATACGGATGTTATCCCTAGGGAAATTTAATCAAACGAGTACACCTCAATGATAGGGACCAACTGCTTAAAAGTAGTAGGCACCGCAAGACATATATTGGTGTTGAAGTCAATGACTTGATGCACCAACTTCTTGTTTAGTTTTAAAATCATCATTGTACCAGAAGAGGATCTTCGGTCTCAGACTATGTGTCCCATATGTTTAATCTAACATTGGCCTTAAGAGGTGTACTATAAATTAATTTTTTTTTGTTGTTTTTTCCATTGTCTTTGGAATTACATATCTTTTATAATTTATAATTCGTTATTGTCTATTCGAATGAGCATTTCTCCAACAAATAAGCTTACGGTGGATGCAACAAATTAATTCTAAATAAAAACGCATTAGCTTCTTCCTGTTTATGCCATAAGTTTGATTAATCGTTTTTAATTTTTTTAAACCGTTAAAAAGCAAAATCGAAACTAAAAGAAATTAAACGATGTTAACTTGTTCCGTTTAAGAGAGCTGCACGCAACAGTTTCGTTCATACCGAAATGAGTTAACAAAACTTTTAAAGTAAAGGTTTAGAAAGGGGATTAAGCCGTTTCTTTTTTCAGCGATTTAACAGCAAATTAAGTCAACAATTTATTGAGATGTTTTAGCTGTATTTAGTTTTTATTTTTTAGTTTTTATTTTTCTGCTGTTATGTGCTGTTAAATTTGCCGTTTTAAGTGTTGAGACAAGTGTTGCAACTCTCTTGCATGTTTGAGATACATTTTGCAACATATTTTAATTGCTTGTAATAGCCAACAAACAACAACTACAAATTGTTTACAAAAATATTTGGTGCAGTTCAGCTAATGTGAATAAAAGTATTGAAAATATTTCCTGAACTTACATTGAATGTTTACCTTTTTGTTAAAGCTGTAGTTTAGCTGATATGGATTCATTTTAATGGAAAGATTATTAAAGTTCAGGGTAACTTTCCTATTTCCTACCTGTTTTAACATAAACATTAAACTATATATAGACATGTGAAAGTGATTGCATTGTAATTAATCGCAATGTGTTAAGATTTAAAGCAGACTTTATTTGATGTTAATAATGAGGGTTGTGTCAAAATAGCGGCCTTTCTTATCCGCTTAAATGCCTAAGTTGAGTAATGCAACGAGTACAACTCAACTCGTTAATTTGGGTTCGCTGATGCTATTGATCGCTATATGGAGGGTTTTAAAGACAGAAGTGGTCCCAGAAAAA
This sequence comes from Teleopsis dalmanni, assembly GCF_002237135.1. NCBI lineage: Eukaryota > Metazoa > Arthropoda > Insecta > Diptera > Diopsidae > Teleopsis > Teleopsis dalmanni. The sequence continues at coordinate 183,811,139 of NC_051847.1, forward strand.
AATTATGCAGCTCATCAGGAGTCAATATACGGACTGTATAGCAAGTGTTGTCAAACAATCAAAACTTTTTAATATTAATCGGTGTTAAACAGAGTTGAGAGTTGTTTTTAATAGGTTATAATACAGTTATGTTACATATAATATAACAAATATTAGGAGGAGATTTCCTATTATTTGCTTGGATGAATAAAGGATTATTATGCGAAGGCGGTCAACATTGACTAAAAGAGTATATAAAAGATTTAGAGTTGGACATGTTATATTACAACAAATAGTAGGAGGAGAGTCCTTATTATTTTCTTGGAACTATTATTTCGGATTGTTATGCAGAGTCGATCAGCATCTGCAAGACTTGAATTATGTGGATAATATGTTATTGACACAATGAAGACCCTATGCTAAGTGAATTAGGCGTTCTGACAATCGCAACAATTACACATAAACATCGATAAAACTTAAATAAATAGTAAACAGTAAAAGACTTAATACCACCAGTTTTTACTATGAGTCAGAACCTCTTTTTTCCTACTTGTGAAACAACGTTCCTGTTGATGGTAATGCTATTTATAATACACACTGTAAAGTTCAAAAAACACATTGTTTTACGATTCGGATAATTCTTTCTGCTCCCTAAGAAACATCATTCCTCTATTAATGATGATTGTTCATTGTTACCGAGCAAAGTAGAATAGGCGCGTGTCGTCTTTATAAATTTCCATAATATGTAAAATTCTAACGAAAGCCCATTTTCCTAACAGATGTCAAAATATAATATTATTTTATTGTTCAAGAAACACGACTGAGTAACTGGCAAATCAAGCAAAAAATGTAAAGGTTTATGAACCGCATTAAAATGAAAATATTGGGGCCCAGAACCATGTTAAATAAAGAGATGATGCAAATAACAAATCAAAAGCATGTTAATGTTTAAAGTTCAAAATTTAATTATAATTTAATTTAATTAATGTTAGTTATGAATACTCAAAGCAGCTGCATGATAAACAATGTTAAGCAACGTTGAAATATAGCTGGTGGCATTCTAATATAGTTTCGCTATAGATAATTTTCGGTCCGTCGCTCAAAGTAGTTGGCGACGCAACAGAACGAAAATCATTTGGAGAGGAACTGTATATAATAATTCCCGACATTTTGCTAGAAATACAATAAAACGCAGTTAACAGTTTATGTTCTCGACTTATACATATATAAAGAGTAGGTTTCTTATATGTTGTATATACTTTGCATAACTTATATGCCTATATGGTATATGTGTTTCACGTAATTAAAAAAAAACAAAGCATTATTTTTGTATAAATTTATTTTATACTTTATACATGAGAAGTGGATAACAATAATTTATTTTAAAGTAAATTTTAAAAGGTCTAACATTATATACATTTGATCTATTTATATTTGTGATAGCGGTAATTGCTGGCGCACTTTCTTTTTTGTACCGATTTTTGTCCCGAGTTACGCCGAGTCTCCTCATAAATCGAAGAAAGTGAACTTGTTGGTGATAAAATACTGTTGAGATTGGATAAAAAAGTATTATAATTTAATAGACCCATATGCCCATTGAATATGATATCGTTTATTAATTTTTTTGCTAATAATTTTTGTCTTTCTTCCATATCGGATAATTCGTGAGCCCAGACTTCTGCAATTTTTGAATTAATATCACTTGAGGATTTATTAAAATGCGTTGCTGTTGGAGAAATCGGTTCACTTTGTTTTTTAATTTTTTCAGTCGTACTACTATAGCTAGTTGTTTTATACGATTGCTGTTTATAGGTTTTTGCATGCTGAAGTAATTAAATAAATAAAAAAACAAAGAAATTATATATAGTGTAGAGCCCGATTGACGGCAAATGCCATAATCGTATAAGGATAAAATTAGATATTATGTAAATGAAGTTAGGTTTTTCTTATTAGTTTTCTTATAATTATTTATAATATTTATGTTTTATCTTATATATATATTTCTTCTGTACGTGTGTTGACAGTGAACTCCTCCTAAACGGCTGAACCGATTTTGATGAAATTTTTTGTGTGTGTTCAAGTGGATTCAAATAAGGTTTAGATTCACAATTTGGCCCACTGGATAACGTCTTTTTAATTAATTTTTTATTTTTTGGTATCCATATACATTTATATTAGAAATTTAAAATTTATCCATGCTTACTTTGATTTGTTTAAAAAGTTTAAAATCTCTAAAATGAATCGTAAAATTGCATAGCTTAAATGCATTTAAATTCCGCAGTATAATTATAGGGGAGCCAATTTTTAATCTTAAGTTATGTGGTGGTATTCCTGGTAAATCCAGCGAATTCAAAAATTCCACAGGATAGTTGAACGATTCATTTTAGAGTTTAAACTTTTTAAACAAATCAAAGTAAGAATGAATAACTTTTAAATGTCTAATATAAATGGACCAAATTGTGAATCTAAACCATCCTTGAATTCACTTGAACACACACAAAAAAGAAAAATTATATATATAAAGATATAAATAACATACAAAAAACAATGCCACGTCTTCGTGGACAAGGAGAAAATATTGGTCGAGCGACTCGGAATTCACAATTACTCCAGAACCGTCGGTTAAATAGATCGGCAGAAAACAATGAGAATGTAAGAAACCAGGATACAATCACACGTGTTAATGAAAGTCAAGAGCAACGCAAATAACGCCTTCGAGCTAATGCATTGAGACAAAGACTGGCCCGTCCACGAGTCACCGACATATTCAGAACACGTGAACAACAGCGTTTGCAAGTGTATCGGGCATTTTTTTTTTTTTTTAAATATCTATTTTATTTATTGAATCTCTTTTATAAGAAGATTTACAATAAGTATTCAAATCTTAAAAAAACTAAAGCAAACAAATGAACTGACAATTATAAATGCAGTTAATTGATAATAATTAAAGTTAAAGTTATTTCATGAAAAGCAAAGAATAAAGAAATAAATAAAATAAAATAAAAAATAAACGAAAAAGAAAAAAAAAAGTATATTAAATTGAAGTAAATTAAAGTTTAAATAAGGTTGATAATAAGTAAATGTATAAAGATAGAAAAAGGAATCAGTGCGTTGGTACATCTTTTCTGCTTAATCTTGACGAAGGCCGCGTTAGCAATAGATTCCTTGCAAGGTGGTTCGGATGAATCGGGCATTGACACGTTCATCATTTCATCACCTTGCGTTTGAATATGAGTCGGTTATCGACTATTCGTCACATTCACGAATTGTAATCGGTGCTATGAACAAACAGTGCCAACACTGTCATGCACTCAAATACAAAGGGGAATCGGCAGGTTTCTGCTGCGCATCTGGAAAAGTTGTATTGCCACCATTGAATTCGCCGCCAGAACCAATGAAAGCACTATTGGCTGGAGCTACATCTCAATCTAAATTGTTTTTTCGTAAAATTCGCAAATTCAATTCGTGCTTTCAAATGACATCATTTGGAACAACAAAAATCGTTCAGAATTAGAATGGCCGCAATTTTCAATCAACATTTAAGATTCAGGGCTAAGTGTATCACCAAATTGGTTCTTTAATGCCGATGCCCAATAACGATCCCAAATTTCTGCAAATCTACTTCATGGGTGATGAGAAGTAGCAAATAAACGCACGTTGCCAGTACAACCATATCGAGCAGATGGAGGAGCAAGAAATTGTGGGTATTTTAGAACCGTTTTTAAAAAATCACAACCAGTTGGTCCAGTTGTTCAATACCGTTTCAAACCGACTGCTAAACGACAACTATACAATCGTCATAAAAGCAGACAAAGTACCATCTGGGCAGCATGCGGGCCGATATAATGCACCGACTATTAATGAAGTTGCAGTTGTTATGGTTGGCGACGCATTTGAACGTCAAGATATATGAATACAACGCAGAGATAACACATTGCATACGATTGATGACAGTTATCGCTCTTACGACGCTTTGCAATATCCATTGATATTCTTTTTTCATTTAAAATGTAGTGCTTATAAGGATTTGAAAATATTTGTAACATAAGTAATGCATGTGGACTTTTTGTAGTTCAAAAGAAAAAATCAATTCAAAATAATTTTCGTATTAAAATGCTAAAGGTTAAGTTGAATAACAACAAATATTATAACTCAGCTGAGCCAGGAAAATTAATTGCAAGGGGAAACAACGTTCGTCGGGTCAGCTAGTATATTATAAATTATTGAAAATGTTAATTTTGTAAATGTAAATATAACCTAAATTTAATAAAAGAAATACTACTACTACTACTATATAGTGTAGAGTTTACTTATACCTCATTTATACTATCTGTGCACAGAAGAAATTCCCTGTCATCGAACGATGATTCGGTTAAGTCATCAATAGGCAAGTTATTTAAATTATCATTTGACAACTTACTTAAATCAGATTTTATATCAGTAATCAATTCAATATTTTTATTATTGAAATTAATATTAACTTTAGAATCCTCTAGTTGTGGCGTTTGCTGTTTACAGATATGTGAGGAGTAAATAAAAGCAAATTATAATAAAACAAATATATTATAAAATAGTATCAATACTTACTTCATTGATACTACCTGCATAACCTGAAGGTGTGTCATCTGTTATAAATTCCGCATCATCAATCGACGATTCATTGAAATTTTCAATGAGTGAATTACTTAAGTCATTATTTAAGGATTTATTTAAGTACGATTTTGTGGGAGTCAACAATTTAATTTTTTTGGGCGCTAAATTATATTCTGTAATATTTACAGTTTCTTGCGGTTGTTGTTTACACATGCGTTGGTCCTAAAATATTTCATATAATCATAAAATATAAACATTATAAAATAGAATGTACTCACTGCATTGATACAGTTATCACTACATAAAGGCTTAACGTCTCTGAGGAAATCCATTGCATTAAAGTAATACAAATTTGCTCTCGTAAAGTCTACTTTTTTACCGCTTTTTTCCAGTTCTCTCATACGTTTCACTTCACGCCTATAATTCGTCCGTAAAATATTAATTTTCTTTGATAAACACTTTTTAGTGGCGTTTGGATATTTTTCTTGGAATTTTAATAAAAGCCTATCATATTGAGCATTTTTAACGCTTAACGTCTTGTAGTCCTTGCTATTTACATCCCACAATGCCGGCAAACTGCGATAGACATTCAGTAGTTCTATTATAAAATCTGTTTGTTCCGTATACATCATTCTATCTAGATATTAAAAAAAAACATCAATTATTGATTTATATGTTCATTATTTTTAGTAGATGAAATTCTTAATTATATTAAAATACATACATATGTATATGTCTACTATTTATAATTATTCTTATAACAAATTTGAACAATAAATTGTATAGAAAGAAAACCAATACTTACTGAAAAATTCTACACTTTTTCAAAATTCTACAAAATAAGAATTTTTGGCAGTCCGTACACGTGTTTAACGAATAAACTCTCAGCTGAACTGATTGCTTGCTTGCTCAAGCAGGCGTATGTACACCAGCGTATATTGATTGAGGAAGACGACAGTATGCAATCTTAGAAGGAGAAAAATGTAGTTAAATGTATTCAGCATATTATTGAAGGTCAAAAGGCTTGATGCTACATTTTGTATTAAATACATTTATGTGTGTGTGTATTAACACATATTAACACATGAAAAAATATTTATGTTGATTCCAGCAGGTTAATAGGTTTGCAACTAAAAATATTCATATATGATTGTGGTGGTTGATTCAGGCAGCGTTCATTTCAGTTCAACACATATTAATAGTGTTGTAAAACGTTAATACTTAATAGTGTATTTGTTCGTTGTTTCCCAGCTGTTTATGCATTTTATTCTTTGTATTTTTAAACGTTTTAGTGGTAACGAAGTCAGTAGTGCCTATTATGGATTGTCGAGAACAGAAATATTCCACGAAAACTTATCCCATATTATTATTGAGTTTTATTAATTATAATGTATTGTATATACATATAAATGAGCTCAGTTCAGCACTGACTGCATGCGTAAGTGCAGTGAAAATGTTTAATTCGTATCCTATATAAATATTAAGTAGAATAGTTTAAATGCATTGTTGCTATTTTTGTTATTAATGGATATATGAATAAGTAGTCTATAATTTCTGTTATTACAAAAAAAAAAAACCGGCGTGCCTGGTAAAACAAAATCGTGCAAAAAAATTAAAACTACCTAAGATGAACCTGAGATTTCGCAATAAGAACGTTTACAATATCTAATTTACTAATTTAAGTAAATGAAACTAGTAGAAATTTAAATGATTTAGAAATTTTTTTTTTATTTTCTAAAGAAAAATATTGATTTTATATAGTTTGATTTTTTTATTTTATTTCTATTCAAACAAATAAATTCTCTTTATCGTTTGAATTTAATCTTCACATTAATAAAGTTATATACATATGTACATTATTCTTAAAACTAATTTAGTTCGACACTCATTAACTATAAGTCCCCGTTTTTCTGCAAAATTAAAATGCAGTTATAGTTTTTCATTCCATATTTTATCACTTTAGAGTAAACAAATTATGTAAATTATACAAACATATAAAAAAAATAAAAAATTCTTTTTAAAATGAATGGATTGTCCAAATACATATATACACATAATATGTTTATAAATTATTTTGTTTTACACGCATGTTCTCACTTACAATAAATTTTAAAATGCTTCATTTCTTCATAACTGGACTATAAACTGTTATATCGGTTCTTCTTCAATATCTATAGTAAAATCAAAATAATCACTAGATGTTTTATTTGAATTATGAAATGATTTCCCTTTATCATCTCTAGTAAAATCCAAGCAATTTACTGTTATATCGGTTCTTCTTCAATATCTATAGTAAAATCCAAATAATCACTAGATGTTTTATTTGAATTATGAAATGATTTCACTTTATCATCTCTAGTAAAATCAAAGCAATTTACTGTTATATCGGTTCTTCTTTAATATCTATAGTAAAATCCAAATAATCACTCGATGTTTCATTTGAATTATGAAATGATTCCGCTTTATCATCTCTAATAAAATCCAAGCAATCACTCGATGATTCATTTAAAACAGTAATTGGTTCTCTTTTACTGTCTGCACTAAAGCTCAAATAATCATTTGAAGATTCATTTAAGTTATCAATAGACAATCTATATAAGGTGTCAGAAGTTTTATTGAGATTATCATTTGAAGATTTACTCAAGTGTGCTTTTAAAGCTAAAATCATTTTATGTTTTTTTTCCATTAAATCCATCTTTTCTTTAGGGTCTGTTGGTTGTTGTGGGAACTGTCGTATGCGATGTATGCGATTATGCTTAAAAGTGATAGTAATTTCATAGTAAAGAAATATAAATATTATTGAATAGAATGTGTGGTATGTACTTACTTTATTGGTACTATTCGCATAGCAAGGAGGTTTAATATTTCTAATAAAATCCAATTTATTGAAGTAATACAAATGTCCTTCAGAATCATCTACTTTTTTGCCGCTTTTTTCCAATTCTCTTCTACGCCTCACTTCACGTCTGTAGTTTATACGTAAAATACTAATTTTCTTCGATAGACACCTTTTAGTTGCTTTTGGATATTTTTCCTGATATTTTAATAATAATTTGTCATATTGAGCATTTTTAATATTTAAATTTTTATAATCGTTACAATTGGCATCCCATAATGCCGGAAGACTGCGATAAACATCCAGAAATTCTAATATAAAATCTTTTTCTTTCTTTTCCATTTTTTTTTTTCTATTTTTTCTTCATATTACAAAAACATGTAATATTTATTATTTTTTTTTTAATTTCAAAAGTAAAGTGCCACAACAACAAATAATAAATAATTAATTTCTTTAATTAATCTCTTTTGTGTTTTTGCATTTTAGTACAAAATAAATAATGCAATGAAATTATAAATGCAGTTGAAGTATATTCTTATAATAATTTGTAGATTTTTTATTCGAATAACACAAATTTTTAATGTTTATAATAATTAAACTAACTGAAAAATTTAAAAATAACACAAAAGTCTTTTAAAACAAAAAAAATCTGTTTATCAGTCCGCACACGTGTTAAACGAATAAGTGTTCTCGACTGAATTGATTGCTTGCTCAAGCAGGCGTATGTATACCAACATGCATTGGTTGAGGAAAGCGATAGCACGATAACTTAGAAGAGGAAAAATGTAGTTGCGCTGCAAATACATTCAGCACAACGAGAAGGTCAGAAAGCTTGACGTAAATATATATGTGTTTGTGTGTTTGCACACAATCGCTGCTTGAAATAGCACTAATTTAATAAAAACGTTGAGTTCAATTACAACACCCAGTATATTTGCAAGCAATTTGTGGTTGATTCAGCTAGCGTTCATAGCAATTGAAAGTAAGCATTATTGTATATTAGATGTAAGGGCGAGGGAGGGAAGTCACGTGAATTGTTGTTTTTGTTTCTGAACAGTTTTTGGATTTTTGCTTTGCTTAGAAGTTTAATATTTTCTAAGAAGTAAAGGTAAATAAATAAAAAAGATTAGAACTTTTTTATTTATTATTTTATGAGTAGATATTTTGTTGTTATTTTATATTTTTTTATTAATATATTTTTTTATTATTATATTTTTTTATTATTATATATTTTTATTATTATTTTTTTTATTATTATATTTTTTTATTATTATTTATTTTATTATTATATTTTTTTATTATACTTTTTTATTATTACATATTTTATTATTATATTTTTTTATTATTATATATTCTTATAAGTATTTTTTTTATTATTATATTTTTTTATTATTATTTTGTTTTATTATTATTTATTTTCTTTGATTATTTTTGTTATTATTTGTTATTTTTATTAATTATTTATATTTTGCTATATTATTTTCTAATTAAATGAATTTTTTAAGTTAAATTCTGATCAGGGAGAGTGAGTGCGTTTGCAATATTAATCAATAATATATACAGGTTACTAAAGAAAATTCACTTGAAAAAAATTTAAGATCGATTATTTTTTATTTATATTATTTATTTATTTTAATTATTTATCATTTATTTATTTTTATTATATATCATTTATTTATTTTTAATATTTGTTATTTATTTATTTATATTTTTTATAAAGAGGGTTTTTCGAACAGTAGTGAATTACAACAACAAAAATTCATTTTATATTATTTTAATTAATTGAATTTTAGGCTGAACATACAACTGTTTCGAGTATTGCCAAATACCCATCATCAGTGACCTGGAAATAATTCTTGTATTTAATTATTCGTAAATAATTATTTTTAAGACTGTAAGTACCAGGAATCGAATTCGGGTCCTGCCAAATGTGAAGCTCAGAATCAGCGCACCTTAACCAACTGACCCTAAGCCGTACTTCACTTTTTATATTTTTTTATATTTTTATTATTTATTTATTTTTTATATATTTTTCATATATATTTTATATATTTTTTATATAGTTTTCATATATTTTTATTATTTATTTATTTTTTATATATGTTTATTATTTATTTTTCTATATTATTTTCTAATTAATTGAATTTTTCAATTTTTTCAATAATTACTTCTGATCGGAGAGAAGAATTTTGTTTTAGGTCTAGCAGACAATTTTTTATAAAGGTTTTGTGCATATGATCGATTTACCATTTGACTAGAGCTAAACTTAATATGGTCGATTTATAATTTGAATAGAACTAAACTTAATAACATAGTTACACACTAAAATTTATTTAGAAATAAAAATACAAACACTACATCAATTCTATTTTATTTTTGTGATCAAACTTTAGATACATTCTTGATATCCGTAGTAATAACCTGAATTTAATACAGATAGTAAGTGGTTGCTCTTATATTTTCACCAAGTACAATGGCATTTAAAATTGCGAAGTTATATTCATGTTCACCTAACAATATTAGGGTCGTAGTAGGACAAAGAAAAGACCAGAAATACATTGAAAACTTGCATATGTTCCTTTAAAGTTGTTTGGCAAATGTTATCATCTAAAGCAGACTGCTTTCGGTCGTAGTGTTGTGACCAACCAGAGAGGTTGGTTGACTGGTACCTTTCTGTATAAAGTTGAATGCTAACAAATGCAGGTATGTGCCTAAAGAACACATTTACTTTTTTCATTATTTATTGTTTCGAAATGTGTTGTTAGTTACAGGAAATGCGTCAAAGTTAGTTATTAGGGTATGACTAAACTGCTAAACATAAGCATTGTCTTGCTTGTAAATATCATGTTTCTCTTTGCCGGTTTGTTAGTTTTTCTTGCCATTGCAATTTGTTAAGTCATAATTTTTAGTTTACTTTGTGTAAAATATTAAAATAAACATTATTTGGTTTTATATACTCTTGTCTAGTGCATTAAATAAACATAATTATATGTTTACAGCAAATATTTATCATTCCTTTCAAACCTTTCTATTTTTAGGAAGCGTTTCAGTGGTTACTGATATGCTATAATGTAGTAAAGTTACTAACATATTTTTTAGATTATGTAAAATTCGTATTATAATTACATTTTTTGCCTCTCTGAATATATCAAATATTTTTTTAAATGTAAAAATGCTCTACATAAAGATTTCATCAGTGAATTTGTATGCTATATGTGCTGCTTATTGAATATACAATTCATATAATAAATAGATATATGTCTTATCCATTTCGTGAACCTAATTCAGTAACACATATAGATCAGATAACGATCAGAATGGATTATATATTTACTTTTACAGTATAGATCGTGTAGCAATCGCTGAACTTTTACAAAACTACGGTTTATATTTATGGCTTATGGAATATATTAAGTAACAAAATTTTTGCATTTGTTGTATAGAAAATTTATAAATAAGCGTTGAAGGACTATTGCATTCATAAAGAGCAAGACTTCTAATATATTGGTGTCGTAAAGGTGATGAACAAACCACCACTTGACTTTTGTAAGATTACACAAAGATGATAGTATTAATACGAACAATCCTTAAAGTATTTACACTTTTAAAATGAACACCCGTCAATGAAAACATCCTCAAAAGTATCTAGTACTATAGATGTATCTTGGAGAACATTTAAATGATGTGTTTTACACTTAATAGGATGGTGCAAATAATAGGTCAGGTTAGGTTATAACGGCGATCCCTATGGGTAGATATAATGGAAACTCAGGATTTAAAACCACCTAAAACATTTGGCGAAGTTTAAAATGCGGTTTAATAAGAGGTTTTGTAATTGATCAAGATCCTTAAGAAAGGGGGCTGTTAAAGTGTTAAGCTGGGCAAAGACGAAATAGTTGAGAGGCAATTTCATCGTCTTCCCCACAGCAGCGACAGATATGATTATGATTCAATCTTCTTGCATAGTGCCATAGCTTGCAGTTACCTGTAAGTAAACCTACTATAAGACTGATATCTCTACAGGTCATCTTAATGAGAATATTGGATTTCCTTTCAGTGAAAAGTGACCAGATTGCATACAGATGCCTGAATATCGTTGAGTCTTCCCATCTTTTATTTAAAATTTCAGCATACACACCATTCGAAATAGTCGCATGTTCAGTCGAAGAATTCATTTAAGTAAAAACTACAATTTTGTACTTGTAGTTACCCTAACTATTTAGCCCATTTCTTATTAAAAACATTATTTTGTTAATTTTATTTTAAATTATATAATTTTTAATAAAAGATTAATAATATTTTAATAATAATTTTTAATTTGCTTGCTTGTAGCAAAAACTTAAAAAAGTTGCCTGCAAATTTTTTTTTTTTTTTCATTAATTATAATAATTGTTTACTTTCACATGCTATTTTAATTATCTCCACATTGTTGTCTATGTACAATAATAACCTCAATTAATTTTAAACCGTAAATGCATATCTTTTAATTAATAAAAAGTTTAATTAAAATTCGATTTTATTTGCAGTAGCGAAAATGTTTTAAAAAAAACATTAGTCATATGTTGAAGTTACTATTTTTTTTTAATTTGTTCATAACATAGATTTATTTAATTTTTCTTTTAGATTTTAAATGAATACAATCTTTATAAATAGTGTTTTTTATGCATATACATATACCAGTGTTATATTATCTTGGGAATATATTTAAAGTAAATGAGGTTTATAACTATCGTGTACGATCACGCTTCTCAGACAAAATGGGTAAACGAATAAGTTATGTTTTTACCATAATTTTTATATTGATTTTAAATCATACTACTGTTGTGGATCTTCATATTATAATATATATATATTTAAATTGCAATAAAAGAGCTTATATTAATAGGTGTACGAGTACATTTTGTGTAAGAAGTATTTGAAATCATTGAAAGAAACAAAAAAAAAATTAATATATAGGTATATATAATATTAAATTAAATCACCTGCAGGATAGGAGCAACCACTTGCAATAATTTAATATATTATATTAAATTTTATATAATTTTAATTTTATAATAAAAACTTTGTAATTTATTTGTGGAGTGATTAGGATATAGTCTTCAGTAATGGTCTGCAATCGGTTTCCCTCATTAGTATTATTATTCTCGCAAGAAACTGCGAGTCTAAAGTTACTTTGTTGACTTTATGCAGTTTAAGAGTTCATTTGGCCTTATCGATGGCCCATCTAAGAAATTGTCAAAAAATTTACTTCCATTATATCTAGGCAAAACTGGACAAACACAGACATACAATTCGTGATTGTTTTTTTTTGAAACAGTGTGAATATTTAGAATCTACGACTTCTAAAGACAGCCTTTTACAAGGACTGTTGAAACTAATGCACAGAAACAGTGTGGATATTTAGAATCTACGACTTTTAAAGACAACCTTTTACAAGGACTGTTGAAACTAATGCACAGTTGTTTTGTGTGGATTTCTCTACACCAGTAGCCTGAAAGAACTCCAGTTAATTTAACTTTTAATCTAACATAGTTCCAATAGCAAACCTATTATTGAATTCCCAGAATTTAATCTAATACAAAAGACTGGTCGAACGAAATTTCACATATAACGTGTTTCCCATTTACCTATTTAGCTATTAATAAAAAGCTAAAGCCAGTGTAGATAGCTTTCTTTCTTTTCTGTCTTTAGTATAATTAAAGCAGGATCTCCTAGAGAGATCCTAGACACTCTAAGAAACACCAAGACCGACAAAACTGTCTACTCTTCTATCCCGTACAATATTCTTTTGATCGAACCCGACTGATAGTTTGTCAATAAGTCGATTTAGCCCACTGATTTATGCTTTACATTTTTGGACTAATTTTGATTTAATTGGTATTTGACTGTCCATGCAAGTGGCAATTTCATACCTATCCTTGATGTGACTTAAGATTTATCCAACTACTTCACTAATCGTTAAAACGTAAGACCAATAAACGATACATTCAGTAGATAGTCGATGAGAATGATTTATGTCAATGAATGTTTAGAATACATCTGCATCTACCGCATGCTATTTTCCAACATATCTTTAAGTAATTATTAAAGTAATTTTTGAAACATGATTATGGAGTTGAATAGTTAAATATCATCCTATGCAGATAGTTGGGAACTGTGTCAAGAATGTTTAATGTATATTATTACAATAGAAGTTGCGAATATACTTTCTGCTCAAAAAGTACCCGGATTTTGTTGTTTGTTAACTACTTCTTAAATAATAGACCTTTTTCAAAAATTTTTTTTTGTTATGTTGGTACTCCCTTTCTTGACATATGGTACAATTTTGAGCGCCATCTGTCAATTAGTTTGTTTACAGCAGCGGTTAATGTGAGACTACCTCAAGTGCATTTAGCGATTTTTACTATGGAAAATTCTTGTTGTACGCGATTTTTGGATCAAACACGGCACCACTGTCATCGCCAGGCACCATTTTCGCCAGATCTGGATCCGTGCGACTTTTTCCTGTTCCTGAAACTCAAATTGCCCCTTCGTGGTAAGCGTTTTGAGTCGATTGAATCGGTAAAAGAAAATTCGCTGAAGGAACTAAAAGTCATACCTTCACTCGCCTACGAAAAATGTATAATTACAATATTTACAATAACAATAATTTACAATATTTTTGTTATAACTTAACTGAGTTGTTGCTTTAGCTAAAATTTATATCTAATAAAACTGATTGAGATTTGAAAAGGTTAAGCTGTAAAGGTGAATGCATTAATGATGATAATAATTGTAGTTGTTCCAAGTGTTATGAAAGATACTTCTCTACGATGATCCAAGTAAGTACACCACTCCCATTTGAGGGTCGCTGAAATGACACGGGTTATAAAACAACAAAATGATGTTTAAAATGAATTGCAAAAAATTCGATCTACTCAATCATATGACAAAATTTTATAATTATTGACTAATTAATTTTAATTTACAATTTTTCAAACATGCAACAACATTTGATTGAAATCTCTTTTACAATAAATTTGAGCAACACAACAAATCTCAGTTGCTAAAATGAATAGCTTTATAGTTGCAATAATTGTATCTGAACTGAGATTTTGTTACGTGTGCATAATTTTCCAGTTAATAAATTTCAATCAAATCTTTTCGCATGGTCACAAATTTCAAATAATTAATTATAGTCTCATTTTAATTATCGTTTAAACTGTGTTTAACACAACAGTAAAACAGTAAACGTCAATAAATTAATTAATTTGAATAAATTATATAACAACTGATTTTGCTATTTGTTTGCTTTTGAATATAAAAAAGAAAGACTTCACTGTTTGGAGAAAGTTTACAAGTATCTCAATTAATTAAAGCAATATTCTTATCTAGTATCTGCTTAAACATTTTAAGTATTTAACGGTTTGCATGCAAGCATTTAGAGATACAAAAAATATTAAGTGCATGATGACGTAGTGAATACTTATATTCTAATGCAATACAAAACATTTCATATCATATATAATCATATATGTATATCTTTTTGGTATTTGAGTTGTTAATTAAATTCTTAGAAAGTAGTAAACTAGACACCACCATGGCGTAGATACAGATACTTTGGCATAAAACGCCTTGTAATTGCATGACGTGGCATAATTAGCGGACTGAAAATGTAACTGTGCCTATTCGAAATTCATATCTGCTTGAAAAAGAGGGGGAGTTGCTATGTGTTTAACGCATTTGTTGACTTTAATAGAAAATTCATTGAACTTCTTCACATTTAACGTAACCTTTACCGCCGTACATACATTTCCCCCCAATTTTTTTAACTCAATTTCGTGTAACATACCATAGAGGTATAGAGGTTACTTGGTTCAGTAATTAATTATAATGTTTTTTTTTTAATATTTAAAATGTATACATCATATATATGTACTTATTTATATGTCTGTTATTATTAAAATATTATTGAAAGTAAGGTTAAACATCGCAACCGTGAAATTTGTTACAATTTAAAAGTTTCATTAAAATTTGATTCAAGATTATGTCAACGACCTGTAACTAATTTCATTGACATTTATTTCTTTCCTTTATATACACGAATATACATATATATATATATATATTATAACTTTAATATTTATTATGTATTTTTTGTCAGTTTGTCAGTTTGTATGTTAAGTTTTGCCTCAAAACTCTTTTCGAACATTAAAAATGTATCTGCGAAATTTTGTTGGCGGTTTGTTGTTTTTTGTACAAAGACTTTCTAAAATTATTATGATTTATTCGCAATGTAAACAAATGCGGTTTTTGTGAAAAGTGTTGAATGAAGTGTCGCTTTTTTATATACCTACGCATTATCTTGACTCTCCTTGACTTTTTGAAAAATTATACCAACAAAAGTGTTTAATGTATATGTCAAGTATGATTGATATGTGCTTTAAAACCGTTTGTACTCGAGTATTTCTGCTTTAGTCAGTGTTATTGATGGACAAATGAAAATAAAGGAAGATCCAATGGAACACCTAAATCTCTCACTATTCTATATATATTCTCATCTCCAACTCCACCCAAGTATAGCTATCTCTTCGTATCAACATTAGCACGCTTACCTTCCAATTTCCTTTATGTTGTAAGACTGACATGTGGGCATTTTTAAGACTGTACCTATCACTTTCATTTTTATTTCTATACTGACTTTCTACTCGTATGTCGAAATAATCAAATTCAATAAAAAAAGTTTTAAAAATCAAAGCCCTACAAGCATAAAGTACACACGGTCTACCAATTTAATAGTATAAAATTAGATTAAACACATTAGTTTGGGGGCTTGAAACAAAAAGGAATAAAAGAATTAGATTTGTAGAGTTTGACATTAATTCGTACGGAAAACAGACACCTTAAAAGGAATAAAGAAATTAGATTTGTCAGGTTTGACAATAATACATGCTAGAAACAGATCCATTGAATTAGTTTATATTTAGAAATGGGTTGGGAACTATGTCACCACGTTACTGCATCCTTTGAGTATCATTCTGACAAACCCACTTTAATTCCTCAGCTGTATAGCAGTTAAAAACGCCATTGTGTGCCTTGGAGAGCCCAATATTAAGAAAAGAAATATTTTTTTGGGCCGGATACTTATGTGTTAATAACGCCTCAAGTGTCAAATAAAGATATTTTTATTTATATTGTATATTTTACACAATACATTCAAATTATTCTATTATTTTTAAACTTCACGAACTTTGTTCTATTATAGAGAAAATTAATTTATTATTTTCCTTTATACTTTGTTTTAGTTTTTATCTATTTAATTAACTGATGTTGAGCCTTTTCCGAGTTAGTGCATCTGGGTGCTTTTACTCTATGATGGATGGGGGGTTTCTGCAGAGTCCCATCCATCTCACTGACTAATTTGAGTATTTCTTATAATCTTCGTTATTATTCAATGATTGATCTGCGTACCGCTCAGTGCGGTTAGTGATTACTCTGAGTTTAGATAGTGCTAAGTAGGGCAGCCTGTCGGTTTTCGCATATAGCTTCAGAACTCTGTCCCTTATGTATTTTTTGACCGAATCTATTCTAAGGTCTCTTAGCATGTCATTCGTGCGGATGCACCATGGCACTTTTATTTATATAATTTTTCTTTTAAATAATATCATGTTTCTTGCCTAATACGAAATCAAGATCACTGTTTCAAGATTAACATGATTAAAAAGTTAGCAATATCTAAGAAACCTAAATTTGCTTATATAATTTTTTTTATTTTAGAAACTAACTATAAATTTAATTAAATTTATCTATATCATAAATTTAATTTTATGATATAGATCTCAGGGTCCCATTCAGGGACCATTCAATAAAAAACAAACACACACTTCACATTTAACAATCGCATATTTTATACAGACTAGATTCTTATAAGATATAAATACTTAAAATGTATAAAAATTGCAGCCTCTAAAAGGCTTGCTCCTTAGGGCAGTTAGATATCTTGCCCTGAGGATATGACATCCCTGCACGTTCGCTTGAGTTCAGAATCATTAAGTCTTCTCTATAAACGATACAAACATTTTAATTTTATCTTAAGTATACGACATCATTAATTATAAATAAGTGTATATACATAATTGTATATTTCTTCTTTAGCGTTTGGTATTTATTGAAAATTATCGTTGGAAACCAGATAGAAAGCATAATTTTAATTAAAGGAATCTACCATATATGTGGTATATTCTTTAATATGTGTATATGAACATTACACGCAACTGATGCCAATAAGAGATACTGAAGTTATTCATATGGAAATGTTTGCCTGCAGAGTGTCAAGTGCAATGCACTTCTTTTAAGTGAAGTTGTTGATTGTATGATGCTTATTTCCATTTCCTTTGCTGTACATGCAAATCAAAAGGAAACATTTTAATAATATTGAAGCAGTTATAGATACAGTTTTCATTGCTGTGGCCGTCTCTGCATTTATCTGCACTTAATGTCATATCATTTCTTAGAAATTAATAATCAACTACATGAACGAACATAACCATTAAGTAGACAACGAACATCTGCATCATAAATACTTTAAGATACACATAAATAAAAGATAAATCCATGCAGGCATACTCGCCATACAGCGGGTATCCATGATTTGTTTTGCTTCTCATCCGTCAAACGTTGGAATAACACTCAATATATATTAAATGAGAAACATTAAAAGCAAACATATTGCAATATTGCTATTAAAGGAAATAAAAATAGAAATGATTTAAAGTAGATTTAGAGCTATTTATACGAGTAAAAGCATCTTCCACTTGGAACATGTGAAAATTACACGTCTAATAATTTAGTAAGGAATATGAATATTCTTCGAATGTTTATTACTTTTCATATGGTTAATAAATTAAAAAAAATTTTTTTTTTTATTTTATTTACCACATTTATTACACTACAATATATTTGAGTGATTGTATCTTGTGAAATACGATTTATAGGAAAATACTATTTCATGTTATTAACATATATATGAATTCAGGCAATTAGGAATTGTACATATAAAGTAAATTTAATGTAAAGTTGATTTGTCGGACCATTCTGTCAAACTTTTTAATTCATACAAAATAATTAATAAAAAATTTTAGAACAAATACTAAATAATTACCCAACAAAAGTTCAAGTATTCATCAAGTCAAAGTCTATATATGTATCGTTATAATAAATATATTTAAAATAAATAATTTAAAAATAAAACAACAAAATATTAAATATTTATCAAATATTTTACTTTTAAATACAATAAAATTATTATGTTGAGACTAGTTGAGTCATAACCCCTCTTTACGCCTTGACTGGATTATTGTTTATTACTTCATCAGACTAAACAATAATTGATCTTAGATCTGCATACCTCCCCGAGGAGCCTAAAACCATTCTGAGATTCGATACAGCGGTGTTGGTAAGCATGTCAGTTTTTGTAAATAATTTCAGGGCTTTGATTGACTCTACTACAATAACAATAATCAAACTGTAAACGATTAGAACTGTTCTATCTAGTATTTTTTTTTTTGGAGGAGTGGAATACCTACGCACTGACCACAATCCGGCGGCCCGGAAAGTGAGTGTCCGACTCGCACGGACTAAACCAACTCCTCCTCATTCCTAGAGACCTTGTCCTACCCCGGGACTACGTTAGTATTACATCGAGGTAGGGTGTCTATTAGTCATTTAAGACTTCCATCAGTGTGACCTGGTATTAGATGTATCTGGTATTAAGACTTCTATCTGGTATTAGATGTAATAGTATTGTTGATAATGTTAAATAATAGTTTAAATATAATAGTAATAATATATTAATATAATATAGTATATTTATAGTAAATGCTACAGAAGTAATATCAAACTTAGTATCAAGATTGTTAAGGAACTACAGCGAGAATCAGGAAGTTTCGTCGTTTATGAACTGTTATATAGTGCGTGAGTAAATGAAAAACATTTCTGGATATTAGTATTTTTTGAGGACTTTTATCAGTATTAATAAACATAATTTTTTGATCGTTATATATCCAGGGGATATGTCCAACAACAGATAGCTGTCTTAAGTTATACCTCATTGCAACTGTACTCCCGAATGTTTACTATTTAGCAAATGTTTGTAGGCAGGGCTGGCTAACCATTTTTGGTTTTCTAAGCGGGCAAAATGACAAATTTTTAATCATGTATAACTGATTGAAGGATTGTGAATTTAATAAAAAAAATAATACTAATAATTTTTTTGTTTTCAAAACGAAATAAATATATTGCACTCTTCTTGTGTAAGCAAACATTTTTTTAGTCTTAAGTGAATCACACAACAAAAAAGATTGAAAAGCACTGATCTGATGTGTTCAGATTACAACCGCTCAAGCGGCAGATAGGCGACACCGTGCGTTTTTTACCGGGCTTAAATAATTTTTTATTTATTTTACCTTTACTTATTTTGCTTATAATATACGCAGGATTTATTATTTCTTTAGTAAAATTCTAATTAAAATTAATTAAAATTTGTACGTGAACATGGTTAAAAAAAATTATATGAAATGATTTTATATATATTAGTTATATAAAAAAATGCGTTTAATTATAGCTATGAAATTTGTGATATTTATTAAAATATATGTCTATTGTGTTGTGTGCCAAAAACTAATTTTAATATTTCATAATGTTCCATATATAATACTTTTAAGTATTTATCCATTTTTTTTTTATAAATAATTGCAATTGATTCAATCATATTTTAGTAGCCATTACATGCTGTATAGCACCAAATCTTATTTATATCCATAGTGTTAAATTAAACCTCTGTGTTTTAGATCCATAACAACAAAACCATATTGTACAAAATTAACAGATCAAACGTTTGCTGCCGCCGTTGAAGCGATAAGTATCGCTGTATCGTTGTGAGCGAGAGATTTGCTCATGAATAAATGGAGTTTCTTAATTAAAAAATATCTCCCATTTTTTCCAAGCAATCTAATTTCAGTTCGTTGAAGATCCAGTTGAGAATCCGTGTTACAATAACAATATGGATTGTATAGTTTCAGTACATTATGCTGCGCTTATGATGATTATGTTGTGCATAAAAGATAGATTTTTAGTTATGTTCTTTCCAAATTTGACAATCATTAGCAGTTTCAAAATCATGCATATAAGAAACATTTAGCTGAATTCCATGAACGAAACTATTTTCAACCTAAGATAATTAGGTCGTAAAACGGAGGAATTACATGGAGTTAAAGTTTGCTAACGCCATCCAAGCAATAAGTATCGCTGTATCGTTGTGAGCGAGAAATCTCCTTATGAATAAATGGGTTTCTTATATGCATTAAGAGGGAGATATTTTTTCCAAGCAATATAGTTTCCGTTCGTTGAAGACCCAATTGAAAATCAGTGTTACAATAACAATATGGATTGTATAGCTTCAGTACGTTATGTCACGCTTATAATGATGTTGTGCACAAAAGAGAGATCTCAGTCCTGTTCATTCGGATTAGTATGTTCATTTAGCTGAATTGAATGAACAAAACAATTTTCAACCTATGATAATTAGGCCGTATCTCGTACTCTTGTCCATTATCCAATTAGTATTTCAATAGTTCTAATACTGTTTACATAGGCAATAGTTATTCTGCACATTACATGTCTAATTTAGGTAGTCTTTCTTTCAAAATCATATCGTTAGAACTACACGTTTGACTAACAATAATTTTTGATTAATGAAAAGTAAGTGCGATTTGCCTTTAGTTCCATTCAAATTAAAAACGTGTCATTGTAATAATCTTAGGAGATAACATCAACTGTGTAGACAATATAAAAAAATATGTTCATATTTTTATATTAACAAATAAGAGATTAAGTTAAATTTTACCTCTAATTCTTTGAACTCTCTCGCCGACATTAATTTTGTATTCTCGAAATTTTTCATTCTCTGCTGATAGGGCAAATAGTTTTCTGTAAAGTAACCACGAAAAAAAGTTCTCATTATTGACATCATATGATATATAGTTAAATTTCTTATCACGTATTTCGTTTATTAAGATATTTCAATATTAAAAAAACAAATAAAGTAAATCGACAAAAATATATCAAAGAAAGATATTAGCTTTGGGTTTGCTGCCATATGATTGCTAAGATATCAAATTAAATCTACATTGACATTGTTAAGACTGGGACATCGATTAACAAAAAATATTGTTTATAGGGAAGATTGTTAAGAAAGTACAGTGGTAACCAAGAAGTACAAAATCGTCTTCTTTTTGTCGTTCAAAAAAGGATGAATATTCGACAGAAAGGTATTGTCAATGGAATTGTTTAGTCTTGAGAGAGGTGTACCACAAGAGGTTAAGAGGTTAAACACAAAAAGTTAACGACATTCTTGGTTCACTAAAACAACGCGAAATTTTGATTAAATTAAATTAAATATATTCTTTATTTAATAAAATTTAAGAGGTTATTTCTAAAGAAAATTGTCTCCATTTGTTTAGTGTGATTATTCAATATCAATGCTATACCTTATGAAAAAGTTCAATATATAACAAATATATTAGTTTTATTTGGTATACATTTACTAATTGAATTTAACTCACCTTGGTTATTTGATTCGTTAACTACTTCATTGAAGGCTTCCTTTGCCACAGCTGATATCTTTGAATCCTCTATAAAAAAATATAAAATATGCTTTTATATAAGAAATTTTTAATTTTTTACTTTATTTACTTGTCGTACGAGAATCTCTGCCATCCGGGAGATAAATAATAGCACTGCCACCAACCTTGTTGGAAGTCACTACCAATTACATTTCCACTTATAATAAATTATTTACTTTATTAAATAATATAACTCACCTTTATTGTCAGAGGGCATGTTATTTTTCTGCTGGCCTTAAAATAATATGTACTTAATAACATTGTATAGGATTATATAGTTCACAAACAAACTAGTTCATAAAAATATGACATTTAGTTCATTTTGGTAGATCATTTAGAATACACAGTTAATAGTTAAAAATAGCTTATTTTAGAACAAATTTGCTCTTTTAATAACATAGTATTAATATCGATAGATATTCGATAGAGGATATATGGGTTTATAAGTATAATCTGCAAAGAAGCTAGTAATTTTTAAAATGACTGTTAGACAAAATTGAAAAATCGATATCAAAATAGACACTGTAAAAAACTTTATGGTATAATAGTTAAAATAGATTGCGTAACAGTTCAGTCTGAGTATCGTAGAATAGGTCAGTGTGGTGGTATCTTTAACGCATATTAATTTTCATATTCATATATTATAAGTCTCGAATACTTTTTACAAAGAATATAAAAATTCTGTTTATTGTTAAAATTTTGTTACAAATTTATTTACTGTTTATATTTTTCGCTTTTCTAGTGCTGTTAGCTGGCGCTCCACTTTAAAAACACGGGTAAAGGAATTTAATTGCAATTGTTTTATTTGAAACGAACGTGCTAGTTAATCGATTTATTATAAAGAACTAATATTTTCTTATTTTAAACAATTTCAAATTTAAACAATTTAAAGCAATATGTTTTAGTGCTTTAGTTTTTGCTAAATAATATAACCCACTACGATGTTAAAACCCACTACGATTATAATTTTATAATTTATTATTATTTGTGTATTATTGTTTAATATTACTTACTTTGAACTAAGCCAAGTTTTTCATCTCGTTGCATGTGCAGTGCTTAAAATTATATTATTTTAATATTTTATTTTTTAAAATATTTTTGAGATCCTGCTTATTTGCATTTAAAGTTAACATTACTTACCCTCTACAATTTCTCCAGTTTTTATCTTAGCTCTATAAGCGAGTTTTTCCTCCGTCCATCGAATTGGTTCTTATAAATAAAAAATTTACAAAATAAAATAAAATATTAAATTAATAAAATATTTAAATATTTAATATTTATTTTTATTTTTGTTTTATATTTAATATGTATTAGTATTTCAACACTAATATATTCATTTCTTTTTAATATTAATTAAAATTTATAATTTTTTATATATTTAATTAATATTTTTTTATATATTTACTTACGTTGACGCAAATCTTTCGTTTGCATTTGACGGTTTCCTAACTCGGCAAGATCCTTAACGACTTTATTTTTTTTTTAAATAATACTATTTATTTACTGATCTATATTGTATTATTAAATTTTACTTACTGGATTGGGTTGCCGATTGTTTTATATACGACGACTTGCAAAAATTATATTCTTAAAATAATTTATTTTAGTTTTTATTAATATTATAAGATATGTTCCTTACCTACGTCTGCTCGCTGTGCTTTTACTGGATGTAGGAAGTCTCTCCTTTTAATGGGAGGTGTTAGAGAAAAGTTATTACTTCTTAGATTTCGTATTTTATTTAAACGATTGAATAGATGTGTCTGTCTGAACATTATGACGAATTTTGGTTTTCTAATTAATGCGGTAAATTTTGACCCGAAATTTTTAATACCAAAGAGTAAATTTTGAAATCACAACTTTTTTATAAGATTTTGAATTGAAATGTTATGGTTGTTAATTTTTTTTTCGGTATCTCGCCTACTAAATTTATTTAATTTTAAATATTTTTATTGTGATAACTAGATTTATGTTAATAATTTTTATATATTTTTTCACGTGCTAATTGGTCAATTGCTGAAAAAATACAAAAATTTTTAAATTATTATTATAATATATATTTTGTTGTCACCAACATTCCGATTATAGGGTGTAGTTATCTTTAAGATGAATATTTCGACTATAGTTTATAGTCATCTTCAAGATGGCTTAATTGTTTTTAATCTTTTCTATATTTCCTTGTTTATTTTTTTTTATATATATAAACAATTTTTTTTCCTATTTATTTTTCTCTATATTTTTATTATCCCACATTTTTTTCTATAAATGTTTATATATAAAAAAGAATCTTTACGTTTTCTTACGTTTTTTCTGTATTGTTGTTCTTTTTCATTTCTTTTATATTGTTATTCTTTTCTATCTTATAGATTATGGATTTCTTCTCTCTTTTTAATAGTGTTATTTTTTTCGATTGCTTTTATTTTGATGTTTTTTTTTCCATTTCTTTTGTTTATTTTATGGATTAATTTCCACAAGATCATTTTATATATATTATATCATGTTTTCACTACAGCGAATACCATGTTGTCACTTTACTTAGGCAGTGTTCGAGTTCGAGTAAATTGAGATAAAGTAAATTGAAATTTTCTAGGGATTTCCTTATGTAAATATTTATTTATTTATTTATTACACTTTACATTATTTTTAGTTAAAATGTTTCAAATTTATTTATTTATTTATTAAAACATCTTATAAAATTTTCAAAATGGTAACACTTAATTTTTATCTAATTTACCCTACTCAAAATTCTGGCAAATACCAACATTGGCTGCCATACTGACAGAATTTACTATTTCCCTCAATTTACCAACAATTTACTCGAACTCGCACACGGCCTTAGTAAGTTACTTGGGTAACGTTAGAATTTTGTCGTTTCCATTGATAAAATTTACTTATTGCATGTGAAAGAGCTTTTATGTTGTGTCAGATAATTCTTTAAAAGTTTTAATAGAGCTTATGTTTCTTTATAGAAATTTCACTTAATAAACATAACACAAAATATTAAATATATAATTGATATATTAAATCATTTATATACATTTTATATATTATATATTCAATTAATAAAAACAAAGATTTTATTAATTACTTACTTTCTTAGTAAGTTTGTTTATAGCTCCGCTGTTTACATTTTACGTATAAAACATATAACACATATATCAAATTTTGGTAATTTCCCTTGTGGAAAATTTATTTTTAAGGGTTGCATTCGACAATTTTCGTCTTAAATCAGTAGATTTATTTATAATGAGCTCATTTATATAAAAGCTCTTTGTATGGTAAATTATTCTCAATTACTCTTTAACTAACAAATGCTAAAATGAGACAATGAAAATATGGTATTATTCTGTTTCTTCTTTCTTTTTTATATTGACATTTTTCGCCTTTAATCAATTAATATATTTATAATGAGCTCATTTAGCTTTCATATGAAAGCTCTTTGTATGTTAAATTATTCTTATTAGCGACCTGAACGACCAAATGCCTAAATGAAACAGTGGAAACATGATATTATTCTGTTTCTCTTTTTTTTTAAATAATTTTTCTTTTCTATTTCTATTTTTTTTGTATTACTTTCTTGTTGCTTTATTACTTTTATATTTATTTACACTTTCGTCAGTTTTAGATTACACTAGCCATGATTAGATTCAATTCTACTGAATCCATTATGTTAGTATACGCCTTAGGGCGCATTTTTGAAATTATAGGTAATATGCGCTAATGCCTACATTAGTACTCAATTATCTAAAGTTGAAGCAATTTAAAATAATATTCTAAAAAGCTACTGCATAGCTACTTCAATCAATTTTTGTTTTGTAACTCAATACTACTCGTCACTACCTGATTCCGCCTACAATAATAATTGCTTGTTTATGTATGTTTTTATGTCAACAATCTCGATACAATAGCGTTTTCTGCTGTTTTGCAGTTTCTTAATTTTATTGCAATTGAGCGCAAGTATCGCATATTTTGCGAAATTTAATACTTTTACATTTCAATAAAATTAAAAAAAAATTATTGTCATGCAACTTTGCGCACAAATTGAGCAAAAAATGTTGTCGTAATTTATAATTTAATTACAGTATTAAATTATTTCGAGTGTCGTGTTTCATCGATTATTGTACGGAACAATTAATTGTTGAGATAGTTTTCTCATTCAGATACTTTACTGTATCTCATGTGTTGTAGTGTGTTGAATTATTTGCGAAAGACTTTGTGTTTCTCTTGTTATTTTCTTTGACGGTCACATCTGTTTTTTATTAAATATTTAAGGATGATTAATATTTGTTTAAAAATAACATCAGAACTACACACATGCAATGCTTACGATTTATATTTAATACGACTCCAAATAAAGTGCAATATCTACAATGTTTATATTGAAAGTCATTAGTTTTAATATGATTTCGTTTTTAAAATAAAAACTAATTTTTAAATTAATTAAAAAAGTAGCTAACATATGACCATTTTAAATTAAAAAAAATTTTTGGAGACAATAATGAAATAAAGTCAGCAAAATTTACAATTATGACTTAGTAGTAAATATAACTTA
This sequence comes from Teleopsis dalmanni, assembly GCF_002237135.1. NCBI lineage: Eukaryota > Metazoa > Arthropoda > Insecta > Diptera > Diopsidae > Teleopsis > Teleopsis dalmanni. Next base: position 183,837,756 of record NC_051847.1, read on the forward strand.
AGACTAATAATTCTATATATATTATATTATAATATGTAATATATTATAATGTATAATACATTTATCATATGGATCTATCTTCACAAATGCCAATACAACCAACAACAAAATTCTTTAAACCATTGCTAAGAACTCCTGAAGTGTTCCACAGCACTTCTGTGGGGCATTTTAGTTATTATTATAATAACAGATATCCTTTCATATTAATTTTTTGTCCTGAGGTATTCGTTAAATCATTGACTATTCTAATTTAATGAATTATGTATTCATTATATAGAACTACAAATTAGAAAACTAATATAAAAGAAAATTTGTTGCTGAAATAATAACTAGACTTTCCTCACAAAAGTACTGTGGATTACTTGAGATTTTTTATAATAAGGATTTTGGAAAATAATATACATTATCCCAAAATTATGATTTTACAAAACTTACAATGTATCTTGATCCTTTTTTCGAGTCAGCGCAACTGGGCACTTTTACTCTTTGATAGCTGGGGGTACTTTGTAGTACCCACCCATCTCATTGACTAAATTATATATTCCCTATAAGCTTCATGATTATTCAGTGATTGATCTAAGATCTGCGTATCTCCCCGTGCGGAAAGTGATTACTCTAAGATTAGATAGTGGTAAGTAGGATAGCTTGTCAATTTTCCAATATAACTTCAGGGCTCTGTGTCTTATGTATTTTTTGCTCGGGTCTACAATGGAAAGCATATAAAAAACTAATGGAGATAATAAGCAACCAAACGTATATAACTTTTTTAAAAAAATAAGAACCGGAAAAACTACCGGAATTTTTTTATAAAGTACGAAATATTTCATTATTAAACTATATTTACTTTAGCTCCATTTGTTGCAACACTTGTGCCAATGTTTTATCCACTCATTAAAACATTTTTATAAGGACTATCCGCGGAATGGTCCTTAAATGTTTCAACGAATTTTGTTTTATGGGTTTGATCGATTTTAATATGTTTTCCATAGGGTAATTTAAGTTTCGAAATAGAAAATCAGAATAAGTCTCAAGTATCAGGTTGAGTGTTAATACCCTCAGGGAAGCCTGAGGTTCCTTTTCCTACGCACGATGTAAATATCTGTAAATAAATAATGAATGAGAATATTATTTAATCTTTTTCAAAAATATGATACGTTAAGTAACATTTTTACATTTACTTGTGATTGTTAAAGATTTGATTTGCTAATGCATTATGTATTCTAAAATATTTATTATCTGTTTGCTATAATTAGCGACGACTTCGTGTTAATTGACCGGAATCAATAATATGGTTTACCAATAACGTTTACATTATTCACCATTTTCGTTAACAATCGTTATCCGATTCGTTTGACTGGATCGGAACACATCAATCTATATTTTAGAGGAACCGAACTCATATTATTAAGCTGGAACAAATACATTTTTGTTTCAAAGCCTTGGTTACAAATATACATTTTAAAAATACTTAAAATATCTTAAAATATTTTAAATATCTGTGCCGATATTTTATATACTTACAACCAATAAAAAACATTTTATTATTTATAAAAACATATTCTATATACTTTGAGCAATGCACTATAATCAAACTTTTAGACCAGTTTCGGAAAGATCATGTAATTATATCTAGTGTATCGAGATGTTAGAACTAGAGCTGAATAAAGATATTGCACACAACATCTTTTTCGGTAAGGGTTTAACAATGTATTATATCGTTTGTGTCTTGTAATTTGTAAATTTCTGATCTCTATCAAAATGTTTTGTATATTTAAAATAAAAAACAAAATTTTGTGATTCCAATTAATAGTCAAATTAACATATGGCATATAGTATCTTTGGTGTCGAAACTTTGCGTGCTTTATTAATTTAGTAAAATTATATGACCCCCCCTACTACATGACACAACACAGAAGAAAAATCCAGTCTCTATCTGTTCACAATTTGCTACACTTCAATAAAAAATATTCGTTTTTGACATTTTCCGGAAATTAAATTTTGAAACGTGAAACTATGATTTATATTCAGAAGCCAAAAAAATTTGTCAATAGCATTTTTTCTCTTAGTATCTGAAATAGGTGGTGTCTTCAGAATATATCGCAGTTTTGTTCAATAGTAAGTCTTTATGGGTAGACTACGTGTAGATATGAAAAAACACGATATTTTGAAATATAAATGTTGTAAAGTGAAAAGTCTGAATATGACAAATAGACGAGTCAAATCAAAAAATAAAAAGAAATATGATTCATTTGTCACCTTTTGAATTAATAAATGATAGCATAGCATAAGTATCTTTGACTAAATAGAAAATATAAAATATAAAATAGTCTTATAAGACTTCAGTATTTAATTCTATTTAAAGTGCAAACGTTTATACTCGTATAAATAAAATTAATAGATTTTATTTTCCGTTCTATTCTATTCCATTTTAAATGCAGTATTTCGTATTAAGAATATTACAATGGATTAAGAGTACTGAGATACTAAAGTATTTCAAAGTAAAAACCGAACTAAACGGAAACCAAAAATCAATCAATAATTAAACTAATTTTAATTGAAACTACTGAATTCAATTCCCAACTTAAATTCCAACCCACAATGAAATCATTAGGTTTAATTCACTTTTAACTTTTAATTACACAAAATCACACGATTGTTTAGTACTTGTAACCGCTGAAGCATATAAAGTGTATTTTTCATTTCAAAAAAGATAAAAATAAAATATAGTATATATCAATTAAAAATAATTTGTCTGAATTATACAACACATTGTTAAATATTTGACTGATTTTTTTTTTTTAGTTTCAGATACTGGCAAACGTAAAAAATTAAAATCACGTAATATAACCGTACCTAGTACGGGTTACTCCAAGGACCATTTGGATGCTTGGCTAGAAACGTGTCTAAAAGACGCTTCAAATACACAATTATCTTCATCGTCCGAGTTCTTAGATTATAATCCCACAACAGCAACCGTGACTAATATAGCAGCTAGCAAAAATCCTTCCATGAGTCAGCAACAGCAACAGCAACAACAACATCAGCAACAACAACAACAACAAAATATTACACAAATGCATACAGGAGCTGCTAATATGAATAATTTCAATATAAATTCAATGCATTCCCAACAACAGTTCGCCATGCGAAACAGTAGCTCACAACCCTCCATGGCGTATCCTTCAGCATTTACTTCACCTTTTAGTCATAGCTTCCAACGTGTAAGTTTCATTAAGAATATATATTTATAATAATTACTAATTTAATTTTTTTTAATTTATTTTCTAGAATGTGCCAAATTTCAATAAACAATCCAATTCCTTTTACAATCGCTATTCAATGATGTTTCCGAATAGCAGTGGTTTTTATCCCATCAATGATGGTGCACAGGACTTCGCCAGCTTACCACCAATTGTAAATATGCTTGGTAATTCATCGGAACATGAAAATAATTCCACAGATGTTTTGGATGGCAGTGGCAGTAATCCAAATATAAGTCGAGGGTAAGTTTATTCATTTATTTTTCAACAATAATAATTTTCCAGGAAATTATTTATATTACTATTTATATTAATCACTAGTAGGCATTTTAATTAATTATTTTTAATTATTTCACTTAAAAAGGTCGTTACTTTTTATACGACATGTAATTATGCTATTATGCTATTTCAAAAACAACAACAAAAAAACTTGTAAAACTGCACTTGCAGAAATAATGCACTTTAGGCACAAAAAAGTGATAGTGAAAGTTTAAATATTTTTTCAACAATTTTATAAAATGTGATAAAATTGGAAAGGTGCAACAAATCTAGTAAATTTTTCTTAAAATATATAAAATAAAACTAAAATTTATTTTTTTGTTTAATTGTCTAAAAATATTTGATCATTTATATAATGTCATAAATAATGGATAGTAGCATATATAATGAAGTTCAAACTCCCCTCAAAATATTTAGAATCATTTTACACTAGATATGAGTTCTCCGATTCTACCTCTGTCTTACCTTAAACATAGACTTTCGCATAAAGGGAATCTATATTTTTACTGACAGTCAAGCAGCTAATAAAGCTTTATCAGCAGTCTGTATTTCTTCCAGATTAGTGTTAGAATGCAGGCATGATATAACGACGCTAACTAAGAGGTGTGAGGTAACTCTAGTTTGAGTTCCGAGCATTTAACATAGTAGGAAATGACCGCTTGCTAGGCTGGGCGCTTATAAAATAGTACGAAATGAACGCGTATATGAGTTTTCTAAGCTGGGCGCTTCTTCTACGGATACCCCTATTTCAATCACTGCAACTGTCAGCTACATTCGAATGTTGATTTATGACCATTTTTTTGCAAACAGACAAATAGTGAGTGGGCTTATATGGCCTCAGCAGTAAGGTCAATGGCTATATGGGCAATATTATTCAAATGTAAAATCTCTGCTTTAATACGTAGAAGCAAATCAGAGTTATCTAGGTTAATAGCTGTCTTTACAGGTCACTAAACGATAGGGCGGTATAGAGATAGACTCGGCGTCAGCATTGGCCTTTATAAATGTTTCTATCTGATTCTAGCTTGACCATTCCTCTACCCATCATTAAGATAATTTGTGGATTCAAGACGGTTTTCTATAACCTAACACTAGATGTGATGAATTTTTTTTTGAATTGAATATTTTCGTATGAATTACTTTTGAAAGGCCTCTCCTTAAATGAGTCTTCGTAGAAGTTCTTGATGGGACTGTTCACGAACCATTTATTTAATTGTAAAATATATCAGAAACAATCACCGTAAATGCCATTGACGGGAGGCTCCGATACGCAGACCTGGCTGTTACCAGAACATGTTATTTTTTTTTTACAATTTAATGGTACTACCTTTACCAGTAAAAAAACTGATAATTATTACATCTGACTCATCTATTATTGGCAAATATTATCAATTAAAAACTAATTATTAATGCATTGGAGATATCTTTTGAATAAATGTTGTTTCAGATTTATTTATATATTAATTTTTCATTTTTCTTCAAAAGTATTATACATTTTCACAGAATATTTTCGTTTATGGTCCATATGGTAGTTACCATATGTTTTAAAAATAATCGATTTGTTGTTGTTATCACACAGAGTATTTGCTTTTTGCATATAATCTATCTCGACCTGAATTGTTTTCGTCTTATTTCAGCAACGAGCCACAGAAGATAAATTCAATTTCTTTAAGCTTTTTGCAAATTGTCTAGCTTTGTAGCTAGCTTTGTGTAAATGGGTTGAAGTAGTTTTGTAGATTATCTTCTGCTCATTAAAAATATTGTGAAATACAGAAAATATCCAAATAGGGTAATATCCAGTAATTTCAAACCGTAACTTTGTGTATTTCAACCAACTGCCAACACATGTGACATAATGAATATCTTTATATAGAATCCACTATGGTTAGTTTATAACCACATGTTGAAGAGTTTCTTATCACGTATAGATCGGCAATTCTTAATGTGTACCTTAACTGCAGATTTACCCACATCACGTCTCTCATCTTTTCTTATGCTTTAATACACACTAATTTGAACTCTACTGATATATGACTTCAATCCATTGAAGTTACAACTTTTCTTATCCTCGACCCAGACTAGTTTCAATCAAGATTCACTCATCCTCTCATCCATTCCTTATTCCAAACAATGTTTCTTTTACTCACTCCACTATATTTTAATCCATGTGTTTGTAATTGTATTTGTTGTTGTTGTTGTAGCTCGTCGGGATATTTGTATATTTGTAGTTGTAATTCATTTTATATTTCTTTCCATATTCATCCCCACGGGTTACAATAACAGCAATAAGAACAAGAAGTCAGAGAAAAGCAGCTAGTAAGAAGATATTTGCATAGGAACGATGAGAATATCTAATTACAGAATAAAGGCTAACTCTTTTTTTTTTATAACATGATTTTTATTAGTATGATAGAAAGCATTCCGGTTTATAGTATCCGTTGTGATAGTATTGGGACATTGACTCATCTTCTTACTACGGCTATAAGTTAATGATAAAACTCAAAATTTCTCTTTACGATAACTTTAAATTAATTAGCTTATATCTTTATATTTATATTAACCTTAAAAAAAATCAGTTTCAATCAATTTATAAAAAGTGTATTTTTTATAGTTTCAGGTTCAGTGATCCCTGCTTGTTGAATCCTTCAGATAATGATTCCAAAGTTAGTGGCCAAAATACGCCAAATCGTCGAAATCACAACACAACCGAAATTGAAAATAATAAATTCTTTGCTGCTTTAATGGAACAAATTAATTTGCTTCACGAAACGAATTCCAAAATCTGTCGAAATCTACATGAGACAAAAGGTGAGGAGCCAAAGCTGATGGAATTAATTTTCAAACCAAACTCAGATAAACTTCAGCAAATATTGAATTCATTATGCATAAAAAATTGTTTATTATTATTAATTTTTTTTTTTAATTTCTCAATAAATATTTGCAATAATTATACTTATGCACGCGTTATCTCTTCGCACTTCAACTTAATGCTTTTAAAGTAGATCATAAATTTCAAATCCTATCTTATTTACTTTTACCATTTATATTTTTTTAAATATTTATGCATTTTTATTCCATGTACTCCATGTGTTCTCTGTATTTCTGTAAATTCCTGTATTTGTAATTGTATTGTAATGTTTGTTTATCTTTTTTGTTTATCTGTTCTTGAAAAAAATTATAGTTGATATTGAAGCTTTAAAGCACGCTCCCAATTGGGGTTTAAGACACCGTAGAGATAGTTTGAGTGGATTAAGCACCCACAGTCAACCAATGATATTTGGCGGTGGATTTGGTACACAAAGTCCAGCGCCAACTTATCACTCAGGTATGTTTAAATTATTTACAATTACTTACAATTGTATATATGTTGTATTTTAATTATTATATACATATGTTTTTTAAATTTATTTGTTATATTTATTATGTTCTATACTTTTAGGCGCTTATACACCCGGCATGATGACTGATGTTGTGCGTGAGGTTAAGGAGGCTGCACGTGTGCGTGAAGATGCGTTATTAAATAGGTGAGTTTAAAGTTAAATTATTAATTTAGAATATAAATTTAATTAGTATTTTATATGGATTTTTGTAGAGTAAAAGCTTTAGTCGAAGAACGTCAGTGGTCATTGAACGAGTCTAATTTACGTGTTATGCGTGACATTGAAGATTTGAAGGTATAGTTTAAAGTTGTGATAATTTATTTTCCTTTTAATGATTTTTTTTAATTAATAATAGTCACAAGTCCAACATTTACGTGCGGAGCGTAAAGAATCTAATAAACGTATAAATCATCTTGAAACTGAAAATAAATATATGCGTCAAATGCTTGGTACAATATTTAATAATCGCAATGCGCCTGATATCATATATGAAAATGAAACTTTACGTATGCGTAAATCATATGCACAAGCGCATAATCGTCGCACACAACCATTACATTTAAATTATGGCACTATACATCATCAGCCAGCATCATCATTATCCGTTGAAGAACAAGATGAACCATTGCATATACATGAAACTCCATCAACCACTTCCACAACCGATATTGCTTCTGTTAACACACAACGTCCACAAGATATGCGCAATTCATTTTCAAGCACTGATAGTGGCGGTGGCGGTGGTGGTGGTGTTGGTAGTGCTGGAACAAGTCTACATAATGGTAGCGTTGGTACCAACAAAGGACAAGCTTTATCGCCACCAAATTTCGCTTTAGTTACAACACCAGTTGAAGATACAAAACGAAAAAAAGATAAATCAAAATCAACCAAATCGAATAATAAAGAGACGTCATCTGCACAAATGCATAGCAATTCCACCACATCAGCGGCTGCAACTCAAGAATTACAAAGAGAATTAAATGTGGCCGTAGCTGCACGCAAAGAAGCCGATGATCGCATTATTGCGTGGGTTTAATATATATTTACATATATATTTTTATTTTGCTAGTTATTTGTATTAAATAATTGCTTGCCAGTTATAATTTTTAATTGATAACATTTTTATTGCTTTTGAAAAATTACCAAATATGTTCTTGTTATAATGCAATGGAAAACAGTCACGTTTATTGTATATAGTTTGCATGCATTTCAATTCAATATTTTAAAATAGTTTATAACACTTATTTTTATAACAGTTATTTTTTATAACACTTTTCCAGTGATGTAAATATTTTTCACAAATTGTTTATAAGAAAGTGTATTTATTTAGTTTAAAAGTTGGTAATTGCAATTTTTATAACTGCACAAATTTTATATATCATAGGCTTATTTAGTTATTTTAATACAACATAATTAAGTTATAAATATTTTATATATTAAATATTTTTTGTTTAATGTGCAAAAGTAGTTATGAGTGTAAGAGACTATATCTAATGTTGAAATTCGGGTATTTAAGCAATATATTATTGTCAATATTTTATTGTTTAAATTATGAGTTAATGATATGATACCGTGGAACGTATGTACTGTAACTACAGCAAACAGAATCCAATTGCAAATCCTACTTATGTCTAATCTAAGATTATATTTTCAAAAATCATTAAAAAATACTTGACGGTTCTGACTAAGTAACACCATGTTTCCACTAGTCTCATTTAAGGCGCTAATGAAAATAATTTACCATACAAATAGCTTTCATATAAATAAGCTCATTGTATATAAATCAACTGATTTAAGGCGAAAAAGATCCTTTTAAAATAAAATAAAAATAAAACTCTTAAAAATAAATTTCCCACAAGAAAAATTACAAAAATTTAAAATATTTATCATATTTTTTATATATATAATGTAAACAAAGAAGATATTTCACATGCATAAATCAGCTTATGTTAATGGAAACGACTAAATCTCAACTTCATTAATTTCATTTCATAAGTAGTTTTAGTCGCAGTGAAAACATGATGTAGTGCTTTAAACACTTCTTTCGCAAAACTTTCTACTATAAAATCTCTGTAGATATCACGTTATCTGGTATCGCTCAATAGTAATAAATCTTTATATCTAATCATTCTAATTGTCATAAATTAGTCCATAAAACTAATCTTAGTTCAAATTATAAAATTTGTATAAATACCCTCTTGGCTCTCTTAGGCGGATACCGACGAAATCGATTGTTGTTGTAACCCTAAGAGACCTGCTAGTATTGTTGAGAATAAAAACTGTCACTTGGTCGTTTGTGTAGAGGACTGGCTCCAGGGTTTAAACTCAACATAAGTAATTTTATTCGTTTAAGAAGATTCTCCGTATTTTGTTTGAAAAACGAAAACTGCGAACAAACAATAATAAAAAGGAATGTTCATTTTCTGAAATAAACGGAATTTTACCACAATGAACTTCTAATTTAACATATTGAACTGTTTTACATTTATTGAAATCTTTCAATAAAATGAGCTAAAATATAGAAGTTGTATAAACCCTGTTGGGGCTTCGATTTATGCAAGTGGCAAAGTTTCTCGATCCAGAACGGTTTGAATTAAATCCCACCACTCATATATTCTTTATTCCACACAACCTCTTTTCTTCTCATTCATTCCTACCTAATCCATATCCTTACTCAAGTATTCCTATGTTGTAATTCCTTTCATAATATTCCCATCTCAGTAATATATCCCATTCCTATAGACTCCTATGTAATTCCTATTTCCTGCAATATAGCTCTTCTTGTGTTACAACAACAACATTAAAAATGCATAACTTAAAGTTCTTTCCGTAATCATATAACAGATACAACTTTAGCACTCATAAAAATATAAATAAATGCAAATATTTTAATATTTATTAGTAACAAAAAGATATATAAGAACAAACGCAAGAACAAAAATTTAGTAAAAAGTATTTTTATAAACAATATATTTAGTTTTTAAATTTAATATAATATAATCCACAACATATTCAACTTAATATTTTCCTGTTGATGTCACAAATATAAACAATATAATATATATTATTTAGCTTACCATACAATCTTATACTAAACTTAATATAAATAATGCTTATATTATATATTTATGCTATAAATTATTAAATTCATTTTAAAATGTAATGGATCTTATGACCTTAGTGGAATGGAATTCTATGTCACAAATATAGACAATAGAATATTGTTAAGTTGCATATAATATTGTTCTAAATTTACTTTAGACAATATCCACACTATAATTAATTATATTGGTTTTCATTATTGATTTAGAAATAATCAACACTTATATATATCATTATATGTTATTTGAATTCCATTCTTTAAATCATAATTTTAACACAACAAGCATATTAAATATTTAGCAATATCACACTATTTTTTTTATGTTCTATTTTATTGCATGTTTATTAATATATTAATATTATAGATTTCGTACTATTTCTATTTTAAATATATGTTTGCACATTTCATTGTTTGATTCTATTCAGAAAACAAACAAAAAAAAACTAACAAAAAGTCCTTATATGTAATTTTTGTCTTAATCTCATTTTAGACTTGAAAAATTGGTTAAAAATATGCGTGTTAATTCCATTCACAACATAGATGGTTCCTCGAATATAGCAAATGGTGATGGTAGCAAAATGGGTGTTGGTCTTAACACTTCAAATGCTGGAGGTACAGTGTCACAGCCAATGAAGTGGCAACATACGTCACCACTTAACACAAACGCATTTACGCAAATTAATAACAAACATTCTTCACAAGCATTCGCCAATCCAACGCAGTCTCCAACTAAAGTGGCTGTTGCGGGACCCATAACCGATTTATAGTGCTAGCACAGAATCTCAAAGCGCAGCTTACGCATAACTCATTTTTAATTAAATACGAACAAAAATTAATTTTATTTAAAAATTTATTTAAAAATTACTCGAAATTTGTTAAGCCATTCTGCAGTACTAAACTAAAATTTATTGTTATTATTAATATTAGTTATACATTGATGTTTGTGTGTATTTTGTTAATATTTATAAACTTTTAACTTTATTAGATATTAATTTCTATTATAATTTTTCCATTTTAATCATGATAATGCTGAATTCACACAAGATTTCAGTTTGTAATTTTAGCTGTCAATTGTTTTTGCTTCCAATACAAAATGAAAATTTTTGACAGTTTAAATTACAAATAAAACTCTTGTGTGAATCCAGTATAATATTAATGATAGTAAATATTTTTTTATTTTTATTTAATTTATAAAGTTATTGTTTTTTTTGTTTTATTTTTTTTACTGTTTAATTAATTCTATATAAATAATTGTAATTTATGTCCTTGTATGTTTTATGTAGCATAGTAAAGAAGAAAATTGTACAGTTCTTTGTGCATATTAACAATTTTGTATAAAAATTGATGTACCTAAAATGCAAACGAAATACTATATTTGTACAACTACTTAAATATTTTATAGAAATACATATAACAAAAAATATATATCCATTATATATAGTAATACAAAGAGAAAATAATTGTATTAACTAAATCGAATAAGTCTCGAATTCGAACAATAGCATTTTTAAAATCTGATATTGTTTATATTACTAGTATTTTATATAAAAGTTATATATACGTTTTTATTATTAAGTGCCATTTTAAATAAATTGCATTCAACATTAACAAACATACAGTAGAAACATGGTTATTTATTGATATGTTTTAGAAGCTATAATAATATTCTAAATTTTGCTATCTAATAGATTCTATTCATCTATCCAAAATATGCATCTCCATATATAGCAAAAATACTCATTACTTACTTACTGCTATCTTTCTCTCCTAGGTGGGGCATAGGGCCTCCTAGGAAAATGAGTGTAAACACTCATTACTAACATTAAAAAACTATCCATAAAAAAGCAGCTTAACTGCTTGTAGACCAAAAACCATTCTATGGCTTGAAAGGAGTTAATTTCTTCTCACCTATTTGGAAAGAAGAGAAACAAGGAAAGATATACTGAGATAATCTCTCAGGCATATCACAGTCCAAATCGCTTATATGGACTTTCAACTAATTAAAAATAATTTGAAAATTATTATGCGAATTCTGACAGGACACTGTAGCTTAAACTATCATTTTATATAATTGCAAACTTACTCTAATGAAACTTGTAAATTCTGTAGGGAAGAAACTGATGGATCTCGTACTGATGCGTAAACGAAATATATCCTAGGCTGGTATTGCATATCCGATAAAAAATAAAACTTTGTAATCTAGGTTACATACTAAAACTTATAAAGGAAGTTGAACTTGAAGAAATACCCTGAATACATGAAAGGGACACAATAGATCCCTAGGTCGCATTTCAATTTAATAATAAAATTAACATTAAAAAATCACATAAACCTTTATTGAAATTTGCATGCTGCGTAATGCCCTGAAAGGATGATAATCTGCTAAATTCGTTTAGTTTACCCAATTCCAATAACATAGATTATTTCTTCGCCTTTAAAGGTGATATTTTTCTCTTAGAAAAGTTAAACTGTTTCCAATATGTTAATTGGATCACATCTTCATATAATCAGTCAGACCATGCTAGCCAATAATCAATGATAAAACTATCTAACAACTTTATGGATGTATAGATTAGGGTTTTGCTTCAGGAGTCTATTTTGTAAGCATTACTTACGCTCTCAATTGCTTAGAGAAAATAAAAAATTAGCTAATAAGTCCATAGGATGACTGGTGCATTTCAAGTAGGAAATTGTGAAACAGCAGTCACATTTGAAGAAAATCTTCCAAACACTATGACTAAATTGCATGAATTACACATTGAATTTAGTCATTATGCATCGATTTCAATATATTTGGTTTTCTCTTGACTCATTCCTCAAGAGGCGTATCGAAATGCTAGAGAAGCGCTGAAGTAGAGTCGAAGTTTGGCAAAAAGTTGTGATTTTATTGGTTATTATACGGACTTAACTGCCGATATATTATTATTGGTTGTAGTGCATATAAGACTTTTAAAGCCAGAAAATATAACGCCGTTTGATATTATTGTAGAATTTATTTCACATTTTTAATCAGATCTAGTAGGATATCTGATTTGAACAACAACTCCTACAAGTTATAGTAAGCCTACTAGAAGCCTTTTAATGGCACAATATATGTTTAATGAATTCGTGCTTCCCCTCACACTGACTGCTTGGTATTGGGTGGGTAGTTTGAAATATGTATAAATATAATATATGGAATATAAGAACCCTTAATTGATCTATGGTACAGAATGATCTGCGTTAGAAAATACTAGTTAATCGCATTCAATAACAATATTGCTACTTGTTATTCCTTTAAATACAGATCTGTAGGAAACAAGAAAGAATATGAATTAACAATAGCACATAAACTGAATAAATATATTAAGTTGTTAAATCAATTCCTCTAACAATCTTTTATGTTAGTAATACCACATAGAATATAAATCGTGGTCCTTTTATAATAGAATATGATAGTTAAATTGAAGTTTTTTTTATTTAGTGAATTTTGAATTATAATTTAAATAATGAAACTTACAATGCCTAACTATAATTAAAATTATGTGAAAAAATCTAAACTTTAAACTACAAAACAAAGTCTGTCATTAGAGTTAACAACAAAATAAAACAAATTTCAGCAAGTAGCTTTTGCTGGTGGTTTTTGTATGGGAAGGAAAAGCTTAAATTCAGGTGGCAATTCATCTTCCGAATAAAGCCGGTCCGAAAAGTAGATACGACGTATACGACAATTAGCATGTATCTGCACACGAAGTGTCTCAACATAATTGGTGCCATATGCTCTTCGCGTGAAGTCAGATAAATTAAATTGTATTTGATTCCAACCATCGTCCAAACGCATCGGCATTGTGCAAATGAAAGGCTTAACACGTGTTGTTGACTGATAATTACTGGCACGAAAACGTCGGCGTACGTTTTTGTCATCGAGCACCTTAATAAAAAATTGTTCATCATATAAATAACAATGAATATAAAGAATGCCGTGAATATCATACCTGAACTTCAAATGTGAAATATTTTTTTAAATTCTTAATAATCATCACAAGAAAAGGCAGTTTAATACCAAGTGTTTTCTTAGGATCTGGCGGACAAGTTATAAATGTTGTACTAACATTTGTGCCAACTATTTCCAGTACTAAACTTTGTATGTCGTTGTCTGTGATGCGTTTTATGTGACCATTCCGAACCTTCTTATCCCAAATTTGCAGCGGTTTACTACCAATGCTGTACAGGATTGATAGGAAACCCGACTGGAATGTGTTTTTAAACATTTTGTTCTTTGTTTAAATTAAATCAACACAACACATTAAATATATTTGTTTTAAATTTTTAACAATCTTCAGCGAAACTATCAACAGCCGTTATTTTAAGGTTATGGTATTGTTTATGTCGATATTAGTTGCTGTTTAACAGTGTTGTCATGAGCGATTAAAATAAAAACAAAAAAGTAGTTCAGACGTTTATACAGAAAAATGTTGCTATGGTTATTGTTTTTATTTAAAAAAACAAAACATTTGACTTATTTTAATGAAAAATTATTTTAAAAATTTATTCTTTCACACTTCTATAGAAAAATATACATTTTCTTCATTATTTAACATGCTAAACTTCTGCCAAAGATATGTTAAATTGTTAATGTGTCGAATAAAAATATTGTAGGTGCACATTTCATGAATTGAGGAGAATTTTCAGAAACTTAATGTAAACATAGTATTAGAATCACCGCCAAAAATTACATACACGTATGAATAAATCAGCACAAGTTGGTTTGTTATTTGAATTTAACAATTCAATGCTAAAACAAACATTGATGGCAAATATTGACATTTCACACAAATTATTTTATTGTTATTATTTGTCACAGATTAACATTTTAGCAATATGGTATGCAAAATTGAAGTTGTGAAGAAGCATATTGAAGAGCATATTATTTTTATTGTTATTGCACTTCGACAATAAAAGCAACATATCAGTAAATAATGATTAACAATAACAATGCAGTCAACTAACAACTGAACTGCTGATTCAATATGGAATATATAGGCCGTGTGCGAGTTCGAGTAAATTGATGGTAAATTAAGGGAAATAGTAAATTATTTCGATATGACAGCAAATGTTGGTATTTACCAGATTTTCGAGTAGGGTAAATTAGATAAAAACAGGGTAAATCACAAAGTGATTTATTTTCTTACACTCAAATTATAATATTAGATAATTAAAAAAAACCAAATTTATAAAATAAATAATTGTTTTAATATTTGTCATAAAAGTTCTAATATGATTCCTAACGGAATTCAGATTACGATTATTTAGATTTATTTTTGTGAAATGCTTCTTTTCAATGTTTTCAGTCAATATTTAGTATGCATTTTTATTTTTTATGATTACTGCATTTATTTATGCAATAACTTTTCGGCGAATATTTTTCAGTTAAGTTTGTAGTGTGAACATGATATAATCGTGTAAAGAAATATGTAGAAGTATTATATATAGTATTAAAACAGCACATACAATTAATTTTATGTCGTATATTGACAATATTTCTGCAATCAAAAAGAATAATGTAACTGTCGAATATTTCGAATTTTGTTTCTACAAATCATTTTCCGTCATCAACTAAAAGACAAATAAATGATATGATTTCTTAGCCTAGTGTGGGGTAGAGATAAGCTCCCCAGCCAATATAGAGTAAAAGTGCGTAATAGCACTAACTCAAGAAATATAATCAAGAATCAAATCAATTTCAGACAGATTAACAACTTGTGCTGCATTTTAAATTAAATAAAAAACAAAATATTTGTTTTTAATTTTGCTATTTTGTTAAACTACTAAATTGCAACTTTAATAAAAAGTACCATATCGTAGTGCTACACGGCAACCCTTGCATGTTAATTTGTCAAATACGCCGCGGAGTACTGAATGGTTTGACAAGGTTTCATATTCCTCTGATTAACGTTAAAATATTTGTTGTTAACTGCGGCGATGAATATAGATATAAACAAATTCAGAGCGAAACATGCTGCAGGTGTGTAAGGAATTACAATTTTAATTTATTATTTATACGTATAAAATTCCTTATATTTTAGAATCAAAGGAAGCAGCCCCGCTACTAGCAGCTGAGAAGGTTAAATAATATTTAATTAGCAATAAATAAATAAATGTATATTTTATTTCTTTTTCACGTTAGGATGAAAAAATGATGCAAACCTTATGTAGGAACTCTCAAATAGGATTCAAGGAACTACCAATATTTATTGTTGTTGAGACTCGTTGTATAACTATGGAACAAGCAGTTCAAGCAGGCATTATAGTAACGTCCACACAGATACTCGGTGTAGAACAAACTAATGAAGACAGTAATGTGCCTATGGATGCAAGTGTCGTTAATGTGCCCTTAGTAGTGGCAGTACGTTCTGATACTGTCGATGCAGGGGTAAATGCAATTCCTCTAATGAATGACGCTGCAGTTCTAACTGATGGTCCCAATCCCACGCGGAATCGTAACATACAAGTTTGTCTTGATAATAAATCATTTAAAACAGTTGCAATACAATGCGACATTGATTTCGAAGAAGAATTTGATGCAATGAATAGCGCTCCGTCAGAAACAGAAAATGCGCAATCAAAAGAGTTGGAATTTGTCACATTTGCCAAAGAGAAAACAATATGTCATAAAAATGGTAAACATGAGTGCTTAGTTTGTGGTGAAGTAAAAATTAATTTCAATCTAATGTGCAAACATATGAGTTTGCATTATGGACCAAAGATGCTGTGTGCTACTTGTGGCCATCAATTTGAACATGTTTATTTATACGATAAGCATCCATGTCTCAACGAAAACGCAGAGAAGAAATCTGTTGCTAAAAAACTTAAACACAGATTTAAATGCCCACACTTTCGTTGCGGCGTCACAACAATATCGCTATTGGAACTTTATGATCATATCAATGAACATACAGGAAAACGTTCTTACATTTGTGACGGCTGCAACCGTCGTTATCACACAATGGGTGAATTGCGACGACATTTATCAATGCGTTTGAAATGTTTAGAGAACGGTAAAGTTCGTGACGTACATGGTATATCGAATTTGGTGCGTGAGAAAAATTATCGCATACGTGTGTTTCCAGTCTACTCTGCCAGAAATAAACGTGTACTCATCAAAGTCTTTCTTTCCCGACTACCGCAATCAAACTTTTGCCAACTCTGTTTGAAGCATTGCACCAACTCCTATATGTATTCGAAACATTTACAAAGATGCAAAAAAGCTTATAAGTATCGCTTACAGAGAAAACTCAATGCAACGTCCGCAGGCACAAATAAAAGGACAACGAAGTCAAAGTAATTATACCGAAATGTCTAGAACATTAGTGATTTATCCTTATAATTTTAAGAACAATAAAAAACGAAATTTAATAACATTAATTTATATTTCGCTTAACAATTTAAAATACACTTCAATTCACTTCACTGCACACCATGTGCTTTACTTAGGCCTTCAAACAATTGCTTTTTCTCCTCGTTGCACTCTTTGAGCGTTTGTAGCGCCAATTCCAGTTGGACCTTTTTCTGTGCATGTTCTCGTATATATTGGTCAATGAATTTAATACAAATTTCATCCACCTGGAAATCTTCAGATCTCTTACCAATCGCTGTAGTTATTTCTTCTTGTATATTACTCTGATCTGTCTTTAAAGCCTTTCGTAATTCCTCTAAAGCTGGATCACGTTTCGGTCTGCAGTTCTCGATTCGTTTTAATGTTTCTCTATAATCAATGGATATGTCATGCATTTTATACAATAGCGCGATGAGTTCCACGCCATTATATAAATAATCGCGTTGTATCATATCATAGAGCAAATCATCAATGGATTTATGCCACGCTAGGAAAAAGGCCATAGGGCCAAAATGCCTTGTCGAACGCAGTGCATCGAAATCTTTATTCTCATTAATATGTTGATAGACTGTGCTACTGATGCGATGGAATTCCTTCTCATATGGTTCATATTGCATAAGCAGCCGATCAAGCACAAACTCATATTTGTGTTCGTCTAAACACCTTTTGAGGTGCACATCTTCAAACATTTTTGGCGTTTGCAAGCTGCGTCCAGTCATTGGCGCGTAAATTTGATTTATACGTTTGACCACATCCATTGGGGCATACTCTAATGTACCATCTATTTGACGTATGACCACTTTACGTTCAGATTGTCGTAAACCATATGTTACATCGCTTATAACGAATTTTGAATCTGAAAAATCTTTTAATGCTGGATCTTTGGAAATGATTCTCTGTTCATCTTCTTTGATTTTAACCAATGGAGGCATTTCAAGTAGTCTTTCTGCTTTTTTAAATGATGCTCTAAATGCTTGTTCGAGTTCTTCTGTAGTCATAAACTTTGTTGTTGGTGTGTTGTCGGCTACCGTTCTTTGGCGAAATACTTTAGAAAATTGTAATTGTGTCATTGATTTGAGAAGTTTTTGCGTTTCGGCATCTGTGAAAAGCGGCTCTGGATCTTTTTCATATTCCAATGTGATTCCTTTAATTGTGCACATTAATTTCATTTGATTTTTGCTGGGATGCACAAATTGCACACATCGTAACCCGCACAATTTACGTAAATTTACTAAAACCAACATTTTTATAGAAAACTTATATTTTTACTACACCAAAGAGTTTTATAACAATCACCGCATGATAATAATACGACAGATTTGACATTTCCATTTCGATAATTTATTTGACAGCCATATGATCTTAAGAATGACATTTATGTTAGAAAATTAAAAATCGATATACGATAACAATGGAAAACCATAGCATGTACATGAGGATTTCCAGGCTCAGATATAAGATGGTCCAATATATATATAATATATGCACTGGAATATCAAAAATTGCTTTGAAAACAAAATAGAGAGACATAATTCAGACATAGAAAAAGATATAAATGAATGCGTTTGCAAATTTCAAAAAAGAAATATAATGGTTAAAATGGAGAAAGAACGATACTGGAATGTCTGAAAATTTAGAATTTAATAATTTGTATAAAGAAGTATAAAAACTTAACCCCTAGTTATTAAATAAAATAAATATTTGCTTTCTTTATCAGGTTTTAGATCGTTGGTTTTTGTTTAATATTACTTTAAATCTGGGGGAAAAAACAAATATTTATAAACAATTAGGGTATAAATATAAAAATATAAAATAAAATTTTAAAAAAGTATTATTTATTTCTCTTTCACTCATAATATAAGTCACATTTCACAACGTCTCAATTTTTAGGCGGTTTTGTTCATGTGCCTTTATATAAATGAACTCATTATCAATAAATCAGCTCATTTAAGGCGAAAAATTATGAATGCAATCCTTAAAAATAAATTTCACACAAGGAAAATTACCAAAATTTGAAATATGTGTCATATGTTTCTTATACGAAATGTAAATAAACAACAGCTGAATTGTGAACAAAGGCACTGAGGAAGTAAGTATTTAATAAAATCTTTGTTTTTATTAATAGAATTTGTAGTTGATATATAATATGTATATAAATGATTTAATATATCAATTATATATTCAATTTCTTGGTTTGAAGTCATATTAATGAGTGAAGTTTATACAAATTTATAAAGTTCTGTCAGTTGCATAAATGACTTTTTATAATGTGAACGTTCACTAATTAATATAAATGAGCGAGTGCCTAAATGAGAGAGTGTAAATGTACTGTAACCTTCAAATGCATGAAAATACACATATTTTTTTCCTTTTTATTTATAACTTTTAATTACAATTTGTTTTTTCAAACTTATTTTTTGAATATAACATATATAATTGTTTTTTTTTATACATTTTATAATTGTTCTATTAATATTATGTTATTATGAATAATTAAACAAACATATCTCAGATGAGGCAAAAAAACTGTGAAAAGTTTAAATAAACAAATAATGTACAATAAATTTATGTTGTATTGCATTTACCACTGTTTACATACCCAATAAGGACATAAAATAATATACTATAAATAATATAAATATAAATACTATAGTAATATAAAAAATAATATACTGCACTAATAGCCTTTTCTAAATTAAATCTATAACATAAAAAATTTTTTTTGCTAATTAATTAATGCATTAACTCTGCGCTTACACTTGCTTTGAATTAATTTGACATTAAATACAAAGCTTAGGAAGCACACTAATTGGGGGATGGTAACTTAGGTGCAAGAGCTTTGATCTGTCAAAAAATTATCTCCGAGCTTCTTTTCTGCTTATGCTTGCATAAGAAAGGTTAGTCATTCTGACTTTGTCAGCGCAGCAAGGAGTGTGGGACTTAGTAATTCTTAATTAGTGAAACAAATAATTAAAAGTGTAAAATTATTATAAGTGAAAAAGTTAAAGTGCAAGAATCCAAAGTAAACATTGAAGAATCAAGGTAAGGGTTTTTATTTGAAAAAAGTCAAATATAATATAATTCAATCCAAACAAATAATATGTATAATGTTTCAATCTATTGAATATAGACCGCAAAGTCAAGGTAAGTATGATTTTTTGCAGTATTGCTATTCCGACACTACTTTATTTTATACATCAATTTTTTTTTTGTTTAAAATTTAACTTTTGTAAGATACTCTCTCTAAAGATACTCTCTCCTCAAACAATGAGGATCAAAGAGATCCTGGAATGCAAAATAATGAGTAAGAAAATTATATTAAATAATATTATACTGAGTTTAAGAGATAAGTGCCACACCCAGTGCAAAATATTATGCATTACTAAAATCAAGTCTAAACTGAAGTCATTAAAACTTGGTGCATAAGTAAAAAAACAGTTTTGTCTGAGGACATTTCAACTACATACAATATTCTTAACAATCTAACATATTGGTAACGACAACTTAAATTCCATAAATAAAATAAAATAATAATATAATAGCATTTTTTTAACGAGCACAAAAAAATTTAATTAAAAGGATAAACCATTTTAAATAAAAAGCGTTCTTATAAAAACCGTTTTAATATAGTGTAATATAGTATATATAGAAATATAAAAGTAATTTTATTTACAAATTTCTTTTGTTAGTTCTGTTAATTAAAAAAAGAATGAAAAAATATCAAAAGAACATGATGGTAAGTTTAATTCAAAGAAAAATGGAATTTTTAAAAAAATTAAATAGAAGAGAGTGATATATAGATATTAAGAGAGACATAACTAATTTTGTTGGTTATGTGCATGAGTTTGTGTGTTGTAAGCATAAGTTTTATTATTTAGACAAATTATATTAGATATAAACTATAAAATTATCATTATGTTAATAATGCAGAAATTTAAAAAAATACATTTTTTATATACATTGTCTGCTTCCAATTGCTCTCTTTCAATGCTAACATATTTTTGGGTGTGTGTATGTGTATGTGCCTTTGTTTAAAGACAGTAGTTTTAGTGAGAGAGTTATGTTAAAAACATATGTTTTCTTGTTTTATCTCGCTCAAACGTTCAACAGACAATGGAATGAAAAATGGTATAAGAAAAGGATGAACGTATACAGTTATTGGGTGCGGTCAATTCTCTTTTATATTATGATTATCAAGGCTTCGAATTAGTACTGAACCCAAAACTGAAATAAGCCGATTGATTTGTAAGAGTGAAAATTGGAACCGAACCGAATAATATGTGCAATACAACTCAATACCTGTTTATACATGCGGATTCCTATTTAGTTGTTGTAATTTTTTTTACATGTGTATATGTATTTTGACTTAAAATTATGCAAATTATTAGCAAATAATAATTACGTCTTTTTCGCACAAAATATGTAATTTCGCGAAATTTAATTAAGTTTTCTGTTTCTTGCTTATATGCATAAATTATTGAATTAAAATAATAATATAATTTCTTGTGGTAGAAATTTCGTTTTTATTAAAAAAACGACTATATTATATATCTAATTAAGATAAAAAATAATTAATATTTGATCTCAACTCATAAAAAATACTACTTTGAAGCTGAACCGAAAATAACTGTTGTACTATACGAACGAAGACCGAAACTGAACCGATTCGGTATGAAAAATTATCTATTCAGAGCAGTTTTTATGTATGTATTTAAAATTTCACAAAATATGTATGTATAATTTATTAAAATAATAATTCTTTTTAAATATATTAATTAATTATAATTTTTTAATAATTATTACAATATAATATAATTTTTTATATATATTAATATGTCTATTGTAAGCTCGTGAACTTATTTTTTGTTTTTGTTGTTTAATATTCGTAATCTTTAGTCATCATTTCTTCAAAATACAACCCTGGTCAAGTGCAATTCAGTTACTCACTGAACACATTACATTGCACATCATTGTTTAAGGAATGCAAAAAAGTTTCTATTGTGACAAGAGTGAAAAATACTTGAAAATATTAATGCAAATTAAGAATATTGAGTAAAATGGAGCCTGAACCTGAACCTAAACTTGACAATGATCAAGCTGACAATACTGAAAATCTACAAAAAAGAAAGCGTCGCCGCTCAGATTTTGATGAAGGAACCTCGGAAGAGAATTGCCACTCCTTAACGGCATCAGCCGCTGAAGGTGTGCAAAATGTTACAAATGGTAGTTCTGTAGCTAAATATCGTGAAGTTGACGAAAATTTGGGTTTTACACTTTTGCAATTTAGTGACGAAATGTTATACGAAATCTTTAAATATTTGGATTCATGGACTTTATTGGCTCTATTAAGGTGAGTTCAATTGTTAAACCGTTGATGGATTCACAAGATTTATTTACAATTTGTGTATATTATTACTCTTTTGTTTAGTACGAGTAATCGTTTTGGACGTTTAGTTAGAGATAGTCGTTTTTGGAAAGAAATTGATCTATCCAGAGAACCGTTACCACTTGGTATATTAGAGGATGTTATGGAACGAACGCATATTAATGCAACTACTCTCAAGCTTCGTGGGCCACCTCCAAGTCAGCATATTGAGGGTGAAATAAAACATTTGACAAAAACGTTATATCAAACGTTGACTATACGTTGCACAAAACTAACAGTGTTAGAATTACAAGGCGTTACGATAGATTTTAACCTCGTATGTACTTTCATATGAATAACTAAGCTTATATAGACATCTAACTAATATAAATTTATTTCAAGATACGCATATTAGACTTTCCAAAAACTTTAAAGCGTTTATATCTAAGAGACTGTAATGTGCGCGTACCAAGTAATGGCAAGAGCATGTTTGCTGGAATTGACACCCATTTACTGGACTTAGAGGTAAGCAAAAGAGTAGTAATTATAACAAGCAGTGTTGTATATGGATTGCGATATATTTTTTTTGGAATACTTTATACAAAATTAAAGCATCATTAATTTTGCCAGTTTTTTTCTTAAAAGTCTTAAAAATTTAAATTTTATTTTATTTTAATTTTTATTGTTATTGTTAGATTATTAAAATGATTAATAAATAATTAATGCAACATATACTGCCCCTGTAACGTACATTTAGTCTAAATATAAAATACACTTTAATTCTTACAGGAGCTTGGCGTGGAATACAGTCCTTGGTTTGATCCATACTACATAATGATTTTTTCCAAACTTCCTGCATTGCGCTCATTGAGCTTAAAATGTTGTCAGCAAATGTCTGAATTTGTGCCTTACGGCAGCATGGGTGCGCGTTTTGGTTTTAAAAAACTCGAAGTACGTATTTTCGTTATTTATATAGATGTATATATATATATATATGTATATGAAAGCTCACTTCTAGTTGTTGCTAATGATGATGACATATATATGTATATTTATAATTGTTTGTTTTTATTACAAATAAGAAAAATATTTTCTTTCTTAGTTTTTGGATTTGAGTTTATCGCCGATTAATGACTCTGATTTGCAATGTTTTAATGCTGTTACCACATTAAAGGAAATAGTACTTGATTGTCCAGAAAATTTGCGTAATATTGCAAAACCTTGTGAACGCCGAAAAGCGAAAAAAGCTAATGGAGATTCAGGGTCCACAACAACAACTTCATCAGATACAACAGATGAGGATTTAGATGACGAGCTTCTTACTCCAAGACCTTCTACTAGCAAATCCGGTAGAGGTAGTTCAATATTAAAATACTTTGAAAAAAATGCTGATGAAAGTTCTTCGTCACCTTCAACGTTGCCTTCTACTTCGAGTTCAACAATACCTAAACCACCAATGAGTCCGTCATCTCAAACTCGTATTAAATCACCAACATCCAAACAATTTTCATCAGTTATTGCTAGCTCATCCAAATCGAATACTGCAAGTACAAATACATCATCAGTGGAGTCACAAACCGAATCAAATGAAACCGAACCCCCAATTCCTCCTCCGTTTATAAGCTTGGGCTTAAGAAGAGTATTACCATGTACTGTCACAACAACGGTTACATCAGGTCGTGTGACTTCTACTGATGTTCAATGTTCGTCACCAGAATTCGAAGAGATGACAAATATGACGGTAAGACCGCTAAAACGTCCTGTTTCCGAAGATTCTTCAACACCATCAACGGATACCACGACTACAGATGCAATATCACCTGAACCATCAACTTCGTCACAAGCAGCATCATCGTCGCAAGCGGCATCAACGTCCGAAGCAGCATCAACATCACAAGCAGCATCAACGTCACAAGGAGCATCATCGTCTCCATCAGGCGATGCACGACCACATATGGGTCGTACAGTTGCATCACTTACAAGATATTATCGTTCACAATTATCAAGAACTCAATTTTCTAGACCTCCTGCCTTCGCAATGAATCCGTCAAGAATAATGTCATCACATTCATTACATTCAGTCTTACGTCCGGCAATGAACCGTTTTTCAATAGAGAGGCCAGATGAAGTCATTTATATTGAGTTTCCGAATCGTCAACCCATTTTTTCACGATCGACAAGCAATAATAACAATAATAATCAAAACAATGCTGGCAACGGTAATAATGGTAATGGTAATGGTAACGGCAATGGTAACGGTAACGGTAACGGTAACGGAAACGGTAACGGTAACGGCAACGGTAACAATGTCAACGGTAATAATGCCAATGTTAATAATGCCAACGGTAATAATGCCAACAATGGTAACGATTTCGATCAAGTATTGAATCATCCATTATTTTGGAATATCTTACTTCCATTGCCTAGACGGGATAATCGTGTGGGTAATCGGGAATTTGAAATAGGTGTTAATCAAGAACGTGATGCTGCTGTTGGAAGCGGACGAACACGTTCTTCATATCTTTATCGTATGCAAAATCAATATCGTTCCCAAATATCAGATCGTGCGATGACTTGTTTTGGGCGTGCGCGTAACCCCGTGGAGCAAGGTATTATATGGATAGGTGGTGCCAATCGACCACGTGATACTCGATTTGAACGTTTAGTCATACGCAATTATTCACTTGTAACTGATATTACATTAGAGCATTTAGTGCAGTGTTCACCATTTTTGATACACATCGATGTGAGTGGTACAAGTGTTACCATTGCAGGCGTGCGCCGTTTCAAACAATTGAAACCAGATTGTGAAGTAGTTGCAACTCATTTGCCTGAATCATCTGAAGACAATGACACTGACAAGAATGCTACTTAAGGATTCGCAAATCACATGTTCCTGTTGCATTTACAAAAACTTAAGTGCTTTTGTCGTTAAAATAGAAGTAATTACAATATGTTTAATTAAATTTTCGAGTTGTGTACTTTTTATATTGATAATATGTTTAAGGCTGTTACAATAAGAAAATGAAATTGTATGTCTACAAGCAGACTTCAAGTATAGAAATAGAATAGTCTGGAAAGACTTCTCTCATTGTTTTTAACTCATATGTATTTTTTAAGTTAAGTTACACTTGCAAAATGAAATATTAAGTTGATTAATCATTTTTAAAATAAAAAAAAATTAGTACATAACATTACTTAAAAATTGCATATTTAATCAAATTTTAGGTAATATTTTTTAAATAAAGCATGTATAGAAAGGTTTCGAACAGTATTGAATTGCAACAACAAAATTTTTTATTTATTCGAACATACAAGTACAGCACGGCTTTGTGTCAGTTGGTGAATGAACACTAACTCTGAGCTTCAACTTTGGCGGGGTACGAGTTGAACTCTTGGTATTTGCAGTCTCAAAAAATTATTTACGAATAATAAAATATACGAAACAACTCCAAGACTCAATACAAGATGATGGGTATTTGGAAGTATTCAAAACAGATGTATGGTCAGTCGTAAATCCAATTAATTAAAAATTAATCGGAGTTTGCTTTTTGCTTTTGAGTAAGGTTTATAGGAAAAGATCGAACAATTCCGAAAGTATTTACTAGAATTTTTTTGAAATAATTCCGTACAACAATATTATACTAAGTGCACTCAGACTATTATGGTTAATTATATTATCTGGTAAAGTTTTTATTCTATTTAGGACAGAAAATGAACTACCAATCAACGCAACCAAAAACTGTTGCGTTTGGGGGAATAGCTTAAATCGTACCGAGATACTTCTGAAGAGGCTTCGGTCATTGATATTCTTCAACTGTAGATAATAACATTTTATCATAGACGATTGTTATTTATGTATACACAGCAAATTGTATAATTCACAGGTTTTCTCGATTAGGGACTTAAACTTCTTTGTCTACGTGTCGGTTTAGGGGCACCACTTTGCCCATTGATTCAACAAATCTAAAACTGTGTAGATACATGGGGCTAGTTCTAGCTAGGAATCGTTTTTTTGAGATTAACAAAAATCTGCAGAAAAGAATATAATAATAATAATAATAGTAAGTAATAATAATAATAGTTAGTAAGAATAATTATAATTAGTAATAATAATAATAGTTAGTAAAAATAATAATAGTAATAATAAGTACCAAAAACCATTTTTTACCGAAGAAATAAAACAAGTGCAATCGACACCTTATTACTAACTCTTTTTTCTGAATTTTTTTGATATGCTAAAGTAGTATTTAGTGGACCCATTTATTGATATGCATTTGTCCAACAGATGGCGCTAAAATCGATTAAAGGAAGTTTAAGACTTTTCATGGAAAGCAGGTGAATTAGCTTCGATAACCACATATTGATTTTTATTTTTCCAACAGTTAGCTCTGTGTAGGGAATCTATTCGCTGAAATTTAGGGTTTTGTGTGTGCGGAAATATATTTTTGAAAAATGAGCACATCAATACCACTGCATCATATTATCTCGTGCTGTTTTATAATGGCACCAAGATAATACCTTAACAGGTGTAATGTTGTCTGCAATCCATCAAAACCTTGCACCGAAGCATGGGGCGATCTTAAAGGTACACTCGATTTACCGATACACATTAAATGCATCAAAACCTGGAACTCACCCAACAGTTAATAACCAGTAACATTAGCCACTGGAAAAGTACCTAAAATTTTTAAGAAATCAATGGACACCACAAATCTGACGAATAGTTGTTAATCACCAATAATATCAACTATAGGAATAGTAATTAAAATCCTTAATAATCAGTGGACACACTGGAACTCTCCGAATAATCAATCATCTCCAACAATATTAGCCACTGGTATAGTACTTAGAATCTTTAAATAATCAATATTAATAAATAAATGTAAGCACCAACAATATCAACACTTGGAATAGTATTTAAAATTCTATAATAACCAATAGATATTCTGGAATTCTCCGAATAATTAATAAATCCCATTAATATCAATCGTTAGAATAGTGTTTAAAATTCTTAAATAACCAATAGACACTAGAATTCTCTGAATAAATAATAAACCCCAATAATATCAGTCAAGGAAATAGTACTTAAAATCTTTAATTAATAATGAACATACTGGAATTCTGCGAACAATTAATTATTCCCTATAATATCAGCCACTGGAATAGTATTTAAAATTAGTAATAATCAATGAACACACTGGAACTCTGCGAACAATTAATAATACCCAACAATATCAATTACTGGAATAGTACTTAAAATCCTTAAAAAAACAATGAACATATTGGAATTTTCCGAATAACTAATAGTCTCCAACAATATCAGTCACTGGAATAGTACCCAAAATCCGTATAGCCAATGAAGAATGCAGAAATACGATTCACTGTGTATATGTGTACAATATTAAGGGAAACCATCAACGATCTTTAGTAGGACCGATAGTAATATAGGTGTGAACATGGACTATACCTTAACGGGAGTAGATATTCCCTAATGACTGTTAAACGGAATTATGTGAATCCCAGTACTGAGACCTATTGAGATGTAATATTTATTGTGATTATAACAATACTCGTAAAGTATGAATAAAATATGACCATACAGTGAGTCCTTTTTCTGTCAAGTTAAAAATGCAATAAGTCATTTTAATCCGCAAAGGGAATCTATTAAGTCCAATAATTCATCACAGATTAATTCGGGGACAAACAAATTAATATCAATTCAATGTTGAATCTTCGATTTTCGCTTTTGAGATTTAAGCAAGCAAACGTTCATGTATTTTTAATTTGTTTAATTCAAAAATATTTGCCTGCCGTCCATGTCCTGTGTGTGCGGCGCTTGTTTATGTCCTTCGCAGTGAATTACGTATTCGAATTGGCGCGGGGCTGTTGTGCGGGGACGCTGATTTTTGAACCTGCCGCTGCTTAAGATGCAAGTGACGTTTCGCTATAATTTTCCAGTTTTTCGAGCAACTCAACCAAGTGTTACGATTTTTTGTCTCTGTTGTTTTTTGCGATGCTAAACGGTTGTTGACCGTTATTAAAACCGTAATTTTGCATATAATTTTGTTGTACAAAAACATAAAACAGAAAAAAAAACTAAAAACAAAAAACAAAAATGGTGGAAAAATCGTAATAAAATGCCTTCGCTCATTGGGTGTCGGTAGTAAAAAATTAAATTCCAAACACGCGTTGATAATATTTTTTCAAGCGATTTTTAACGCGTCTTCAGTTTTCTTTATGTGCGTTTTCCTTTAGTTCTGCGTTTTTTTTTTTTTAATTTTTATTTTCATTCTAAAGTGGTTCGGGAAAGCGCGTTGGTTTGTGAAAAAGAGCATTTTAACATAATTAAACGCTGAAAGCGCAGTCTTCGGAGTGGAGTGGAGTAGTGGAGCTGGCAAACTAATTACGAGGTTGAGTGTAATTAATCCCAAGTGTACAATACAAATGGAAGGGACATAGTGAACTCTCCTGAATCACACTTCCACCTCCAAAGCCAGTTTTTTCGGTAATTATTATTGTAAAATAAATGGAAAAATAAAAAATAAAAAGAAATGTGTTTTCTTTGCACTAATTGACAAACGTTTATTGTTTACTAATTGCGAAATGCTCATTACGATTTGATGTTCAACAGATACTTTTGGGTCAGAGTACAAATCAAAAATTTAATGATGCAAAGTTTCTTTCTTCTTCTTCTCTCTCAAAAAAGCCTTTAAACTGAACTTATCAGTAATTTTCTGATTTCTCGGTATCTCAATATCAGTAAAATATTATACAATATTTTCCAATGCATTTAAAAAATAACGCCAACATGCAATAAAACGCCGGAATGTCACAAAAGTCAACAATAAGTCACGGAAAGCCACACTTGGAGACGAGGTCTTGACAAAAACTAAAATTAAATTATGATTGGGAATATGAAAAAGTATGGAAGAGCGAAAAAGTGTAAGCAAATTTACCCAAGCGGAAATGAAAGTTTTTTACGTTTCCTGTGTGTATTAATGAAATCATGTGTATGTGTGTGTGAGTGTGTGTGTGTCTCAGTATGGGCGCGTCTATGTAACTCACATGTTTTATGTGTGGCAACACATATTTGAAAATTTGTTGTTACTTGTTACAGTGGTCCAATAATCGAATTGTAGGAATTTTAGGAATTTTATATAGATTGAATCTATATAGATTCACTATTCTATGCAGTTAGGACCTCGAATACTATCCTGGTTTTCTCTGAAATCCTTAAAAACACAGAAAAAATAGATCAATAGTACACGAAATCTTCCGATGATAGAACACTTTGGTATTCTATGGATTGCTACAGAATGCAAAAGCAGATAAAGAATACAGGAAAGTTACCAATGATACAACACATCGGTACTGTAAGAATACCGAAGTAGATAAAGAAAACAGGAAAGCCATTAACGATACGACACATAAGTACTATAAGAATATAGAAACAGATAAAGAATACAGAAAGCCACCAACGATACAACACATCGGTACTATAAGAGTACAGAAACAGATAAAGAAAACAGAAAGCTATTAACGATACGACACATAGGTACTATAAGAATACCGAAGCAGATAAAGAAATCGGGAAAGCCACCAACGATACAACCTGGTGTGTTCTATTGTATGAATTGTTAAAGGATGTAGACAAAATAGATCAATAATACAGAAAAGCTTTTTTTTGCGGTAAGTGGATAGCTTTAGTATTGGACTTCAAGTCACTAAAACCACCTCTTAGGAATGAAATGAAGATTCATTTCATAAATTGAGAAACAGAGTCTTAGTACTTAGAATTCTAGGTTTATTTAAGCTAAAAAGTATGGGCGCGGTACAGGAGGCAGTAAGAGAAATTTCATTCAAGTAATTAGTGGGAGAGTTGAGAAAAAGTGGGTTAGTACTGAGAAGTCAAGATTCATATAAGTCAAAATGCATAGATGTTGCGTAGGGTGAATGAACGCAGGTGGAGAGAGGGGGTGCAGAAAAATCACCGAATATAATAAACGCTAGTAGATCAAGAATACGGAAAAGCTTAAAACTTTCCAACAATATAATATAAATATAAATATGTTTTTTTTAATTCCTAGAAGGAGTATAGGGTCGCAACATTTACTTAATAGTCTACTGTTATTTCAGAGATAGAATCACATATATGTTTAAAGTAAGCTTAAAAATTGTTTTTAATTTAAAGAAAAATCATTTTCCTGCACAATTAAGCTTTCTCTTACATATGTTAACTGGTTTACTTACTTATTTGGCAGTAATAACCTGTTATCGACTTTCGATCTGACGCACATCCTTTCCTGGAGACTCTCTATCAAAGTAGAAACTATAGTTAAACGTATAGCTTTAATTAATTCTTGAAATTCCAGTAGAGCGGGCTTTTTCAGTTGCATGTGGTATATATTATATATATTTCCTTAGCATCCTTTTTGGATTAATATAAAAATCGTATGAACTTAGGGACTCACTTAGTTCTATTGACCTATATTACTGTGCAAAATTCGATCGGCTTGAAGCCACTACATTACATTTGATATATAATATATCCTTTTATTTTTATACATAGTGTCATTATAACCATTTTAATGTCATTTTTAATAACGAAATTTTTTGTTTCTGCCCACTGTAGTGGAAATGGATTTCTTTGAAATATTTGTATGCCTGCTGGTGTCCATCACCGAGGAATGTATTTTTAATAAAATTATTTTTTTTAGCCACCTTTGGGAAATTAATTTAAAAAACATTTATTGTATTTATTTTTCAAAAGACTAAATATGTGAACATATATATATATATTTGTATATAGGAGTATGTATCAACTTACAAAGCCTTTTGACCAAATGTAATAGTTCCAGACATAATCGCAAATTTAGATGGTAAACTTTTAAATGAGTTTAAGAGAATGCTTTTTATTTATTGAAATAATTTTAATAAAAAAAAAAGGATTCAATTTTTACTAATGTATTTGAAATTTGTGTAAGAAGTCTATAAAGAAAGAACTCTATGAGGTGGAGTTTATACTCAATTAATCTTTATTACGAATGCGAGACTATAATCAAGGTGTGAGTTCTCGTCGGACTCAGTTTAAAAACTTAAATCAATTTTTTAATTTGAAATAATCGCTGGACTTCGCCTATATCATCAAACGATGTTGATTTTTTGAACTTTTAAGAGTGATTCTCTAATAAACTGTTATAATTGCCTAGAGCAAAGCGTCACTTTAGTTCAGCGTGCGATTAAGATATACTCACGGACTATTGTATTCCATACAATTCGACTACAATGAGAGTTATCAGTTACTGAAGCGACCGACTGTAGATTAATTGTGAGTTGAGCATAATTTTGAACTAATTAAATATACTTTACACAAGCCTTTTTAGACAATTTAACTCGGACAAGTCAGTTTAGTTACTTAATCAGTTTAAATCAACAATTAAATGATGTAATCTATTTCTATTTATGATTATTATTTTTATTATTATTATTATAAGAAGGGATAATGATATCACACAACTTTTATTGCCCTATTTGTAGAGAAGGTCTCCTAAACTTATTTGGACATTAATAATGTATCATGATTACTTTATAAAATAACGATAACTATATTTACAGAAAGCTACGCTTCTGATGACAACAAAGAAGCTATTTTTTTTTTATTTTTTTTAATTCGAATATTTTCTAAGACCACTGATAATGAGTACTTGGCAATACTCGAAACAGCGTTGTATGGTCAGCCAAATTTCAATAAATTATATAAATTTTTGTTTTTGTCTTTTCCTTTCTATTCGAAACCTTCTAGCTTTATAAAATAACAATTTTAGCTATAGGTCTGTATCCATACATCCATTCATCAAGTTTATTTTACAATAGCCTTAGTAACCTGAGAAATAGTTTTGCTTCACAGAGCACCATAGTAGAATCGCTTCTTGTGAGTTCTTTCGCTCATTCATTTTCTAATATATCGTATTACTCATATGTTCTAAATCAGTGATTTCCAACCTTTCTTTAACCAAGGACCACTATGTTATTTTTATTTGTAGTAAAGACCACACTGTTTAAGAATAATAAACTGAATGATTATTTTAATATGCTCTCTGCATCTTTGGTATAACGTATATTGAATAGTATATGTTCAAAGGTACATATTGTAGGCTATAAAATAGGTACAAACATTATTATTCGGAAATTTTTTGTGCTCATTTTCTAATAGTTGAGGTCTCAGTACAAATTACTAAATACCTGTTAAATTTGATTTATGGACCATTTTTAATCATCTTCATGGACCATCGCTTAGGAACTACTATTCTATATTGATATTATGTCTCCAGTTCTTAATTTTCATAGATTTTACGGACTCATAGATTTAATTTAAAATTATTATTAAATTATGACAGGACAGGAGTTCGATTCCTGGTACTTGCAGTCTCAAGAAAATTATTTAGGAATAATTAAATATAAGAAATAATTCCAAGACCACTGATGATGGGTATTTTGCAATGCTCGAAATAGCTGTATTATTATTATGACATATTCTATAAATCACAAACTCAATTCAAGAACTTAGTCTATTCACATATGTTTTCCAGACACCCCTATTAAGCGCTATTGCTCTAAGCTCGCTGAATGATTTGTTAGTTTCGACATTTTCCATGTACTTTTTGGCCTTCCACGATTCGTTCTACCTTGTGGGTTCCATTCTAATGAAACAACTGTTTGGTCAGCCAGAAATTCAATTAATAAAAATAATATAAAAAAGGGTTTTTGTTGTTGTAGTTCACTAGTTTTCGAAAAGACCATTTTATAAATTAAAATTTTGAAAATTAATTTAAGCAATATTAAGATGAATTGATTATCGTAATGACTTTGTTATAGTAATGTCTGATTGCTTCAGGTTCTGTCACTCTTATATTTGTAAGTCAGTAGCCGATTTTATCTCTCTAACGTTTGCTTACGAATTCTGTAGCGAAATATTAAAATCCCCTTAAGATGTGTCAATAAACAAATTTTGCATTACTTACATTATTTAATTATTATTCCGTTTAAGCTCCGTTTAGGTTTATTCATTTCATTCGTTCTGTAAAGTATTTAACACAATTAAGGCTATAATCCGAGCGTCCTTTAAGTGCAGCAAAGATTCATAAATATTTTTCTTCTGTTTTTGTACTTTCAGGGCAATTTTACGGTAGAAAAATCTCCTAAGATTTTCTTATCTGAATATGAATTTAATTAACTTAAAATTAGAAAATGCCAAGCCAGGCCAGGCCAAGTCTAGTAAGGCTTATAAAGCAAGATAAAGGCAAAGGTAAATGCATACTCGGCACACAGATCCCTACCGAGACGGGAATGCATCCACATCGAAGTACACGCGAGGAGAAGGGTTAAGATGAAATTTTGAAAGTGCATGTCTGCATAAAATTTAGTTAACCGAATGGTAAGAAACATTAACGATGATAGGTGCTCTGTTTTAGCTTCAATTCCAAAGGATTGGAAACCAAGCCTGAGGTGTTGCATGTGGCACGAGTGTTAAATTTGTGCTAAGAATAAAAACAGCAGATATGAAAAATTAAAATATAATAGCAAAAATAACTAGAAATTGGTAAGGTGTATAATGACGAAACGATGTGTTAATTAAGGTCATAATAATTAAAAAAAAAAAAAAGAAAAGAAAAGCAATTCTTCCATAAGTACGGTTGTGGGTTGGCAGTTGAAATGGCTGCCAGGATATCTAATATGTTTTTAATAAGTTTATTTTAATACTTTTCAGTACATGCTTTTTTTTTGTAGTATAAAATTTAAATATTTTCTTATAATGATTTTTCCCGTTCTGTTGCTGGAGAGAAGAGGATTTTCGGTCAAATTGAAAGCAGCTGCTTTTAAAAACTGAAGTTTTTTTGCTCCTTTGCACATTTAATTATGCAGCAACAGCGATTGCCTGGTAAATATACGAAATTATAAAGTTTGGAGCAAAGTGCTAAATAATGTTCAACTTCATTATTCTTTTAATGTTGCTGCAAAAAAGTTTATTATTTTCAATGTCGCTCATAATTATTACAATTTTACGTTTCAGGATATTTTGCAGAGCGCACTGAGCGAGCTCCTGGAAGGAGGAAGTTTGGTATTGTGCAGCAAACAACAAAACATCGTGTTGAAGTTTAGTGAAGTTTATGATGAAAGCGTTTTTGCTTTACCTATAAAATTTACTGCATTTCGTCATTAAATCTTAATCAATTGCGTGCTTCATCTGTGTCCTCTGTGCTTTCATTGTAATTGAGTTAGGAGTGATAATACCAAATAGACTAAAGAGACTAAAGAGACTCATTAAAAGTTCTAACACCATTAATTCCATTTAATAAAGTTTCTGAAAACTATTTCAATTGAAATACTTTTTATGTTATAAACATGATATTTTATAGTTCAAAGTAAACAAAGAAGTACAGGTAACTAAGATAGACACCACCATTCATCCGATAGACGATAAATCACTAACTGAATTAGTAATTCATTATAGCAAAATTATTGTAAACATGAAGAGTAGTGAAACCAAAGGAATTTCTTTATTCTTGATATTCTTGATATTCAGATGTCTGAGTCACACTAAATACGGGGCTTTACGGGGCTTTATAATATGATGGATCTGATGTCTTTGTATCTGCCTGTGTTTATCAGATTTGGCTGTATTTTTAGGATACTGAGTGTTGGATTATTGTGACTGTCAATTGTATTGAACAGTTTCAGAGCACGATCTTTAATGTATTTTTCAACTGAATCCACTCTCAGATCTCTGTGGATATCGGCTCCTTTTACATACCATGGGGCGTTAACCAGTTTTCTTAAGGCAATATTTTGCCCTCTTTGAAGAATTTTTAAGGTTGAGCTTGGCGCTTGGCAAAACGCTATACTGCCATAGAGTAGTTTTCTTTATGTTGAACTCTTAATTGATTACTTTTCTCTATCGAAAATAGAAGATATTAAAAGTTTGAAAGGTTACTTAAAATCATACCTATCAAGAGTCAAATCATATAAAACTTTTGATGACATCAATCGCGCTTTTTTATGGTGGAGAACCCAAAGGCCACGAAAGGGAAAAATTGACGTTAGTCGCATTATTTTATTATGGGTCCAACCACATGAAATAAGACAAATGCAACGCATGAACTCATTGTCTTGCCAAATGAGGATACTAACATCCACTGCTTTGGCAAATGCGGATTCTAACATCAATTAATTGAATCTGAACCATTTTGTGGTCTGGTGTATAGTGAAATAATTCAGAAAATTGCAGGATTTTCCAATAAAAAGTTATTAGAAAAATATTAAGACTAAAAATATGCTAAGAGATATCAAGTAAGGCAGTCTATTTTAGCCTGCCTTAGTTGAAATCTTCTTATATATATCCAGCAGAAAAGATATCGAAATTTTCAATTGGTTTCTGACAGGGCATTGCAGGTTCTCAATGAAATGTTTAGTATTTATTGGTATTAATATTAATATTATAAGTATTAGTATTAGATTCTGTAGAGTAGTAATATTTAGAGGTTAGTATTTGACGCTTTTGTGAAATGGATTTTTAAATGACTGAATATATTCTCTGTAAACTGAATAACTGTAGATTCATTTATCTGGGTATTAGATTTGCCACTTACAATATATGAAATAAGACAAAAATGTTAAAGGTAAAAGGTTAAAAATAAATGCGCTTAATAGACTAATAGCAGTATATAGTATATCTTCTTTCATTGCTTCTTATCCGAGAACCCACTCCATAGTAACGTGTTTGCTTTGTTCAAGTTTTTTGTGGAGCGACAGATATTTTTTTTACACTCCTAAATAAAATTTAACAAAGTTTTGAACTTTTTCTCTGCATCCTCAGAGACTTGCGGATTTACATGTGAGATAATATCACAGGTTTTAATAAGAGAAAATATTATA
Organism: Teleopsis dalmanni; assembly: GCF_002237135.1. Classification (NCBI taxonomy): domain Eukaryota; kingdom Metazoa; phylum Arthropoda; class Insecta; order Diptera; family Diopsidae; genus Teleopsis; species Teleopsis dalmanni. Next base: position 183,874,453 of record NC_051847.1, read on the forward strand.
GATTAATATAAGAGGAAATATTAATTTTTTGTTATTTTAATGACTGCTTTTGGTGTCTAGATTTAAAGAGCTTTTTGTGGAATATTCCAGGTACTATCTTTTGATCCTCTATTTCCACGTCTCTTCCATTACTTTAATGACTCTAATAGTTTTCGATATAGTAGGTTACTTTTGTATCAATTTGGATATATAATTATTATAAGATGGAAACATGTCTGTGTTACTTTTAAACGATACATTTTGCCTATTTAAACTGAAATTACTGGTTGATTAATCGATTTTTAATGTCTTCTGGGGTAAATATCGTTCATCTGCTCTCAGTCTCAAACTAATAATATTTTTTTTTTTAAGTTGGGAAAAAATTCAAATTTATTTTTTTTTATAAAGGAAAAACTCATTTATTAGGGAAAGTATACCATACCCTAACTACTTAATGGCTTAGTTCTCTTCATAATAAGCGAACTTTTCTAGACTAAGTGGCTCTTCCACAGACACCCCAATGTTAATTCCTGCTCCTGTCAGCTAACTTCGTAGATTGATTTATGATTATTTTTTGCGACAGGCAAATAGTGAGTAGACGCTTGCCAATCTATTTCATCTATATCTATTTCAAATAGAAGCTTTGACCTAATACACAGAAGAAAATCAGAGTTATCTATGTTATTATCTGTCTTTACTGGGCACTGGACTAGAGGACGGTATGAAGTTGGACTTGGCCTAATCTGTTGTGTCTCCTGTAATGCGCTTCTACTAGCTCTCGAAGAAAGGACATCAGAACATCTGTTGTGCTTATTTCTAGGTTTGATCAGAACTAGGCTTAAGTTTCTGGGGGCCCCCTCTTTTTCAACACACTCAGCTATATCTCTAGCATTAGCATTGGCCAGATTCTTGCCTTTATAAATGCCTCTGGCTGGTTTTAGTTTCACCTTCTCTCTACTATCCACTATTACGAGATTTTTTGGATTCAAAACGGATTTTTTAGCTAATTGAGGAGGAATCGTTTCTCCCGCCACCACAACTAACTAGGCCAACTTGCAGGGTCTGTGTGAGTCGAGTATTTTTCAATAATTGAGTTGCTTAGTGTTGATTTGTATGCTTTATTTTATTTTATTTTATTTTATTTTATTTATACTTTTATTTATTGGTAATTTCTAACAACTTGGTTGTTTTTTTTGTAGGCGTTCTCTTTAAAATAGTAAATTTAGAAATAAATCTAATTCACTTATACAATGGAATTTTATTTAAAATTTATGAACAAAACTTATATAAAATTGCATTCACACACAATTTTATTAGTTAAATAAGTAGTTTAATCAGTAAACCAAATATTTTGATATTCATAAATACTGCTTTGATTACATTGAGATTTTTGGCATTTCAATTGAAATAAAATTCCGACATTTATTAAGTAAAATGCACACAAAAATGTTTAATTAAAAGGAAGCCTAGCACTTAAATATTTAAAACAAATAAATTAATAAATAATAATACATAATAAAAACAAATTTTTATTGGCTTTTCTGGATAAATATACTAATTTCTGTAATGTAAAGTTCAGTTGTGTGTTTTGCTTATCAATATTGCTTATTAAATTATTTATATTTTATTTAAATAAAATTCAATTTTTCTACATATCCTTAAAGGATTTGCTATAGTTATTTAAATTATTTTATTTAATTGGAAATAAAATAAAGTTCTTACTTTGTTTCTTTTACTCATGATATCAATTTTTTTTATTATATTATGAATACAGTAGCGCACATATATACTGTCTTAGGGGGGTAGTTTTGAAAGTTAAATTAATATTGACATGGAAATATTTAATTGAAAAAAAAAAACAATTGTATCAATTTTAAAAGAGTCCAAAATATTTTAGGGGGCATGTTTGAATCCCCTAATCCCCTTATATACGCCAACCATATAACCAACAACTCAGTGGTAAGGTATGTATTTGATATTTAATGATTATTTAATTAAATTATGGGTAATTTTTCAATTATACGAGATCGGTTTGATAAGACAGTGACTTTTTGAATTTCCCGCGCAGTTACTCCAAATGCAACAGTGCTGTCGTCAGCTGTAATCTAACAGTGGGCAACTTTCTAATTTTGAGCAAGCAGACAACCTCGTGAATTTGTACGAAAATGGAAAAAAGTGAATTTCGTGTGCTAATTAAGCATTCGTGGCCAAAATCCACGAATTGGAATACGAACTGCTACCCCATCCAGCATATTTTCCAGATTTAGCCCCTCTTCGACTATTTTCTGTTTCCAAACCTAAAGAAATGGCTGAGCGGTAAGAGAATTGAGTTGAAGCAGTCATTACCGAAACAAATGCGTATTTTGAGAGCTTTGAGAAAACCTATTATTTGGAGGGAATAGGAAAATTAGAAAAACGCTGGATTAAATGTGTCGGGCTAAAAGGTGATTATGTAGAAAAATAAAATGTTTATTTGCCAAAAAAATTTGTATTATTCAAAACGTCACTGACATTTCAAACCGCCCTCGTAATAATACTTTACAATGCATTGTAAGCTAAAACTTAGGACATACTGGCATTCTTAACTGCTACTCGTCTATGGAACTGAAGTGGGTATGTCACAATAATCCTCGAGGATGCAGTGACGCGGAGACTACTTCCCAACCCTTCTTTTGAAAAAAAAAAAAAAAAAAAGCTAAAACTTTTTCATGTGGATATTAAAAAAAAAAAATTCTATTTTAATTAATTTTAAATAAAATTATTACTATAGAAAATTCACATGCATAAACACACTATTATTGAAGTACTGTATTGTCTTTGATCTATATGGTACTTCTGGTTTCGAACCAAAAGTGATTTTGCGGTGTACCTACAGTTCAAACACTAAAGAAAGAGTTGGTGCAAGGATATTTGGGCTTAAGACAAGAATATCACTCGCGATGGGTATAAGAGCCACTGTCTTGCAAGCGGAGGTACACGCCATCGAGGTCTGTCCTCGTATCAACACAAGAAATGGATTGAAAGATGTATGTATTTACTCAGATACTACTGAAAGTAGTACTAGAAGTTTTCCTCAAAGCTTTTGTTATACTGCTATGACACGCTGCAGCAACTGGCAAGCAAAAACAAAGTGATGCTTTGCTGGGTGTCTGGTTACACAGGAAACAATGGTAATGAGTCTGCGAGGTTAGAATCTGCCATTCAACTCTGTATGGAACGGAGTCATATATATAGATTAAATTGGTCTACAACTAGGTCTTTGATTGAAAAATGGTTTTCAACCGAGAGAATTTGTTACTGGCGCGACATTCCAGGTAATCGTCAGACTAAAGAGCTGGTTCATCCCCAAAGTTATGGTAAGCTATTCTACTTCAGCAGAACTGTGTATACGATGCTGGTGAAATATATAACGGGTCACCATGGACTGCGTTATCAACTTAACAAAATTGGTCTGTCCGAGGAAATAGATTGCAGACCAGACTTCCAGTCAAATTCTCTGTGAATGCTCTGCCTTGATCGGGAGCAGGAGGATGTCATTGGGTTGAGAACTATTCTTCCTTTCTGACATTAGGAGATCATCAAGGGCTGACATTTTGATTCTCATTCGAAAGACGGAATCTTATATAATAAAAGGTTTGTCTGTCAAAACACAAGTCCAAAGTAAAAATCTGAAAAGCTTAAATTCGTGAGAAAGACCAAAAATATGGACAATTAAACGAGTAGATGTTGCAAGAAGAACTGATTGTGTAGATTTGTAGTATTCGAAAAAGTGGAATGGTAAATCAAATTTTGTATGGTCAAAAGTGATATATATATATAAAAAAAAATTATATATGGTTTCCTGATTACTGATACTTTCAGCACGAAAATCAATATGTATAATTAAATCAATAGATGATTTCACATACTACTGGTAATGGATATTTGGTGTTATTCGAAATAACAGTATGAAAATTATTTATTGACCAAAAATAAATAGATGTTTCCAAAGTTCACTGATGATGAATATTTGGTGGTATTCAAAAAAATTGAATAGTCAGAGTTTAATTGCTTATACTTGTAGTAAGAAAATTGTATTTAGACAATTAAATCAATAGATGCTTTCAAGGACTACTATTGATGGTAGATATTTGGTGGTATCCGTAAAAACTAAATGGTCAGGGTTCAATTGCTGACCAATTAAATCAATGGAAGTTTTCAAAGTCCACTGACTTTGTTATTATCCGAGTTGACTAGTTAGGGTTTAATTCGTAATACTTCCAACCTAAAAACTGTATATAGTTAATTCAATCAATAAATAGTTTTGATGAAAATTTTGCGGTATCTGAAACTGTTGAATGGTCAGCCAAATATCGTTTTTTACATACTTAGTTTTTGCTGAAATCATTTAAAGGAATGCATTAATTAATATTTAAAATTAACATCTTAAATTTCCGGTATATATGTAAAGTTTAATTAAATATACTGTCAAAAATTTTTCTTTTTCTTCTTGTTCTTGAGTTAGTGCTATTACTGACTTTTACTCTATAATGGCTAGGGGGCTTATCACTACCCCACACTAGGCTTTAACTAGGCTAAGAAATCATATCATTTATTTGTCTTTTAGTTGATGACGGACCTTAAATCAGCATATCTTCCTGAGAATCCAGAAGTGGACTTGAGGATTGTTAGGGCGGGGTTAATTAGCGTATCAACTTTAGTGAATAATTTCAGAGCTCTGTCTCTGATATATTTTTTCACTGAGTCAATTCTAAGATCTTTATGTATGTCTGTTGATCTAATATACCATGGAATCTTAAACAGTCTTCTTAAAGCCAGGTTTTCAGCTATCTGTAATTGCTTTAAAGTAGTATTTGAGGCTTTGCTATATGTAACACATCCGTACAGTAGTGCTGGTCTAATTACTTGCGTATAAAGTGACTTTCTGTTTTTAAAGTTGAAGTGATAATTATTAAATAGCGGCTTTAATAAAAGTAGAATCTTAGAGCAGCTATTTCGTTTGTATTTCAAATGTATAAGCCAATTGAACCGTTTGTCAAAAGTGACCCCCAGATATTTTATGGTATCCTCCCACCGTATCTCCGTGTCAAAAACGCTCACTCTTGGAGGATGCTGTCTTCTTTTTCGAGTTATAAATATAGTATTATTTCCTTATCAATTTCTGGCTTAGATAAATCTAGTTCGCTAGGTACTATGTCTATTTTTTTTCCTCTCTTCCCTGATTACTGGAATGAGGTTTTCATAATGCTGTGGAAATCTTCTCCATTTATTTCTAATAAGTGGTTTAATGGGTTCAAGCCATCGTGTGGGCTTTCGATGCTTCTACCTACTGTCAAAAAAAAAATAAAATTTCCTTATCAATTTATTAAGAATGAATTTCAGTAATATGTTTTTAAATTAATAAAATAATAATTTTCAGCTCTAATAATTATTTCTTTTCTTTTCATCAGGAATATTTGGTGCAAAATGTTTATTATTTAAAACTAAATTGTATCTCATTGTTTTATCAAATTAGTTAAAATAAGATTTATGCTTCATTTTGTAAATTTCTAATAGAAATAATAAATAAAATACTAAAATAAATTAATTAATGAATTTACAAGACTGAGTTCTTTGTTGTTTAGAATTTTGGAAAATTGATGATATCAAAATTTTCCTTGTGGTCTATGATTTATGGTATCTAGAAAGCAAAGCATATCTTATGTCAACCACAATATTTAATATTTAATAAAGTTTCATTTAGCAGACATATAAATTATGGTAAAATTTGAACTTTGTCTGAAGGAATGAATTTAATATTTTATTTTTTTTAATAATTTCAAGGTCAAAAGTTACATTCAATATAAGAATTGTACATTTGTATGTTATATTTGTAAAAAAAATTGGTTTTGTTAATTAAATAATTTAAACATTCAACTTATTTGGAGCTGATGTCTTAAAAACCATTCTTTTTATATTATTAAAGTCGACTTGAACCTTGTTGGGGAGTACACTAAACTCTTATTGGATATAGCATATTAATGGTACAGTCTGATTAATACTTTGCTTAAACTCAACATATAAGATGCTTTTTCTTTTCTGCAGTAGGTGGAAAGCATCAAAAGCTACAGAGTGAGACTCGAACACACTAAAACCACCACTTAGGAAGGAATATGGAAGATTGCAGCCGCATGCAGCGGATACAACCCCATTTCAGTAAGCAAGAGAGAGAGAGATAAGAGTAAGAGGCTTAATACCTAGTGAACTAGCTTCATTTAAGCCTCATACTTCATAAAGCATGGGCGTAAAGCTGCGAAATTTGGTTTTAATATATGGGCGGGGTTATTGCCAAAGCGCGGGGTATTAGCGGTAGACTCTATGATCTGTTTCACTAGAGCCGCAGTTGAATAGAGGGATGATGGAGGGATTAAAGTCCCACTCATCGTGGTAAAAGGATACCTATATGTATATATAATTCCTATATTAGGGTGGTTTGTGGCGTAAGTCTTTGTCCGCAGGGACGGTGCTAGGGGCTGAGAAGTCAGGTGGAAGGTTACGACGACAACATATTAGTACTCTTAGTAAGGTTTTTTTTATTGTATTTGTTTAATAATAATGAAACTATCTTTAGCAAAATTATGCTGTATTAAAGCATTTTTATAGTCTATTTTTACATATAAGAAAATATTGTTAGGCATAGAAATGCTGATAAAGTAACTATAAACATTTAATCAAATATAATTATAATTAATTTTGAATTGAAATTTGAGAAATTATTAAACGGTAAATATTTAATTCAAGTTCATTTATAACTAATTGTGATTTGAATATGCAACTATGTAGACTGTTACATCAGTGTTGCCAATTTCGTATTTTTACTACTTTTTGGTACTTTTTGGTACTTTTTGGTTGTGCCTAAATTTAAAAGGAAATTTAGATATGCTGAAATTTTTTTTTCTACCAGTATATAGAGTAAAACTGTACAAAAAAACATGTTTGACTTAATTTTCAATTCACGTCATTTCGAAATTTTAACCAAAGAAACTCTCTGAATTACTTCTATTTATTCTTTTGCGTTTAATTAAGTTCTACTTTATAAATACAAAAACTTTTGTGTATGTCAACAAAAAATGGCTGAAAAATTCTACAAATCTTGAGTCACATGTCTTTGATATGCAAAGGCTTGAGTAATACAGTTAGATTCTTTACACCTTTTCATTAAATCTCTTGACTCCATTTCTTTTGACTATACCAACTATTCCAAAAGTATTTAGAGCAGGAATTAACTATTTGCAAACACAAGTGATACGTGGCTCAATTATGTTTACATTAAAACCCACTTCTTATGGCATGTTTTTCATTTCTTATTTCCAAGGCAATATTTCCGAAGAGCAACAAAAATCTCTGCCCTCCACACCGCACCGCGCATATTTCGCACAAAGTTTCATGGAATATGGCAACAATTTAAAACGCACTCATAAAGTTGTACGGGGGTTTTTTTTATGTAAATTCGATGAAAAACTTTTCCTTTTGCTAATTAACATTCATTACACAAAATTGTAATAAAACTACGGCAGGACGAAATTCAAATGCTTACATGCTTCATTAGCGCATATGAGCGGCAATAATTGCGCTTATTTCTTGCAAGGAAAACAAGGTGAAATTATGGTAGTCCCACCGGTAGATGGGTACGTCCACCCGTGCTTCAATACATTTGAAGGAGCCACCACACAGTGGCAATGCTAAACTTCTTAACATAGTTTACACAAGGCTGAATTGGTAACTATGTGGTATTCGGAGAACGTTTCTTGCCAGAGGACAAATTATGAGCGTTGGTTGCACTGGCAATGGGACTGGCACGAAATGAAGCAAAATATGAGAAATCTTATAAGCAATTTCTAAAGACACTAAGTACATTTGTAAATATGCTACGGAGCGGGACGAGAGACGAGCTGGGGGAAGCAGAGATAAGTGGTAATATGTAGTAGAGTAGCATTTGTAGAATTTCTTGAAGTTTGGGGCATACTCTTGAAGGTGAATGCATTTTATCTGCATTATATACATATATATATATATATATATATTTATTTATTTTTCTTAATTTATTCATAAATACTTAAATATTTACAGATGTGTTTTTGTTTGTGTTTAACATTTATTTATTTTGTGTGTATTGACAAAAATTTTAATTAAGTTTTAATTTAAACTTCAATTGTTTGGGAATCCTTTGAGCTGAAATTTATATTAAAAGTCAGTAAATTCCATTAGACCACAAATATAAATTACTTAGCCGAGCAGGAAGACAATGAATTGTGACTTAATAAAATTCTAACAATAAACTGAATGCATTTATTTTTGCTTATTTCTCTTATTTTTCTTTTTTTATTATTGCATTTTTTCCTTCTATTAATTTTATAGGATTTAAGTGCAAAAACCTCTATGCAATGTTGGAATAGAAGTTCAATTGCAGCATTGTCATTGTCAACGGAAGACTATAAAACTATAATACCAATTCTTGTCAATTTTTTCCTCATCCATTTTATCATTACAAACAAACTCAACGCCAAGTCATCTCAGCATTAATTTTATCAAAATCAAAAAAAAAAATAAAAAAAAAAATAGCAAAACTCTATAACTCTATGACAATACAAATTTCTTGAATGCTCTTACTTTACTCTTCAATCACTCATACAAATCATCATCATCCACATATACTCCATCCAACTATAACTACAATTCGTACTCGTACTCAAACCCGTACTTGCAGTTCGTACTTCAATGAACCTATATATTTTCACACAAATCACACAAAAATGGGTCATAAAGTCATGAAGGCCTTTTGGGACTCAACTACTTTCGGTACTCGCACCAATCAAAAATCGGAAAAAAGGAAAAATCCTTAAAACAATTGAATTTGTTTACAGAGAATTGCATGAAAATATTCGATAAATAGATTAATGTCAAGTAGCTAATATTGCTAAAAATAAAAATAAAAATAAGAGTAAGAATAAAAATAAAAATAAGAATAAAAATATTCAAAATAGGATACAAGAAGCAGCATATGTAAACATCGACAAAAGCGCAAAAGGAAATGATAAGGCGGAACCGGAAATTGTAGCAAGATAAGTGAGTGATTGAGTGAGTGAGTGAGCATGTATGTTTTTGATATGATAATTAAGTTATTTTGGAAAATTTCATTTTTCAATTTATTTGTAGTCAAATTTTTATCGATTTGTAATGGGAAGAGTTCAACATATGGTAATGTTAGAATCTATCTATAGGCTCAGGAAGAGATTGGAATATATTAATAAATATACTTACTCACTTATTGACACTGTACATACATTCTAAGATGTATGCAATGGCACTTCAAGAATACCAAGAGATTTTCTAAATTATAAAGAAACACAATCAGGAATATTAATGTTAAATTCAGCTTAATGTGTGGGATTCACAAAATTAATTTATTCGATGAAAAAATAACGCATAATGGTTTAAATATATATTAAATATTGTTGCTTACAGACTGTTCACAAAGTAACTGAAGTTGTTTTTCTTATTAAAATGAGACTATAGACATTATACAAATTGACTAGTTGTAAAGTACATTTTATTATGGTACGTACTATATGTGCCTAAATAAGTACTAATTAACAATGAGTTGATAACCATAATGAAATATTTGCCACGGTATATGTGTCTAAATGAGTAGTAATATACAAAGATATGATAACCATGATGACATATTCTCTACGGCGTATGTCAGCACAAAAGATCAATTATGATCGCGGTGCTCAGCTCTATTAGGAAACGGTATATACTGTTTATATATACTGTTTATTTTTATATGCCTAATTATATACTAAATTTACAATGAGTACTACTCGTAATAGACTAAGAGATGATAACCATGATGACATATTCTCTGTGGCGTATATTAGCACAAAAAATCAACTATGGTTGTGGTGCTCCGCTCCGTTAGGAGACGGTATCTTGTTTACTCCAATTCCATATATAGTTAGAGCTCTCTTAACTTGATCGCTACACTGAAGACACGGTTTATCTTTACGCCTTTTTCCTTCAACTGTCGCTTTTTTGCTAGATCATCGTCATCCATCTTAAAGACATGATCAAGCCAACGAAGTCGCTGGATGTTAATTTAGTGAATTATATCAATATCGTGATAAAGTTCACATAGCTAGTGGTTTATTCGGATGCAGTAATCGTCTCTAACTGATAGCGGAGTGTCGCCTGGAGAGACGTGCTGAGTCAGGTTTAAACTCGTTAACGGGTTGCTGTGACTGTGATTGATGAAATAGGTTAGTAATTGAACATTTACATTTGCTTAAGTAATTGAATAATTGCCATTACTTAAGTGTAGAACAATTACAATTATTTAAGTAATTGTACAATTAATATTACTTAAGTAATTGAATAATTACCTATTTTATGCAATAATCGAATAATACGGAATTGATTACTTATCCATTGCCAGGAATTTCATCTCTTGTAGTCACAGTCAAGGTGTGATGTTGTTTGGATATTTTCATCTTTATTGCTTATGCACTACGTAGTACTTAACTGCCTTAGATATTAGACAACAACTAAAGTATGCATTCGATTTACTACTACAGATAGGTTTACGTATATTTACATGGATGTCAGGATTAAGCAAATGTACAAAATAAAATTGTGAATTGCGAATTATTTTGAATGCATTTCAACATTTCTAATCATCGCTCCAAGTGAATAGCAAATGTTGCAGAAAATGCTGCAAATAACTTGGATATTCAGCAAATATGCAATTAACTTATTCCATTTGTTGCTACTTTCTAATCCAATTGCCAGAGATGTTGTTACTTCTCAAAATTGCAACTACTCAAAATCCAAAATTTTCTTATTAAAGCAAAAATAATCTAATAAAGCTTATTTTTTAAGCTGTTTAGTATTTGTTGTTAGCAATTTTCAGTTTGTTGGTTTGTTGCTGCTGATGACAAGAATGTGTCGAAAGTACTGAAGACAGACACAGTCAGTGCTCAGGATTCGTATGCTATCGAATCCTAAATGGATGGGAACAGCAGCAACATCAGGACTAATAGGAGTAAAAGTGTAAGTGCAGTAAGAGTATTTGCAGTAGCAGCAAAATTTACAACAGGAAATAGTTTAATTAAAATTTCAGAAACATCATTAAGGACGCTTGTTGAGCAGGTGATAAGGTAAGCGCAGTTTCGAAGATAGCAATTCTCAAATTCATAAACGAAAGCTAACCTTTGTGCCCCGCCCCGCCTGCAGTGCTCATTTAGTGCAAGTAAATTAGTAATTATAAATTATTTGATATAGGATTGCTTAAAAATGCTTAATGAGAAATGGAACCGAAATTGATTTTTAATAAGTTTAGTTGCTAAACAATTTCTAATAGTTTTTGGGTGAATCGCAACAAAAAATATTTCAATTAAAGATACAATTGTAGTGTTTGCATTTGAAATAAGTATAAATTTAGTGTTCTATTAGAACAGTTTGTGTAACACTGCCCAAGTCGATAACTCAAAAATGCATAAGAAAATTTTATATGCAAAACTTTATCCAAACCGAATTCATAATATTCATAGCTGCTGTGCTCGTTCGTACATGTCTCAAATTACACTTAAGGTATAGAGATTTATAAATTTGTATTCTAGCAAATTAATTTAAATAACTACAACTTTTGTGCTATACACATATATGCGATCACTTAGTACTTACTGTATGGGTTGATATGCATATACCCAGTACTTCTACCTACGTACGCAAAGAGATAGATACAAATACTATACGTAGCACTTGAAAATTATAAACCGAATCCTGTAAGTATCCTTTTACTTTAGTTTAGTTTCTGTGTGGCAATGTTTTTGCATGTATCTGGGTTTGTTAAAATGCAGTTAGTCTGCTCAAGTGCCTCCTGATTGCGTTGTCACATTCTTCACTTAACCTTGTAAAAATATTTTTATATATGCTATTATATTTTATTATATATATACACATACATTTACATATATATAGGTATATATGTAATACATATATATTTATTTTATTTTTGTAAATTTCTGTCGTTCTTATATATGGAATAGAATTTTTAATTAAAATATTCATATGCAGTGTTATTAGAGAAAATAAGCTTATAAGTAAATTTTGTCGATACGAGCGCAAAAGATGAAAGACTCTCATGCATGCCGTGAAGTATGCAATAAAAAACAGCAAAACTGCATAAAAATGAAAAAAAAAAGTAGCAAAAAAACAACATAAGAACCAAAATGGAAAAGCAATAAAAATCCTTTAAGGATATTCCTACGGACTCATGTGCTTACATGCTGTTCACGCTGCTTTTATATTGCTTTTTTTTTGGTTTTGTTTCAGAAAAAGTTTTTACTAAAGTGCATCCAGCTTAGTTTAGGATTATTATTAGTAAGGATTACTTACAAACAATACTCATTGAACGTTTTCCACACTCGAAATTATTAATAACATGAATATTTCAGTGCTATTGAGCTTTGCTTGTGTTAATTGTCTTCTAAAAGATAGATAATAAAATTAATGAATATTTCGCAAAGAATATTTCAGTTAATACTCCAAGACGTAGGGAAGATATACAACAGTTAAGTGGTTGAGGCACTTTCGGTAAATATATGTTAAATATGTTATATATATTACCTCCCATAAATCCTTATGAGAAGCAAAAGGCCACACTTTAAAATTGAAGTTAAATACTTTCAATTAATTTTAAACGAGTTGAGCACATTGATTAAGCTATGATTAAGCTAGTATCAGGCGTTTATAAAGGTGAAAATCTGGCCAATGTTGATGTTGGAGGTAGCGCCGAGTGTGTTTAAGAAGTGGGTCCCCAAAAACTTAAGCTTTTTTTTGAACAAAACTGGACAAAGACACAACTGATCTGCTTATGTCACTATAGAGTATGCCGGGCTTAGCCCCATACTGTACTATGGTTCTGTGCCATGTAAAGATAGATATTAACTTAGATGTTGGGTACTAGTATAATCAAGATATAGATACAAGTTTAGATTTGCCATATATCAAGTCATAGGTTCTACATGTGGAATAATCCAAATCCCAACCGTTGACCTGTTTGCTGAGGCAGTATGAGTCCACTTACTAATTGCCTATCATAAAAAGTGTTTAGAAATCAACGTAGAAGAGATACGTATACGTACCATAGATGAGGCGTTTAGTTTAGTAAGCTCATTTCCTATTATTAATTTCCTATTATATTAGAATGCTCGAGAACCCAAACTAGAGTTAACTTGAATGTCTTGCTTAGTGCGTTAATAAATTGCCTACATTTTTTTTACTAATCTAGATGTAATGCAGACTGCTGATACATTTTTAATAGCTGCCTGACTGGCAGTAAGAATATAAATTTCTTTTTCGTGAAAGTTCATGTTCACATTCAAGACAATATGCTTTGAAGAGTTGGTAGGATTTACTTATCCCTAGGTCCGTGAAAAAGATTCCGCCTCCAATGACTTCATCCAACTTAGACACGTCGGTTTAGATCGCTATCTTTTCTAGAGTTGTAAGTAGCTCTGCTTTACGTTCCGCTCTTGAAGGAGTTCAAAGGAGTGAAGGAGTGGCAAAGTTATTATCGAAGTATAAGCGAGGACATAAGTAATCTGATTCACTAAATGGACTATATACTAAATAAAACTTGCCGAATCTCATTTATATACCTATATATATTCTTAAAAGGTCCTTTAAGGTCTATATAAATATATTAACATAAAGAGCTCACGCCAGATCATATGAAAGACGTTTAAGCCAACAGATGCTTTACCCTCCATAAAGTGGATTCCTGTTTTGACAGATGCACCAATTAGAGTCTTATCGATTTATTGCTCCGTTCTATTAATATGGCAAAATTTTTCGATCTGGACCAAGGTGAAATTTAATTAATCGCATCCATACTATTTCCACTACTTTTCATACTTGAAAGAGCACCAATCGAAATTACTGCGTAAAAATACAATTTAGCTCTCTGTTGGGAATGATTGAAGTTATTTTTGAAGAATCCAGTTGCTTTGGAGGGATGTGTATATAGTCAAACTTCCATAACTCGAAAAGAAAAGGCTCGACTTATGGAGACTTCGAGTTAAAGAATTTTTTTACAATTGTAAAAAATTTGTTCTGTAAACCCTGTTCTACTCTATTTAGTTCAAGTTATAGAAAATTTGACTTATAAAAGTTCGATTTATGGAAGATTGACTGTAGTTATACCCAAATAATTAGGAAGGCACTATTATAATGCTTATGTATTAATAATTATATTCTTGAAGAGTTTTTATAAAAGACTTTAAAACATAAGTTATATTAATGATGTTACAGTACACATTTTTTTCGCATTTAACACAACAATAGTAAATAACATTCCTGGATAAGATTGAGACTTCTAGTATTAGATACCTGCGAAGAAATTGATGGTATACAGTTTGTACCAACGTTTTTCTTAAATATCCTTCTCAGTTCCTCAACAAAAAATATTGAGTACTTATTATATCATATATAAGTTTATGTAAAATCATTTATATTTATTTTTGTTTTTTATTCCTTTTAAAATTTTCATATCTTGATCTTTATAGATCATTTGTCCTGTGACTGTCTATAATAAATAAATTTATTTAAAAGATAATAAAAGAAAATTATTAATAACAGAATTGAATTAAAAATGTTATTACTCTCAGTAACGTCAATACTTAAAAGAGCCTAAAATGAGGATATAAAGGATATACATTTATATGGAATCTAGTCGTAAATCATGGAGCACAGTTTGTGGTACATGAAATTGTTGTTATCGCTGTTGAAATTCAATTTTTTTCCTCCTGCCTCATACCTCATGCCTGCTGCCTTCTGTTATTATTGTTAAGTAAAATAAATTTTTTATTTTGTTGTTTTTGATGACATTTTTGTTGCCAGAAGCAAAATTTAAACCGCAGATTTCACAGTTAACACTGTTGTACTCCTCGCAGTTCTTATTTTTCCTCCTTTTATTTTATTGTGATGTTATTCCATGAGATTTTTTCTACTCATTTTAGTTTTTATGCCCAATATCCTCCTTCTTCACTATTCCCGCTGATAATGAATATTTATGAAGATTTTAAAAATATTTTCTTCGCGTCTGTTGTTTTATAATTTGCAATTGTTTCTCTCAATGGACAACAAAATGATAAAAATTAAAAATCAAAAAACAAAAGCAGAAAAAAAAAATTTGAAAGAAATTGGAGGGAAAAGCCAACGGATGAGCGATTGGATGAATGGCCATACAATAAACGGATATTGTTTTGTACAACCACAAACAACGGGAAAACAGCTGCAGTCACTTGTTATGTTTTGGGTTCAAGAGATGGACGCGACGGCTTTCCATTCTGTCAGCAAAATTAGCTACAGTAGACAAAAGGTTTCATCGTTTTCTATGGTAATGTGAGGATGAACTAATATAAACAATTGTAAGAAAAATATTTGAATAGGAAATCGTTCGGGTAGTAAAGCACCTATCGAAGAGTATCGTTTGATACAATCACTGTAATTCTAACAATAGACCCGATAGATATTCTGCTGTGTACACTGTAACTCACATATAATATGGATGAGAGTACATTGAAGTTGAAAGAAAGGAGAACAGTTTCAAAGGAGTAGCATAGAACAGCGTCTATGGAGCATTATAGAACACAGACAAAGATGAGGGAAGCATTTAACAAAGAAAAATGGAACTCTGATTTAGTGTGGATTTAGTGTAGATGTCTATTTGAAAAATTTATTTCTAAATATCAGTATTACTAAATGGAAATTGCTGTTTTAAACAGCATATGTAGCGTTTTTAACATAAAGATAAAGTATTCTGAAACGTCTATCTAAGTGAGATGGATGACACTCTTTCGCATACTACTATTTGGAAAAGAGATCCAACAAAAAGTATGTTAAAAAAATATAGAAAAGAAAAAACAAATAGAAAAGTAGGTAGATCACCATAAGCGAAGATCTCACCATGATGAATGTTGTTTCACATATCCGTAATAGTAGCAACGAATGGAGCATATTATAGGTGGCAACCTCTAAAATTATGATAAAATGTATAACGATCTCATTATATCGCGGAAAAAACTAATGAAGGGATAAATACACCCTATGGCTTGCTGCTCCTAATGACTTCTTGTCGTAATAACTAATAGTGGTTCTGTGATTATACACCTGAGTAGGACTAAGTTTCTCTTTAAATCATATATTATATATATATATTATATATTAGATATATATATTACATATTATACAAAAGATTATAATACCTATACATATATTAATGCATTAGTATTAATTCATATGAGTTCCAGAATATTGTATAAATTAGTGTTTGTAAGATCTACTATCTTGCTCAACTAATACTCTAGATACTAATTATTTACCTGTTCATTAAACAAACGATCACTCTTAGTGCAATGTACTAAGAATGGATCTAAAGCCAGATGTGCTTGATTTTACTGGATTATCCAGCTTTTTAAAGCGCTGTCCAGAGTCAAGATTTTAAATTGTATAACTAGAGGGGACTGATAGCTGAGTGATAGTAATTTTTGAATACACCTCAGTATTCTGCTGACTAATAATACTTTTTAAAGTTATTGCCTTGGAATATGCTTCGGTTTCAATTTAGGCTTCAGTTTCATTATCTCTATAAAACATCCTAATATTAGGCGGAATAATAATACCTTTTTAAACATTTTTTTTTAAAGCTTTTTCAAAGCGAAACGCTTACGAATGTGCTTCGGTTTCGGTTTCGGCTTCGGTTTTGGAAGCCTTATTTCTATTTTCATAAAGATATATGTCGCCAATAATTATAAAGTAGTATTGGTCGTATAGTATTGGACTGGAGCAATCGTTTTTTAAGTAGTAAAGTAGTAATCGGTAGTAAAGTAATAACCGGTGGTAATGTAGTAATGGGTGCTAAAATGGTAATCGGTAGTAAAGTAGTAATCGGTGGTAAAATAGTAATCGATAATAAAGTAATAATCGGTAGTAAAAAAGTAATCAGTAGTAAAGTAGTTATTGTTAGTAAAGTAGTAATCGGGAGTAAAATAGTAAGCGGTAGTAAAGTAGTAATCGTTACTAAAGTAGTAATCGGTAGTAAAGTAGTAATCGGGGGTAAAGTAGTAATCGGCAGTAAAGTAGTAATCGGTGGAAAAGTAGTAATCGGTGGTAAAGTAGTTATGGGTGGTAAAGTAGTAATCGGTGGTAAAGTGGTAATCGGTGGTAAAGTAGTAATCGGTGGTAAAGTAGAAATCGGTGGTAGAGTAGTAATCGGTGGTAAAGTAGTAATCGGTGGTAAAGTAGTAATGGGTGGGAAAGTAGTAAACGGTAGTAAAATAGTAATGTGTGGTAAAGTAGTGTACCACGAGAGGTTCATCAAACCGGCAGTATGCAAATAAAAATGACTTTATTATTCTTTGAGATAAAGCTATTTTCATTAATGTTGTTGTTGCTGTTAGAGTGCCCCTCGTCCATGTTTCTTAATGCCTTTATCCTCATTTTCTTGAGTGTAAATTTATTGATAATTTATTTTGACATTTGCGGTTTCTGATTGTGTCATTATTGTTCTTCGTTTTAATTTTTTTTATTGTTTTGTTTTGCTCTTTGATTTTGTGTGGTAATTTTATGGGCGTGTTTTTCAATTTTAACTAATATTAAGAACTTTTTATGTGTTCTGTGGTTTATTTGAAGAATTAAATTGGTATTCCCGGCATTTTATTTATTCGCATTTTTTTCCTTTAATTTCTTTCATTGCTTTGCAGTGCTTTTTTTTATTTATGTGGCATTTTATAGTTTTTATTGAGTTGTTTTTCAGAGTTTTTAAAATCGTTTTTGGGTCATTTTTAAATTTGCATAAAATAATATTGTTTAACATTTTTTAAAATGTTCAGAATAAAACAAAAAAAAAAAAATAAATAAAGATAAAACAAAAATAAAAAAGAAAAATTTGCTTTTGCCTTTGTTAAGTAATCATAATTCCTTTTTATTTGATTTAAATTTTTTCTAAAAAAAAAAATAATTTTTTTATTGTTTTAATTTTGAACCATTTTTAATTCAATTTTTTAATGGCTCTTAATTTAAAACCCAAAGGAAAGTATTTGGCGATTTGATTACTATATTGCTTATTGACGTACAAACAGAGAATTTAAAACATTTTTCATAAATTTCGGTTTTAAGGCTGAAATGATAATCCATTTTGTTACGCATACACATCTATAAAAGATGTGTATAGAATTTCCTATTAAATACTTAAGTTCGTGTTTTTATATAAAATGATGTTAGGATATAGGAAGCTGCTAACACCCCAGTACTAACCCACTATTAGCGGTTGAATACTAGAAGTCTTCTAGCCTTATTCTAAAATTGCCAAAAAATATTTCATAATAAATAGTGGGTCATGAAGGTCCAGAATTTTACATAAATACCTGCCGTGAAAGCTTACTATGTTCTTCACACACATACACCGGTATATTGCGCCGATGAATGGCTCATTGGAACTTTGACGAATTTCGTCGATACCAGTTGAAGTGACGTGTTTAGTCATAACTTCCTCTTTCATGAGGAATGAGGCCTATTTAACTCCTCTGCTGATCTTCGGGTCACAGCACTCGGTTGGAAAATGCAACTCCACATCGAATGAAATTACACCTCCAGTCGGGTGTCGTAAGTGAAAGTCACCTACTTCCAGTGATACTCCAAACCGCATCGGTGATGGTGCCCATAACGGTCGAATAACGAGTGGGTCAATGAGATAATATTCAATTGAAATAAAATAATAATTGATATGTAACATAACTACATTATTTGCCTTGGCAAATTCTGTGGACATTTCTTATCAGACGAAGGCGTAATAATTTTTGCACATTCTTAGCTCAATTTTTAAAAACTGTTTCTATCCTTCATTTTATTATAACAATTATAACAATAAGTTGAATATGGACGTATATTCTTCTATATAACATATTTTAAACATATTTTATTATTATTACCATATATTACCATATATATTACCATATATACCGTATTACCATATATATTATTATTAGCCATAAATTATTTTCCTTTCAATCATAATTCTTTTAACTAAACTATTATAGTTTATTTTTTATTTAAAACACTTAATTTTATAAAGTAATTAAAATAATTTTACTATTAAAATCGTTTTATCTTAAAAAAATCTTACTCTTTAAAAAGTAATGTGGACGTATATTCTGATACATATAATATTTTAACCGTATATCCTTTAAATTATTTTCATTTTAATCATAATTCTCTTAACTAAATAATTGTAATTTATTTTTTATTTATTTATTTATAAAATAATTAAAATGCTTTCATTATTAAAAATATTTAAACTTAAAATAATTTGAATTTTTTTTATATTAAAGAATTTGTTTTATGTATTTTATTTATAATTCTCTTAATTTATTAAAATTTTAACCAAAATTCTCTTAGTTTATTTCTCATACTCTTATATTTTGTTGGCCTATATTAACTGAAAATTTCCCAAAACATAAGCTCCTTAAAAATTGTCTGAAATAAATGCACAAAATATACCTACAAACCCCTGATGCTATTTAGTATTTTTTTTAGTACTAATGATCCCCGTTAAGGTAATTTCAATGGGGAAGAATATCATATTGTGCTCTTATGACAACAACAAAATTTATTTGCAAAACTCACCATCACGAGAGGGGAGGCAGAACAAGTTGGCACAGAACACACAAGCAAAACTAAACATTGAACGAAAATCAGCAAATGACACAGTAAGAAGAAGAACGAACAGAGTCATACCGCAATAAGGGTGGGTGGTGGTAGGTCAATGCTGTCTATGCTTACTGTTCGTGCATACTTTTAAACTGTTGATTCAACGACTGGTTGGTTTCGTGTTATTGTAAATTCGTATTTGGATTCAGTCCAACTGAATACTTTATGTTGAGAGGTTATATTTGTGCGCATTGTGTGAGGATAAATTTTATAAAATATAACGTCACATATTAAAGGCTAATATCATACGAACACGCAGGCACATCTTATAGACGAACGTGTTGCTTGGTTTGAAGTGGTTTGATGTTGTTTGAAGTGATTGCATTTATGGCTTACTTTAACATATACAACATCCTGTTGCGATAACTGTAAAATTGAGGACACTTGGACCGGCGACGACGTCATATTAAATGATACTCGTACACACATATTTGTAGTGTGAGAGATTATCTGCTTTGGCAAATTGAGATTGTTTTTGTTTTTGTTTTTGTTTTCGTAACTGACAAACCATTCGTTCGTTCGATTGTTCGGTGGTTCGGTGTAGTTAAGTATTCGTATTCTCGTGTTTCTTAGTACGAACGTCAGTTGTGTTGTATGCTGCACGTAGTCCTTTGAGTTCGTTGGTTCGTACGTTCGTTCGATCATCGTAAAACGTTTTACACTTGTTGTTGTTGCTGTTTTTGTTTTTTGTTGTTTTTGTCTTTCAGACATTTTGGTTGGAATTTATTTTGCTCGTGAACTTATTTAGCTTTTGTATTGTATGTGCGGCGTTGTTGTTGTTGTTGCAGTATTTTTGACATAGAAAATCGTTGGAATTTTTTTGCACGAACACTTTACGTCGCTCATTCATGTTGGAGCTGTGTTAGCGAGATTTTGACGCGCACGGAAGGAAAATTGTGAATATTTAAAGAAAATTCTTTTGGAAAAACAAACGTAAAGATATAAAAATTTTTTTTTTCGTGTTACGGTAAACATTAAAAAAAAAATAATTTAATTTATTTATAAATTTTAAAAAATATTCAATTATCAAAAATTAAGAATTATTATTATTAAATTAAAATTAAAACTAAAGTGAAGCGTGTACTGCAAAGAAAAAAAATGTTAATTTAAAAATTCGTGTTCTATTTACTGTGCTTCCTAACAGAAGGAAAATTCCTAACAGAAGGAAACGTGTTCCAAAAACAACAAAACATTAAATTGAATTTTCGCATTTACTCGTTACATTGTTACATTGCAAAAAGAACAACAAAAAGAAGAAAATTATCAACAAAAAAAAAACAAAAAAAACAACAACCCAAACGCGTAGAGAAAGTACGTTACATTAGTGTTTGTGTACTTTAAAGTCGGTAACGTGTAAATTTCATTCTTAAGGCATTTCTCTAGAATTTGCCAAATAACTTAGAATGTGCAACGAAGTCTTCAGCAGCCAACAACACTGCGTCTCCTCTCCAACTCCAACTCCGAATACAAGGTTGACGGATCTTGTCGTTGCTGGCGTTCTTTGTCGTTGCTCCTGTGACATGATTTAGATTGAAATTGTGCTCGAAAATTTAATATCCTTAAACTTAAACGTGACGTTACGTTACATTACGGGTTTGATTAAAATTTCGCATAGTTTTAGCTTAAAACTGAAACTAAGAAAATTCTGTAGTGAATCTTGAAAAATATTTGTGCATTTGTCAGCGGGTCAATATTTTTCGAATAAAATCCTAAAATATTTCAAATTACTCAAAAATAAATAATTTGAATAATTTAGTTGAAAAATAATTTTTTTTTAAATTTTAAATATAGAATTGTGAACGTTATTGAAACGAAAGCAGTGTTTTCGAATTAAACTCAGAGTCATAAAATTAAATTGACTGCATTTCGAGCTGAAAATCGTGAGGAAATATTTGTTATTTGATTGATGTGCAATTAGAAAGGTAAGTGGATTTTTTATTAAAAAAAAAAAAGAAATCTACACAAATTTGTCAGAAAAATAGGCACAAATGTCAAATCATTAAGCCATTTAAGTGATTAGAAGTATTTGTGGATTGAAATAAATTTAAAGCAATAAATTATTTTTAATTTTTTTTTTTGATTTTGAAATCAATATAAAAACTATATATAATCATATATAAATATAAATTAGATTCTTATTAGAAACTATATTTTTAATAGGTTTGAGCAATAGTAAATAACAAAAAAAAAATATATGTAACCATATAGAAATATAAACCATATTCTTATTAGAAACTATATTCTTATTAGAAACTACATTCTCATTAGAAACTACATTCTTATTAGAAACTATATTTTTAATAGATAGGTAGTAAATAATAAAAACAAAATTTTTTTAATTTATTTTATTTATTTTAGTAAATAACCAAAACAAATATTTTAAAAATTAAAATAAAAAAAACATAAAACCAACAAATTTCTATAAATTAACTAAGTTTTTGTGCTTGCCTTTTCTGTGCTATTCGAATCCTTTCATAAAACATATATGTTTTGAACTTTATTTGACTTTTTCTTCAGCGAAGAGTATTCTTAAATTATTTAATTATTTTACTACTTCATTTTTAATTAATTGATTTTTAGGCTGACTATATAGCTGTTTCGAATATTGTCAAATACTCATCATAGTCTTTTTTGGAAATACATCTTATATTAAATTATAAGTAAATAATATTTTTATTTTTTTTATTTTGTAAATATTCTTTAATTGGATATACTAAAAATTATATGTAATTAAATATGTCATTCCAATATATTGCATAAACTTCTAGTCCTTTCGTAAACACTCCTTATATTAAATTATTAGTAAATAATATTTTTATTTTTTTTTTTGTACATACCTATTACTAAATTGGATATATTAAAAGTTATATGTAATTAAATATATCAATATATTTTATATAAAGTTACGTTTTTATTTATTAATTAATTTATTTATTTGTAAGTTAACATTAATATTAATTTTAAAGTTACGAACTAAGAATAAGGAAATAGACTGCTAGATTCTTCATCCTGATTTATTAATTATTCTGATTTATACTAATAGATTAATTTAAAGTGATCGACTTTAAATTAAATCGCATATTATGAAAAAATAGTTAATTATTGTGATTTATATTAATAGATTAATTTAAAGTAATCGACTTTAAATTAAATAGCATATTGTGAAAAAATAGAATGCCAGAAAAATTATAATATTCTTTAAGGCGAAGTTGGTTTGATTAAATATAAATTATATTATATATTATATATATTATAATTATATTATAAATATAAATATTATTTTTATTTTATACTAAATGATTAATTGGTTAATTGTTTCAACAATACAGAAGTTTTTAAACTATTTTTAAACATTATATTTTATATTCACCAATGTTTTGGCTATAGTCTATAGTAATTTTAGGGGTACTCTGAATAAAAATTTTAAAAATAATATTTTGAAAAATTGTGCATTATTTGAACAGACAATTGTTCAACTCGTTTTAGAAATAAAAATAATTAATAAAATATCGTTTATTATAACAAAAAATGATTAAATATTGATCACATATATACATGAAAGGAGTTCACAGTTTTTTATACATAATTGGAACTCTAATAAATTTTATAAGACTCAAAATGTTGTAAGGAATAAATTAATACTGGAAGAGATTTCTATTCTCTTTAAGTATAGAGATCCAATAAATTCTATGAGAAAATGAATACGACTCCAACTGCCTTAAGGTATAGATTAATATTTCTAACTGTATAAAAATAGAGGTCCAATAAATTCTATGAGAAATGTGTATGACTGAAAATATTTTAAGGAATAGACTTTAGTACTTACAGCTGTCTTAGTATAAAGATCTGATTATTTCTATGAGAAGTGTGTATGACTTAAAACGTTTTAAGGAAATAGATTATTATCTCCAACTTTTTAAGAATAGGAATGCATATATTTTCATTAAAACAGATTTTTAAATAATAAAAAAATGATTTTTTGTGAAAAACTTAGTATCATCAAATGCAGTATCTATATCAAATAAAGTATATAATAGAAGCATAAATTAGTATTTTAAACAAAAATTATTTATTTAGGTATTGGTAAGAACAAACTCTTGATTTAAGTACTTCAAATTAGTTAATTAAACAAATAATAATAATAATAATAATTAAACGTTTGCAAAGACTATACACTTTAAGAATTATAATAATACTTTTAAAAAACGACAGTTCGATTATAATGCTAAATGGTATAGCTAAAATAAATATTTCTTTGGAGTAAACAGAATTTGTTAATAATAATACTAAAATGCATATTTCTTTGGTTTTAAATAAAAGCTATATAATAATCACTAATATATACTTTTTCTTTCTTTTAGTTTAGAGATTATTAATACCAATATATATTTAAAGCAGACTTTAATAAGAGACTAATTGCCGATTTTTCCTACTCTTAGTTAGACTCTCAAATCTAACTTAAGCATGATTTAAGTCAGCAAAGTTAATGATTTATGTTAATATTTATATTTAAGTAACAATTGTTAAATAAGTTTTTATTATTCTACAATTTTGCAAAGTATGAAATTTATAGTAGAAAATTAAAAATTGATATATCAAATTCAAATATCAATCAAAAATTTTTAATATATTTTTTTGGAGAAGTTTCGAACAGTAGTGAATGGTAACAACAAAATTTTTTTTTTATTTTTAATTAATCATATTTTTGGCTGACCATGCAGCGGTTTTAAGTATTGCCAAATACTCATACCCAAATACCCAACACAGGTACCAGTTCTCTCTAGGTACTTGTAGTCTTAAAAAATTATTTACGAATAATTAAATATAAGAAATAATATCAAGTCCACTGTGGATTGTTATATGGAAATACTCAAAGCAACTGTCAAAATTTGATTGAAAATTTGATCGAAAATTTGATTGAAAATTTGATCGAAAATTTGATTGACTAAAAATAAATAAAAATTTTTGCAAAACACTCTATTAAACACAAAAGTTTCTATTAAGTAAAATATGGATAAATGAGTTTAAAATCAAATTAAATATATATTTTTGGTTTCGGTTATATTGTTTTAAAATTGTAAACTAAAATTGTATAGTAAATAAAAAATATATAAAAATTTTGCTCTTTATTTGATTTATTTTATTAGAGTTATTAATTTTATGACACTTTCTTAATTACTAATGTGTTATTATTTTAAATATTTTATTGAATTTTATTTTTTATTTTAAAATGTTCTTTTATATTTAATATTTTTTTGTCTTATTTATTTTTTTTGTTTTTGTGAAATTTAATATCATCCATTTCAATTGTAAATAAAAAAAAAAGTTATTTATTTCATTAATTTATGACTTTTATGTATCCTTTGTGAGATGCTGTCAGTTGCAGTAAAATATTAATTAAATAATTTAAGTATTATAAGTTATAACATTTCGCTTAAAGATATTTGCTTAATGTAATAATTTTCGCAATTCAATTTTAAAGAATTTCAATTATTTTTCAATAATTATATATTTATTTGTTATATGTAGTACTTTTAGTAATATTTTTTTGACAGGATTTTTCGTCTTTGAAGTTCAACATTTAAATTTTTATTCTTTTCCTTTCCTTCTTTATTTGAAAAATTTTTGTCTTACTTTTGGAAATATTTTTTTTTAAAGGTTATTCACTTTAAGTATATATACTTTACTATGTTAATGCTATAAAGTTGGAATATATCTTCCATTATTTTTTGATATATGGCACTTATTGATATATATTCATTTTTGACATATGCTTAAGGTATTTATTTAGCTATAATATACGCCTTCTACTTGAGTTAAATACAATGAAAAATATATGGAAAAAAATAAAACCATTCAATATCCTTTTATCCTCTATTATTAATAACATCTATCCTATCCTATCGTATCCTTTAACCTTCTCAATTAATAATCGTCATTATACTTTCATGTGTTAAAGACAATAAAAAATATATGAAAGACAAGTAAAACTATTCCTTATCCTTTTATCCTCTATTATTATTAACCTCTATCTTATCCTATCGTATCCTCTAACCTTTTAAATTAATAATCGTTATTATACTTTTATTAAAATTCAACATTATTTTATATGCTATCGACATTAGTAATATTAATATATATATAAATTTATTATAATTACTATAAAATTTTATATTATATATTACATAAATAATTATAATTATAATTGAACATATATATATATATACATTAAGACCGAAAAGCTTTCGGAAATTCTCATTTAAAATTCGCGCGCTGTATATTTTCCGATATTTTAAGTTTATGTAGTTTGGCAGCAATAAGTCCTTAATTACTATGCCAAAAATGAGCGCGATCTGTCAGACAGTTCGTTTACGGCAGCTGTTGAAACCAGTTCACCTCAGTAGGGCGTTGCGAAAAAAACAATGGAAAAAAATATTGAACAAAGAGTTTGCATCAAATTTTGTGTTTCGAACGAAATTTCGTGTGCAGAATCGTTGCGAATGCTACAAAAGGCTTATGGGGAATCAGTTTTATCGAAAACTCAAGTTTATGAGTGGTACAAAGCCTTCCAGGACGGTCGTACGACCGTCGAAGACATTTCGCAACGCACTACTGAGGTGAACTGGTTTCAACAGCTGCCGTAAACGAACTGTCTGACAGATCGAGCTCATTTTTGGCATAGTAATTAAGGACAGTGCTGCCAAACTACATAAACTTAAAATATCGAAAAATATACAGCGCGCGAATTTTAAATGAGAATTTCCGAAAACTTTTCAGTCTTAATGTACATATATAATAATATTATATATATATAATAATATATAATAATAATATATATATATTATTTTGGCTAATAAATATATTTATTATTATTCAATTTTTAGAGTGATTTCTAGTGCTCATATTTGATAAAATTTTTATTATTCACTGCAATAAATATAATTAATTGTGCATTAATTTAATATTCATAAATTTTATTAGTTTTGAATAGGACAAAAAATTTTCAATATGAAAAACTTTTTCATGTTATATTTTTTGGAGTGAAAAGAAATTAATTTTCACTTTTTAAAGAAGGAAAATGAAAGTCATAAATTTATCAAACAATGTGGCTATGTGGGCTTTTATTACTTCAACACAGTCAACAAATTTCGGTAATACGAGCTGAACTATTCGACTTCCGCCTGGAACTGTTGCATTTTTATTAGCATATGTTTCCGTTTTTATGATTATCAGTTGGCGTGAGTATCTGCACTTTTTTATTGCCTAATTTTTTCAGAATTTTTTTTTATATTTTTACTTTATTGCTGATTGTAATCAACTGTTGCCAACCCCAAAAAATTACTTCCATAAATATTTCATTTCTTATAGTGAATCCAAAATTTACTTCAGTTAGAGGTAAGCAAAGTCAAGGAATGCTACTTATATGTACGGGGAAATAGGTGAGGTGAGGTGAGGTATATGCAAATGCTAGACTGCTGTTTTTATGTGTTGACAATCCTAATTTTCTTGCTGCCAAGACTAATAAATAAAATTAATTAATATATTTTACTTTAACTTAAAAATTTTATTCATATAAAAAAAGAAGTAAATATTAATGTGAGTTTGTATGAGGACTACTAGGAAGTAGTCTTAGAGATACATTGCATAACTGCATCTGCTTTAGATTTGGATGACATCAGCTTTGCAAGGTTTTTCTCTTCCTAGGAGTTAGAAAAACCGCGTTAAGTAAACTATACCAAACGATAATATATACAAGACACATAAATATATTACTATTAAATAATCTGTCGTATATAAAATAAAATTTTAGATTATCAGAGACAGACGAGTTAGAAATTATTGGTATATTTATATATACATATCTTAAAAATGCATTACAGTCACGGTTGCCACTTATGGTACTTTAGTACCAAAATTGGTACTTTTTTTTTCGTTTGGTACTCATGTTCAAAAAATGGTACATTTTTGACGACCCAACTTTATTGTGGATATTTCCAAATAATTTTTTTTATAAATGCAATTTTGCACTATTTTATATTTTGTTCATTTATAACACTATGAAAAACACAGAACGAAAAAACAAAAAGGTCCAACAAAATTTTGGACCTTTTTTTACAGAAATGGTACCTTTTTAAACCAATTTTGGTACAGAAAAAAATTTTCAAGTGGCAACCGTGATTACAGTATTCTTTTTTGTGATATATTATTATAATATTTAATAAATAGTTCTATTCCTTCAAAAGGCTAATTCGTCAATATATAATAAAATACAAGATTTTTTAAAATAGTTTTGAAAAAATAGATTTTATTATTACGAATATTTCCACTATAATTATTGTGCCTTGAATACGACTATAGCCGAATATTGGTAAAAATAATATACATAATATTTAAAAATAATTTAAAAAGTATACTATTGAAACAATTAACCAATTTGCCCGTTTAAAAATACAAAAAAATATATATAATATTTCGAATATTATTATTAAGTCATTGAAAAACTTATTATTAGTCGTATTATTATTAAATTTTATTCGCCAAAAAAATGGATCAATTATTTATTGATAAAAATAACGATCAAATCATATATTAAAATTATATAATATAACACAGAAGTCGCGAAACACTTACTAAAGTAAATATATAAAGATGATGAGAATCATAATTATTGTAGCAGTATTTTAGCTACATTTATTTCGTTTTTAAATTTGCTGCATTACAAATTCTTCTATTCTATTTATAGAGTTAAAATAAATTCAATATATTTTTAATAATTTTCAAATATAATAAATTAAGTTAATTTTTTAAAATTATTAAGTAATTTTCAATATAATTAAATATTTAATTTTTGTCATTTGATTTTAGAGCCTCATTAACATTTTTTTTACTAAGTAATTTATATACTTTTATTAGTTTTAATTTAATATTAAAATGATATAAAACTTTTTATTATCGATTATGAATTAATAGCAAATGTTTTATTTAACTCACTGATCAAATATTTATGTCATTAATTACACGAAAAGTTCGCATTTCATGTGTAAAAGTGCACATATAGATTTAATTACTAAAGCAATGTAAACACTGATAAATGTAGCTTTATTTTTTAAATACTATAATTAAAAATAAAAAAATAAATCACCTAAAAGGGCAACAATATTGTGCATTTTAAAATAATTATTTTAATTATTTTTGAATATTTTTTTTGTTTTTTTTTTTGTGTTTGTTGCTTTTATTACTTAAAATAATGTCGATAAAAGTGTTGCATATTACTTCATTTAATGTAGCTAACCGCATTTAAGGTCATTTTATGATCTACTTAAATCATTTAAGTACAAAATATTAACAATGAAATTAAATATTTATTAAAATGCCATTTTAATTTAATTGTTTTTCACTCCTTTGTCGAAATAAAGTTTTTATGTATTGTGCAAATATTTGCAAATATTTTTGACGTCATTTTGATTTGTGGTCAGTTCATGTGATTTGCAATTAATTATTGTATATAAAAAAAATAAATACATTTAAAAATTTATTTAATTTTAAATTTGCTTTATGCTTATATATTAATGTTGAGCATTTAAAAAATAATATGTAGTAGTTTTTATAAAATAAATTTTAACAAAACAGAAAAAAATTATGTAGTCTTTATAATAATTATTGATGTTGTGTATTTAAAAAATAGTTTAATAATTTTTTTTTAAATAAATTTTAATAAAATTTAAAAATTTTATATAAGTGGCCTCTATAATAATTATTGATGTTGTGTATTTAAAAAATAGTTCAATATGTTTTCTAAAAAGAATTTTAATATTTGAATATAAATTTTTCTTTAAATGGCTTTTATAATATATATTGATATTGTCTATTTAAAAAATAGTTCAATATGTTTTCTAAAATAAATTTTAATATTTTAATATAATTTTAATATAAATTTTTCTTAAAATGGCTTTCATAACATATATTGATATTGTGTATTTAAAAAATAGTTCAATATGTTTTCTAAAATAAATTTTAACATTTTAATATAATTTTAATGTAAATTTTTCTTTAAATGGCCTTTATAACACATATTGATGTTGAGCATTTAAAAAATAGTTTAATAATTTTTTTTTTAAATAAATTTTAATAAAAACAATTTTTTTAGGGGCCTTTATATTAATTATTCATGTTGTGTATTTAAAAAATAATTTAATATATTTTTTTAAATAATTTATTATATTTTTTAAAATAATTTACAACAAAAAAAGAAATTAAATTTATATCGCCTGTATAATAATTATTAGTTTTGCTGTATTATTTATTTTCATGTATTATTATTTTTAAATAGAAATTAATTTTTTTTTGCAATTAATATTTAAAAATTCTTTATGTAAAAGTTCCATTATTTTTTTTCCACTGCATAAACAATGAAAGTGCAACGATGGTAGGTTGGACAATAGTTTTAAAATTTTGAACTTTTGCCAACAAAATTAAAAGCAAAACACATGCACTGACCATGTCAACCGTGTAATTGTGTAATTTCTACTGCACATCATTTTGTACGTAAACTAATGTAATTAGTAACCAACAAATCAGGTAAAAATGCTAATTTAACCATTTTACCACAAATTGACTGTTAACTTTATTTAAACTTGGAAACAAAACCAAATGCAAATTGAAAATGAAAATAAACACAATATAAAAAAAAAACATTTATGCAGTAGATTAAAATAATATAATTTTAATATATAAAAAAACAAAAAAAAAATTATTAGCTAAAAAACTCTTTATGTTAAATTAAATAAAAACACAAGCACAACAAAAAAAAAAAAACACAGCAATTACACAAACCTAACCAAAGATAATAAAATCAGTTACTTCAATAACAGCGCTACCCACAACTATACACGTCATAAATTTAAACTCAAGTGTTGTTGTAACAGTTGTAATTGTTGTTGTAGTACAAACCATTCAAATTATAGAAAAATGACAATTTAATTGGTAGCACAACACAATTAAAAATGCTAACACATTACATACGAACGTGTGATATATAATACTTTTGGTATTCATATAATACGAGTACTTTCGTATTACACCAAAAGTGTATGTATGTATGTGTGTATGTGTTTGTATAAAATAAAAATCTATCAATGCTTTTCATATGTTTTATTAACAAAGGCTCCTGCTGCTGCGTTCACTTGTTTAAATTGTATTTTGCCGCTTTTGTGCTTATACGGTTTTGTTAGTGTTTTTGATGTTGATGTTGTGTTGTGTTCTCTTTTTGTTGTATTTTGTGCTGCTGTTGTTGTTGGCGGTGCTGCTCTTGTTGTTGATGGTGCTACTATTGTTGTTGTTGCAGTAGGAAATGGTGTTTTAGTAGTATTGTTGTTATTTATTTATTTGTTTTATTTGTTTACGCTTTTATTTTCACTGAAAACATTTATTTAGTCACCAATATATAAAGTGACACCCGTACGTATGAGTACCATAGTATGCTATGGATTCACACAACACCGCACAAAAGCAGTGTCTATGAGCAGTAAACAAGCACATAGTGTGTGCAAGCACATTTGTGTATGTGTGCTTGTGTTGTGTATGTTTTTAGGCGTTCAAGGCTTTTATTGTTAATTAAACGTACTGCGGTTATTGTGGTGTACCAGTTAAGAGCCTTTTAGTGGTCCATAAAAATTGAAAAAAGTCTATAGAAAGTTAAAAAATATGTGTTACAGTATATGTTATAGCATTTTATAATAGTTTTATAGGTTATAATAAAAAAAAATTAAAAATTAATTGTTTATACACTTATGGGAGTAAAGTTAGGAATTAATTATTTTTAATAGATTTTTTCTTAAAAGTTGCAGAGAACGAACTATAGAGGTTATATACAAAGCAGATATTTAATTCTCGCTAAGGTTTATTTTAAACAGTATAAAAAATTTTTTTTTGAGATATATTTATCTATAAAGATACATATTTTTAGAATTAGTAACAATATCTGACTTCATTTCCAATATACCATGATTTACTAATTACGTTTTTAAACCCTCCCAATTCCATTCAAAGTCAACATATTTTTGCATATAATTTATTTTAAATATTATTAAAAATACTTTATATTAAAATTAAAACACACAGATGTAGAGCACAGTTAAATATTTATTGAAGAAAATTTATAAAGCTGATGAGAATTTTTACTTTTTTATTACACTACTGTAAAGAGTTCTATAAATATTAGAACATATTCAGCTGATACAATGTTCTATCCCGAAATCTTTTACATCAATTGGGAATCTTTTGGTGCCAATCTCAATATACTGTAGTTTAGAAATTTCGCTATTAAACATAGCAATTTTCATTTAATGACACTACAATTTTGTTCTGGATCTAGTCAACATAAAGATTCTTCTCTATACATCATATTCAAAATAAAAAAAATATTATAGTAAACATTGTTAAATCGGTGATGCTCTACATTTTTGACAAAATCGAATAATAAATTTATAGCACCATTATTCAGAGTATAACATAAGCACTCACTTAATAAAATTATAAAGTTAATGAGAATTATAATTATATTATGACATTTAGATATTACATTTATAGAATCACTTTTTGGAGCACATAATTGCCAATTGAATTAGTACTTGTATTTAAGGTCAATGTTTTCAAATATATTGCATTTACTGATTATTGGAAGACTTTCTGATGATATAACATTAGATAAGGCAATCTTCTACGATAATTGAGAGACCATGGCGGCCTTATTTAATTTATTTTAGTTGTTAATAAAAATTTGAGGCAAAATGATTCAAATGGAGCTTACCATGATTTCCATTTCATTAAATGGTATTATATAATATGGTATTGTTTATTTAATAATTAAAATATTTATCAAAATTAATAAAATGCTTAAAATTTTTGCTTGTAGAACAAATCCAAATAATTTTATGATTGCAACTATAATAAAAATTTTATTATTTTAAAATTTAAACTGAATAAAAATAAAATCTGCAAAAATTTTTATGCACTTTTATTTAAGTTTAAATCGCTTTTTGCATTGTTTCTTCGCTGCGGTGCGATGAAATGCAGGAAGCCCAAATAAAAGTCCCCTACCCCGAAGAATAATAACAACAAGCAGAACAAAGATATACAAATTGTGTTAAAAATATTTATATAAAAAAAAAAATAACAAAATAACTACAATAACAACGTAGTTGAAAAATCAAGAGGAATGAAAAATGTGAAACGGAAGTTTGACGCGTCCCGTCGGACGGACTGCTATAGACAGCAAAAATCTTATTTTCCGTTTGCTAACATGTTTATTTGTTTATTGTTGTCTGCTATATTTTTTCCTTTCCTTTTTTTTATTATTCTCTCAATTTTTTCTTTTTGGTTTTTATTCAAAGTTTTCTTGCGTTTCTCTTGCTTTAACTCCTAAAGTTATGCAATAAATAATAAAATTTTCATTAAAAATGATTTTTTGCATTCTCTGTGTTCCGTTTTCGCAAATTTTTATTCTTCAATTGATTTTCAATGTTTCATTTTATTGGCTTCAAGTTGGTGATTTCTTTTTTCCGTTTTTTTCGAATGAGTCTTTTATGGAGTTTCATTTTTACAATTTTACTTAAAAAATGTTGAACAGTTAAATTATAAATCAATTGAAAATTTGTGATCATTATTTATAATCTGGAAGTTTGTTGAAATATTTTTGGAAATGTCAACGTAAAAAAATCTGACAGTGAGATGTGAATAAAAAGTGGAACCGAAAAAAGGATTGAGATTAATTTTTAATAGTAGTTATGAATTTTGTAAGGTTAGAATAGATTCAAACACCAAGTCTTGATGCGAACATAAACACTCAGACATAACGGCTGTCTATTGTTTTGCACTTGAAGAGCGGCGGAATGCAAGCTACATTAAGTCTTGTTTTAGGATTAATCCATTAATCCACTGATTTAGAACCACTGAATATTAAAAAATGCTTGGCAAAGATATTTTTATTGTCTGCTGGTTCTCAATTCAAGCCCAATGGATGAAACCTTTGAAATGTTTGGACTCATCACAGTAACCTCTGAATTTTTCAGGTTTGATCTTGGTCATTCTTACCTAGAAGTTGATTGAAGTTTTGCATCGCAGTGTGAATGGTGTTCCGATTCTTCTTAAAACATTTTCCCACAATAACATTTTTTTACTCATGATTTCAAAAGACCCCTTAAAATAGTTCCATAGTCGAAATTCACATTAAACTGATATCAATGTCCAAAAATACTAATAGTGAGCGAAAATCGCTCAACATAGTTGCTCAAACCATCACAAATGGTGATGTGACTAACTTTTAGGCATTTAAGTGTCTAAAACTTTGTTTCTCCACAATTTGATCAGTTCAAAAATTTATTTATATAAGTGTGGCATGGGTCATTAGAAGTGATTGGGAAAAGGTCATAAGTTACTTAATAGTACCACAATAGAATTGAAAGTAAATAATGTGTTTTAATACCTCATGCATCAAGGCATGAGTTAAATTTCAATCCACTAAGTGCAGTAAACTGTGCGAAAACTGTTATAAAAAAAAATTTTAATCCAAATTTTTACACAAGTGTGACATGGATCATAATGTTAAACATATGTCATTATTCGTATTTTTTCTTGATTCTGTAAAGATAATTAGAACTGAATAGATTGAAAAGTACAGTATAAAATAAAAAAGTGAATGATTTTGTAATAATAATTATAATAAATAGTTTAATTAATAACTATGTAGAAAGCATATATTTGCAGATACATAAATCAATCTTTTTGTTATACAAATTCTCTGTTATTTTAATTTTATTGTGTGATTTTTGCATATTTTATTTCACATTTTTGTGGTACAATGTAACACTTATAACAAAAAAATTCGTAATTTTATAATGAAGTCCTTTGAAAATAAAATTGTTATTAATTACTCTCGTGTAATACAATATTATATATAAAAATATGAAATAAAAATTCAACTGCCTGTAAAATGAAACTTAACAATATCAATTTAATCAGGATGCGATTCGTGTTGCTCTCTTATTATTTTATTAAAAGAGTTTTAATTTTAACATTATAAAGTCAATTATTTTTTAAATGTTTTAACAACACTTTTTTAACCTCCTCAAAGTAAAATCCAATTTCTTCGTTAAGTTCTTGTTGAAAGCAAATATTAAGCAAATAAAAAGCAATAAAATTCTTGATGAGAAAATTATCATTAAATTTTCACACAGAAAAAAAAACTCAGAATATTACAAAATTGTTATTTTATATCATAATTTTTTTAAATATATTATATAAAAAAAGGGTTTGGCATATTTAAATAATAATACAAAGGCTTTAATATAATTTTATTGCTCGAAAGTGAAAAAGAAGAGGAGAGACAGAGTTATGGAACAGTGGGAGTTATGGAACAAAGCATGCAGGAAATATTAATTCAATTGCTTAATTACATGAAAAATTATGCAAATTAAATAAAGAACTACGAAAATAAATAAAACGAATAAATGCGTATAAAATTAAGTGGAAAATTAAATTATGAACAACGTGTGATTTTGTTCAATCGTATTAAACATGCGTATGTATGCGTGGTATACACGTTAACAATGTATAAATAAACTATGTATGCGTACTATACAATGTAATGTACGCATAAAAAACAATAAAAAAATATGAAAAATGCTAGTAAAAAATGGCGTGAATCGTGATTACACAGTGCCATTTTTGCAGTTGACGGTAAAAAAAAAAACATTTCTGCATGGCAATTCTCCAATGCTCCTTGGGTTGTGTTTAATTGTTTTTTTTTGCTTACTCTTATTTTTATTTTAATGATTGTGTGCGTTTTAATATTAAATGCAATTGACTAATTAAAAATGCGAGCCAAGAATGTCATAAAACTGAAATTCCTTAAGAAAGAGAAAAGCATTCAGGAAACGAAAGCTACCAAAGCAATCTAAGCAGCGTAGAGCAAAAAAAGAAAAAAAACCAAAAAAAAAAGAATGAATGAAATGTTAAGGTTTAGTACATCCAAATGACCCTATAAAAATGCGCTCATTATGACGCCTCACTTCCTGCAATGCATAAATTCAAATAATACCGCCATCCACAACAATAACAACAACAACAGCAACAAAATAATAATGCAAAATTTTGCGAATATTCATTTGTGTATTTTATTGTGAGTTCGGTCCAAATGGGTCATACCAGTTGGAAGCGTTATGCGTGATAATAAAAAGCGAGAAACGAAAAGGATATTAAAAAAGAAACGAACAATTACGAAAATTTTCATTGAAGGAAATTGCTTAAATATTTAATGTTTTGCTTTTGTTGTTACTTTTATTTATTTATTTATTTATTTTGTTTTGTTAAAGAAATTTACAATTAACGTACTTGCTTTTAAATTTTAACTTAAATTTTCTTAGAAGCCCAGAAGTTCTGATTCGGAAATAATTAGCACTGTTACCACTTTAGAGACAGGAGATTGCCTTGATGATCATTAGGCCAAAAAAACTCATATAAGCATATTTATAAGAGATACTAATCATAATTAGTAATAATTAAGATACTAATCATAGATATTAATACTATGGAATATATGAATCTGTATGAACTTTGGTCTAATTAATTCGACAAAAAACATTAATCTAGTTCAATCACATACGATATATACATGCTTGTCCAATGCCATACAAACTATATGTTAAAAGTTTAAAATCTATGGCCGTTTATGCGATAGTAATAAGTGTCCAATTAGATGGAACAATGCGCTAAACGAGCTATACGCGTTTAGTACTACCAACTGGTGACATCGAGCCACTGATGGGACTACCCCGCGAAAGCTACTCGACATGACCAAGGACGACTTACGACTGTAATATAAGTAGTTCCATAAGTAAGTAAGTATATGTTTTTGCTTTCATACCTTATTTTCTTCTTCATCCCTACGCATTACTCTTGACATAAATAGAAAAATCTCTTATTAAAGATGATATTTAAAAACGAAAGAAGTTTAATCATTTGTTAATCAAAATTGAGCTTAGGAGGTCACACAAAACTTTGATTGTTGTACCTAAGCAAAATGTTGTTGTACAGTGTTTATTCAGTTGTTGTTGTTAAAATAAAAATTATATAACATATAAATAGTAAATCCAGAATTATTAATTTATATCCCGCAATCCTGAGTATTTGGATTGACCTCAATTTTAATAGATTATTTTAATAGATCTTGTTAACCAATTTATTGATTTCAACTATTTTGATTAATAGATTTTTTGTATAACAGGATCAATATAGAAGACTGTGTAGATAGGTAGATACCCGTTTTAATTCCTTATTCCTCATAATTGTTCATTGGACATTGAATTAATATATGTAATTATTTGGTTAATACTAATGTTGTAAATATTGTCGAGTGTGTTAAAGAATGGGATATTCAATAGCTTTAATCTAGTTCTGAACATAGACACAACAGGTGCTCCGATGTCACCTCTTCAAATGCCACACCCAGGCCGAATCTGGTTCCATATCTTTCCGTTATGACTGATAATAAACGTTTTACTTCTATGTATCAAGTTAAAGGTTGAGTATAAGGGCCATGCAGCTTTTGACTTGGCTACTGAGGAAATATGAGCACAATTCCTATTTGCCTTTTGCCAAAAATGGTACTAAATCAACTTTCGTCTGTGTAAAAGATAACCTTTTCATAGTTTTTTTTTTGATTGCTAGTAAATAAGAGTTATTTTGTTAAAACTATTTTTTAACTGTTTTTTTTAACTATTTTTTTTCATCTTGTATTCAATTCTTTTACTTGATTAAAGAAATATATGACATAATTTTTTTGCATAATTTTTTTTTACAAAACAATATTTTTCGTTAAAAAATTTATTCAGAAATTCCTTAAGTTTTATAAAAAATTAAAAATTTCCATAAAGTCCCCATTCACACACCCTATAAGCACACAAATGTGTGTTTACATGTAGGCGAACGAACTTACATTAAGCACATCAGCTTTTCTTTGCTTTGTCTTTGGCATTTATGGCTTAACCTTCTGACCCATTCATATCAAGAAGCAACATAAGCGGCGGCGGTATACTTAATTAGGCTAAAGACTGCCTTTTCGTTTTCAAACTGACTTTCAGTTTTTATATTCATGCATGTACCCACTTTATTGTTGTTATTTTGTTATCCGCACGCCTCGCTGCATTGTCAGTGACAGTTACTATGGCTATGGTTGTTGCTTTTGTAGCTGTAGTTACATTTATTTGCATTTAAATAATTAAATCGTGAACTAATTTACACGCCAGTTGTAGAGGAATTCACTTATTTTATTACTTGCAACATGGCAGTGCACCAACACACACACATACACACACACACGCATAAAGCTTCACTGGTGAATGTGTGCATGTGTGCATTGCAGTCGACATACTTCAACGTGTAATTTACGGCATTCTCTGCACATTGACGTTGCAGAGTTTTTCAAAAAGCTGCAAAAGGTTCAGTTCAATTTACAGTAAAAACAACAACAAAATTCGTTGTTAACACACAACGCCAAGTCGCAAAGGCGCTGAATTTGTTGCTTCAATTTTAAGTTTTCATGCTAAAGTTGCTGGGTTAATGTTTGTTGTTGGTTAATTTAATTTGTTGTTAAAATGCCTTAAATGTTTCTTGCAGTTAAGAGAAAGAAAATTTAAAATTTTTTAATGCTGACACTCATTAAAAATATTGCGATATCTCTTGTGAACCGCTCCTGGTAATCGCTGTTATGACCTGACATGTTTGTGTTTATATGTGTGTGTGTGTTCGCGCGCTTTGTGCATATGTGTGCAAAAATATATCTGCTTTATCAAATGTCGCAACGCGGTGGTAATTAATTTTAATTGTTAAAGTTTTAATTACTTGTACGTACGTATGTATGTATGTATGTATGTATGTTGCAGCAGTAAATATGCGTCTGCTTGCTTATGTGTGTTCGTATGTGCTGCATCATAACCGAGGTTGTTGTGCTTTTCAGCGTTGTTTGTTTGTTTATATGACTTGTCTTATGTTTTTATTTTTATTTTTATTTTTATTTTTAAATTTGATTTCTTTTTTGTTTTTGCATTTTGCATTAACGACATTTTCGAATTGCCTTCGGTAATTGTACGAAGAGCGGCAGTAGTTGCTGCAGAGCATATTTCCCTTTAAGACGTTTCTGTTTCTGTTTATGTGTGTGTATTTGTGTTGTTAAGTTGGCTGAACTAAGTTATTTAGCTTCTGTTAATTGCACTGACCCCGAGCGAATATCGCACTAAGAAAATGCATTGTGTGAAATAACTCCAAAGAGTTCATATGTCATAAACGCTTTGATGTGTTCATTCGCAGAAGCAGTAGTTTCTTAATTAACCTAATTAAGTACATATTAATGGATATGGCAAAAAAAAAGGAAGCTGTTGCTAAGATATAAATTAATATTTATATGAAAATTAAAAAAAGAATAAAAGCAAAAGAAATTGCTATGTAAAGATGAGAAATAGAATTGATGAGTTAATTAGAAGTCTTAAGACCGGAGCTATGTAGTCTTTAAGATTTCCACGAAGTACAGACAAAAGATTTTAGTATGTTTGATTATATATTTAAATAAAAAATTACAAAAGTTAAAACTTGTAAGTATTTTTTAAGGAAAATGATTTTAAACAGTAGTAAATTACAAGAAAATTTTATTTAGTTTAATTACCATATCAGCTGTTAAGTCTGTAGTTAGGTTGAAGTGGGGGCCTTGTTTTCAAAAAGCCTACTTGAGCTCAAATGATGACCCATTGTGGTATCACAGGAATACCATTGACAAGTACATAACATACATTTAAATCATTATACAGCCAACGCCGAAAAAGGTAATGACTCTCACATTAGGTAAAGGAAAACCAACCTGACAGTTTTATAAACTTGGCCA
This sequence comes from Teleopsis dalmanni, assembly GCF_002237135.1. Taxonomy (NCBI): domain Eukaryota; kingdom Metazoa; phylum Arthropoda; class Insecta; order Diptera; family Diopsidae; genus Teleopsis; species Teleopsis dalmanni. The sequence continues at coordinate 183,914,171 of NC_051847.1, forward strand.
GGTCCCTAACAACATTACATGATGATACCTCAGTCAGATCGGTGAGAAAAGGAGATCCGAAGATTTTTAATCGTCTTCTAGCTACATAAGGACACTGATACATAAGATGGAGCATGGTTTCCTTCTCATCCTCATAGCCACAACCTCGACAAAAATCATTATAGGATAGACCCAGTCTCATAGCATGCCTTCCTAATTCGCAGGGTCCCGTCAACATAGATACCGTGGTGCTGAACAGGTTCCGACTTAGTTGAAGGGGCTGACTAGTTCGTTTTTTGTTTAAATTAGAACAAGTCAATTAGATCAAGCACCATTTTTACCATTATAACCAACGACTCGTTGTGTCATGGCATATTGTTTTGGTTAAACGTGACGTTTTCCTACTTCATATGAGGTCGTTGCTTCCCGATTTTTTTCTTTAAATCCACCAATTAAGCGATGAAGCAATCGCTATTATGGGTCTGTTTTCTTTAAGATAGTCGTCAATGAATAAAATTTCAAGCGTATCCCAAAACACGAAAACACCTTAATCTTTGCCAGCTATATATTGCGTTTTTGGTCGCTTTGAGCGAGGTTCGCCGACTGTTGGATCCAATGGTGGATCCAAGTTTCGTTTATTGTTATATATCGATTCTTTTTATTTCACTTCAACAGTGCTAAACGGCTTTCAGAATCATCCAGATTTTGTTTTTGTTGTTGTTTTTGTTTTGTTGTCAGCAAGCTCGGCACCTACTTCGAAAAGAGCATTCTCATTGACAACTGTTCATACTTAATGAAGCTGAAAGGTTCTTTTGAAACCATTAAGTTAGTAGTTATTTTCTGCAACTTTACTTCATAGTTTGCCAAAACGAAATTGTTGGCTTTTTTTAAATTTACTGGAGTCATCACCTCTATTGGATGACAAGTGCGTTCGACATCATCGGGCATTTGTACAGCCGCTTTTAAAGTTCGCAAATCACTTTCTGAGCTTATGCCAAGACGAAGCAGAGTTCGAGTAATGCTAATCTAGCCAAGTTTTTGCTTTCATTAAAAAAAAGTTTTCACTTTTTTCCATTAAAAAAATTCCCATTAAAAAGATAAATTAAGACACGAAATTGCTTTGAACCCTTTGTTTTGAAAACATAAAAGGTAGTGTCAGTAAAACACCGATAACTAAAGAACTGATCTTTCAAGTGCTATTTATTTTACCACTTCTTAAAATATATATAGATATATTATTAATAGTGTTGCCAGCGCTAAGTGTATGTTTGACTGACCCTACGGCTGTTTCGAGTATCGGCAAATAATCATCATTAGTGCACTTGTTTTTGATAATATTTTTTTATATAATTACTTGTAAATAAATGTTTTTTTTTGTAAATTATACATATTTAGCTGTATTTAAGTAAATTATATTAAATTAATTCTTTACATTCCTATGCTCTATTTTATAAGTAATCCTTAAGGCTCCCCTTTATTTTTAAACATCTCGTAAAAAGTTGGTCGTTTTGTTACTTGACCAAAACTTAAATAACCATCCCTTTTAGTTGACTTAGTTATTTTTCTCCTAATTAATCCTTAAATTAATAATAAAATTAAAGCATTGATTTAAAAGCGTTACTGTGATTCGATTCGAGGAAGCAATTAGCTTCAGTATAATTCACTCTAATCGTTTGCTTACTCAGTATGAATACCTAATGTGTTTATAATTAAGGATGTATGTATGTATATCCTTTTTTCGGTTATTATAATCACAAACGATACATTTATAATAGGCCACAAATTTCAAAGTGAATCAATAATAAGTTACGAATGTATAATAATAATAATAATGAGGACATTTGTAATGTAATATACTTATTTATGTCTCATGCTGTCACAAATAAATAATATTAGAATAATATTTTAAGAAAATATAATAAAGTAAAATTGCGAATGTCCTTTGGGGCAATTATGTTGACTAGATTCCGAATTTTGTTTGCCATTTAAAACCATTTGTGCCATTTGTCTTCGATAAACCAAAGCAAATATCAAATAGGGAAATTTGAAGAGGTAAAATGAAAAAGAGAGGACTAGCTCGAAGACAACACAACACTAAGCCAAATGACAATATTATTACAAAATGTTGGCAGATACAAATACAGATACGAATCATGATATAGATATATAGATACACGCACGTGATGCTATTAATATGAAATATTTACATATTGTACAAATCGTAAAATCGTAGAACAGACAGACCGATACCGAAGGATACGACTATAAGGACAGACGGATGGAAATAATATTATAACTGCAATATTACCAACCGTAACAATTGTTGTTACTTATTGCGGTTATAAGTCCTGGTGCTGTTGTCATTGTTCTATGCACTACGCCTGTACACTCGAAGCGGTAGACGAGTACTACTATACGTAGTAAGTAGTTGTCGTTGGACGTTCCAGTAATTGTTTTCGTTATCGTATAAATGCATTGTGCATACAATTGAAGCTCGAATAGAAATAATAAATAAATTTTAAATAGCATACAAAGTGGTAGTAGCAATATTAGCCACAATGCTGTCATTGGAATAGATTAATGCTATCGTAACATACTCCGCCATGCACACCCACTCCCATAGCGGCACCCTGCACACACACACCAGACATGCAAATAAGTTAGTGAGCAAATAGAAGAATGCATAAAAATTCTATTCAAATGTGTTTATTGCATGAGTTGCACATAAAATTATACAAAAATCAACAGGATACATGCCATAATATTTATCAATTTTTATAGTCAAATGAAGGAATTAAAAAAAACATTAAAACATTAAAAAAGTAAAAAAAAAAAATTAAATAAAATGAAGTTGCCAGCACCAAAGGATATCATGGCAAGGACTGGCACATATGAATTTATTATTTGCGTCCGAGTGCAGTAACTAAATTGCGTGTGGTCACGTATTTTGGTCGCATTTGCATATAGAATTGTGGTTTTTTATTGCGCCTCACAGTGGATTTGCTAATGTTTCCACTATAAAGTGTAACTAAATATGTGCGTCACTATTATGCATAATAAAATTGATAAGCTTTTTATTTGGCTAATTCAAGTAGAAGTGATTCAGTGGTTTATTATCCAAGCATTCGTAAAAAAAGGCTTTAAGTATCAAGTAGCAAAATTGACAATGTCATTTATACTGTTTATTTTAGTCATACTAAAACCGCACTAAAGTTTTTTATGTTATTGCGGATCTAAAAATGAAAAGTCAAAGATACACATAAGCACATAAAAGAGTTATCCGAAGTAGGAAACATAAAATATGTTCTGCTTTTTGATATCAAAAAAGTAAAACCTCATTTTCCTTCCTCAGTTAGAAGCTCCCTTTGCATTTGGAAGTGGTTCAAATTAATGGATATACCTATATATAAGTCTTATTTACTACAAGACCTCACTTTTCTTCTGCAGTTAGAAACTCATTTTGCATTTGAAAGTAACTCAAATCAATAAGACCTCACTTTTCTTCTTCAGTTTATTTTGCATTTGAAAGTAGTTCAAATCAAGAGGGATACCCCCCATATAAGCCTTATATACTATAAGACCTTACTTTACTTATTCAGTAAGCTTCTCTCATTCTGCTTTTCAAATTGGCTCAAGAATCTACAGGTATACCGATATATAAGCCTTATTTACTACAAGACCTCACTTTTCTTTTGCAGTTAGAAGCTCATTTTGCATTTGAAAGTAGCTCAAACCAATAAGACCTCATTTATCTTCAGTTTATTTTGCATTTTACAGTAGTTCAAATCAATAGGGATACCCCGTATTTAAGCTTTATATTCTATAAGACCTTACTTTACTTATTCAGTAAGCTTCTGTCATTCTGTTTTTAAAATTGGCTCAAGAATCAATAGGTATACCTACATATAAGTCTTATATACTACATGATACCACTTTTCTTCTTCAGTTAGAAGCTCATTTTGCATTTGATAGTAATTCAAATCAATAGGCATACTCCCCATATAAGCCTGATATACTATAAGACCTCACTTTCCTTCTTCAGTTAGAAGCTCATTTTGTATTTGAAAGTGACTCAAATCAATATCAATCAATAGGTATACTTATATATAAGTTTTACTTTATAATCATAAACCAGTAAAACCACCTCTGAGGATTAATTTTTGTTTTATTTTGTGGCAGTTCTTCGTAAGATCTTTGGTCCTCCACGCGTTACCGACGACTAACGCATTCCAATGAACCACAAACTGTACTAGGTTTTTTTTATAGTTTAACGAATTGCCAACCAGCTGGTTTAATCATGTCGTGAAAATGGATGAAGAAGTTCTAGTGAAAAAGGTATTTGAAGCTGCAGTTGGTGAAAGAGGAGGTTGAGATAGACCATGTCTATCTCAACTCTATGGAGTGATCAAGTTGCGTTCGATTAACTTGATTGACTACACTGAAAAAAACGTACACGCAGTAAGTAAGATAGTTGGAAAGTAACGGAAGAAATAGTGTTGACAACGGTCAACACGCGCCTTCTGAACCTAACGTAACCTGACGGAAGAAACATTGCAAGATTTAAATCCATTAAAACCAGCTCTAAGGAATGAGTTGAGAAGATTTCAGTCATAAGACTGTGAAAAACTTTCGGCTAAAATCGAATTCTACTATTAACTGACTGAAATATAAGAAGTTTAGTATTTGAAGATCCAAATTTATCTAAACTAGGAGTGGGAACTTAGTAAACGTTATACACAGGATGTACAGGATGTATTTACAAAAGTTTAACACTTTTGTAAAAGTTTATTCTATAAACTTGGTTCCTATATCCATTATTGAATAATAAAATTGTGTGGGGAACGATCCATTTCTTTGATATAAAGAGCATTGGTTTGCGGAGGACTATTAAAAACAGCTTGGAGAAGCTCGATGTGCAGAATATCAAGAGAGAAATTATGGCAGCGAGTTAGATCTTTGAATGCCAAACATAATAGGTGCTTATTCAATCTCTTCATTAGTAGTAGAGTAAAGAACTCGACTATGGTAGTGGTCTAGCTATAGGGGTTTCTTTTAAAGTTCACATTCACAAAGACATTGAACAGAAGGAGATTTGAACACAGTCACGACGGAGTTGCCGTTAAATGTAGTCAAATGCTCTATTCGAGACAAAGTTATACCGGATCAGATTATGAATACGCAGGTGAATAAAGATCAAAAAGTTGCTTGTAGTAGATTACCATTAAAGTAATGCTTTCTTTTCCTTTCTCCAAACTTAAATAGATATCTGACTACTGGTGTAAACATATTATTGTAAGTGTACTCTAATTAATTGCACAATTTATATAAATTTATACACCATATAGTCTATAAATAGAATAATATAAGCAATTTCTTTATTGTGAACTTAAATTACCTTTCCATCATTATATAGAGTCCATTAATGAGTCATAAAATAATTACATAGTCACTTCCGTATATTTATGGTTCAGGCCTATCTATCTGTCTCTATACCTAATATTTAGTTTCAATTGGAGTTAAGCATGGTTGCGTTTTTTCAAAAATATTTTCAAATTTCGTCTTTATTTGCATGTTTACAGGACGCCCCATTGGTTCAATGGTTCGTTCGTCCATTGGTTTGTACGTCGTCATGTTCAAGCGTTCAAGCGTTCAAGCTTTCAAGTGTTTTAGATAAAAAAATTGACTAAACTGCCTAATAAGCACCTGCAAATGGAATGACTTTCATAATTAAAGTGCCTTGCATTAATAACAGAGTGACGCACGCGTTGATTGGCACTAACGTGACTTTAATGTTTGCCATTTAGTGGGGCAATTAAAATTTGTTGGTTGCTTATGCTTTGTTGTTGTTGGCGTTGTTACTTTAAAATTTATGACAACAGCTAAAGCGGCACGCAAACAACAAATTGTTCGTCACATGTTGTTGGTGTTAACAAAATGTTGCAGACGCATTCACTAACATAACAGCAAACTTAGTAGCACTCCTCTCCATACCGCGCCTCTCCTCTCTTCACATCCCTTCTCAACTAAGCTTAGCTGAATGCTTAATTTAAACAATTTGAATTTTAATTATTTAAGCTAAGATCATTATCATCATCATTATAAAAGTTTTATAGTAAATAATTTAATTAATTCAATTGGCCATTAGCGGCATTTCTAATTAAGGTATTAGAGTTGGCTTAGAATAGACCGAAAATCCAATTAACAATAAATATTTTATTGAATTTTGGTTAAAATTAAATTTGGATTTTAATTTAAATAAAATATATTTATTAGCAATTAAATAATGGTTTTATTTTAATTTCAATCTAATTATGTATATAGTTATTGCGTTTGGAATATGTTTGGTTTTATTTAAAATGCATTACATATAAATAACTATTATATTTTTTTAATGAAACAAATTAATAATTTTTATATACATTTATTTTTTTTTTATTTTAATAACTAATTAATATTTTCGACCAAATTTTCAATAAAATTTAATTTATTTTAGCTTAAAGTGGATTAATAAACAACTCAAATTACTAATAAGTAACAGTTATTAAGTCATTGTTAAAATTTCTGTTTCTATACTAAAAAATTATTTTAAAACAAATAATTCTGACTACTTCGTAGACTCTCTTCAGTGTAATCTTTTTTTTTTTAACACTAATCCCTATTTCGTTTTATATTAATACGTACTTCCGTAGTTTATTTCGATCAGTGCTTCTCAAAGTGTTTTTATGCTGTCTTTGCTCTCTAGGAATGTTGTTCTGTGGTCTGCAAGAATAGTCTATCAGCCAACTTCAAAGGAAGAAATATTTGAAAGAATTTTACTCATCGAATTTAATTAATTTTAATAATTAAAAAGTGTATCTTAAAAAATCTAATGAATATGAATGCATAATATATATTATGACTCTTCCATTTCGTAGTTACTGTTTGACAAAATAAGTTATGTTAGACTAGTGTGGCGGCTTTATACTTAAAGCCCACTTGAGCTCAATTAATGGCCCATTGTGATAACATGAAATATCGTTATTTACACGCATACAACAGGTCAGTGAACGTACAACGCTGAGAGGCATGACAGCCCCATTCCAGTGAAAGTGAACCAATCTGACAAGTCTATAAACTTGACAGAGTTCCTAATTTTACAAGATGGGAGCTCTGACATGTCGTTCAGAAAAGGGGGCACCATGACTTTGAACCTCCTCTTAGCAAATAATGGATACTGATTCATAAGGTTGCTAATAATTTCTTATGGACGGATATAATTTAAATTATATATATCTGATGGTTTTATATTTTTATTTACATTCAGAAAACTTCAAGGAAAACTTAGGGGTAAGCGAAGGAAATTAATATTGCCAAAACAAAATCGGTCATTTATTAAATTTCGAACTTGAAACCAGAGTGATATTACCTGATTTCTATTACTTGGGTACCTTAATATATATAATTTTATGACACCGATAGTTCATTAAATATTAAAAACTGATCGTGGCATTTAACAGCACTGATAGGGCGAAGCGTGTGTATTGTCGCTGCGGTAAGCAGTGTCTGGGTTTAAAACCTACAGCCAGATTCAACTAACATAATCTAATTAGTCTTTGAAAGTCTTTACAAAATATAGACATTTTCGAAGAATATTCTTAGCGAGAGAATATGATTATTCACCACCAACTTTAAAGCTCCATTTTTCATGGCAGTAGAAGTTGAAAGTTAAGAAGTAATTTTTAGAAGTCAGCCGAAATTAGGAGGGGGCGCTGATATACTGATATGATATTATTATATATTTTAAGGTGTGCTAAGGTATCCCTCTTTAGTACTTTTTTCTTTTTCTTTTTGGCTTACATTAGCTAGTATTTTGCACCCCTAGTTCATTGAAAACTTGAAAATTAGATTTTGTTAACAAAAAAAGACAAATTTTAAACTTTTCTTGTAAACAGTATTAAATTTTTATTCAAAACAATAATAACATTTTGATTTCTAGGGGGGTGAGCGCCTTCCCCTGCCCCTACCTGTATACGCCCATGGAACTCACCCCAGCTTAACTTTGTTAACTACGGTGCTTTCCGTATTTTCAAAGTATTCTGGCTAATCACAACACCTTAATATACATATTTTAAGAATAGCGACAGTTAATAGAACATTAAGGACAGATAATGTTACAGAAGTTAAGCAAGCATTTGAGATCCCTGATAAGGCAATACCTTGCGGCACACAAGGTCTGGGCTTAAATGTCACTAAGGTTTGATCGAAGAATAGACTTAAAATAATTTTTAAATAGGTTTTCGCGTAGAGGCGAATAGGTTTTCGCGTAGTTTACTGTCAGCCAGATTAAACTAATTTAATATTATTAAGTCTTTCAAGTTCTTGATAAAATAAGAAGAAGATTAATTAGCATCAATTTCAGAGATTCACTTTTCTATGGTAGTAGAAGTTGGAATGTAATAGAAATCACAGCTTAACTTTGTCATAAGTTTTTTTTTTGTCGTTTTTTGCAAGTATTCTCGCCAGTCATAATACCAAACAGAATCATCAATTATTGAAAAAGTGATGACCGAAAATATAAGTACATTGGTGATATTCCAATAGACAATTACTAATAACTGCAGAAATATTGATTAGAAAATATAAATGACTTGGTGATATTCTATGTATACTGTGTAGGCTTGTCGAAAATATCACTAAAAATTTTTTAGATTATGACGACCAAATCAACAGAAGATAATAGTGTTCATTTATATAACATATATACATATATGAAAATATATATACATTATTTTTTATTTTTATTTCTATTTCTATTTCTATTTATATTTTTATTTCTATTTTATTTCTATTTCTATTTTTATTTTTTTAAATTTACTTTGACTGAAACAGAGTCAATTTAAGCTATAGAGTTCAGTGCAAATTATTGAACATAATACTCTATTTTTTTATACGAATTTAATTGATAAAATATTAGTGTTATTTATTTTATATTAGTATTATTAATGCGGTTTGGATTTCAATAATTTTTGATGTGTTTTATTAAATAATCAATAGCGCTTCAATTTATTTTATGAAAACATTTGGTAAAAGCTTTCTATGCATTTTTACATCAATGTCCTTTGATCAAACATAATTTCAATTTTCAATTAAATTATTTCAAAATATTAAATTAGAATATAATTTGTAATTTCTATTTACAAATTAAAAATTTTATTTGAAATTTTTATTTAAATTAAAATTTTTGCGATTTTGTACAAGAACGGTGCGCCGCAGCTTGACAATATAAAATTATGTTTGCATATTTAGGATAAAATTTAAAACACTTATCTCTTCATATATATGACATTGATATGGGTCCGAAGCCTTTTTTATTTTTAAATTATTTTTTGAAACAAATATAAAATCGCTCATTTGAAGAATAAAACATATGCAGAAAATATACATATATACAAACATATATTTGTATATATTAGATACCACATATATCCATTTATATATGGTATACCTATATATTCATATACTATATTGCATACGTAATAACCTATCATTATACATAACCCTTTATTTCCGTTGAATTGCTCAATTGCACAATCTTTTATTCTTTAACACACATGCCATTTAATTGGGGAACTCAGAGGTGTTTATGTGTAAATATGGCTCCTAAACTGGGTCAAACAGCTAAACGGAAACGGAAATTGCAGTACACGTGTACGGCAAAGACAGCAGTGATCAAAGTAAGCACTAAATTGCCCATAAGCGATTACATATTTAAATTGATTGTCAGCCAAATATCAAACAGTTTAAAAGTATCTCAAGTAACTATTTTAAATAAAAGTGAAATAGAATAAAATAGAATAGAAAATGTGTATTTACGCACGTTTCTGTGAGTAAAAATGAAATGAATTAAAATGAAATAAAATCACTGAATTGGCATAAAATGAAAATAAAGTTAAACGTGCAAAAAATAGTAAAAATGAGGAGTGCTCGTGGAAGATCCCATAGCTCAGCCAGCGGAGCTATAGGAGAGCAGGTGCCGTATTTAATAAAAAGTAAAAGTTAAAGGTGGCAGAATATAAAAAATGAACTTTAGAGTGGGCAAAAAAAAAGATACTCTAACAAATTCAAAGGAAATGTATTCCTAAATGAGTGCAGAAATTACACACAATGGAAATACGTCTAAGTGCCTGGTGGCAGGCGTAGAACGCCACTTGATTGAAGCTGCTAAAACTGCTAGCTAAGATTACTTTGTGGAACAGACATGAGAACATAAATGGCATTGCCAACCATTTTTTTTTTTTGTATTTAAAATACCCGGAAGTGTTGCGCTGTTGTTGTGTGGAAGGAAAAAAAAAATTTTTACGGCTGTGTACATATTTTCGTTTTGCTTTCTTGTACTTTGAAGAAAGTTTTACTTTGACTTTTGCTATTGCCACTTTCAACGCCTTTTCTTTTCTGCATTTAAGAAAAACAGTTTTGTTTTTTTTTGGGACTGTGTACCGTGCCGTTTTATTCATTCCAGTTTGTGGCCTGCCTTAATAGCCGCACTTATTGCTGCTGTCTTTGCGCATTTTCCGGCGCCTTATTCTTTTGGCACAAAGCGGTATTTTTTTTCCACAGCTCCATACAGTTCCATGTAGTTCCTCGTAGACTTGAATGCGAGCAATCACAGTGCCGCTGTAGGCCTCTTGGATGAAAGTTAAAGTTTGTGCCGCATTTCGGAAGGAAATGTTTATGTCAGGTGCTTGTTTTCCCTTTGTTTCTGTTTCTGTTAATGTTGTTTTTTCTTCCTATTTGATTTGTTTTATATTATAAAATTTCATTTTTTCTATAAAGTACGAAATTGTTTAGTCAAAAGTTGCTTCTAAATTGTTTGCAGTACTTCCTTCTTCTTTTCTCGGAATATTTTTTCTACTTCAGAAAAATTTTTCTCATCCTATTTTTCACATCCTGCCCGCGTTTAAATGGTAAATGCTTACTTATTGCGAATGTGCTTATCTAAATGTTTGAATTATTTAATTTTAAATTTTTTTTATTTGTACTTTTATATTTTAGCTTTAATATTTTTTTTTCTTTCTTCTCTATTATTTTTTTTTTTTTTGAGCGTAGAAAGTTATGTTAATTTTCTGCTCCCTGACTTGATTTTATTTTACAAGTCAACACTTTTCTACTTGGCGGATTTCTTCGCTGTTCCACCTTTTCCTCGAGAATTTTTATTCTATTTGTTCATTTGATTTATGCAAAAAAATATTAAAACTTTTCTTTTTTATTATAATAATTGCACTAAGTAATTTGTGTACTTTATTTGAGAATTTTTTCCCTTCAGGCAAAGGTTATTTCGGTAGCTATCTGTGCGTACCTACGTCAAGTACTGACTTAAAGATTTAAGGCACCTCGGTACCTTGTTGAATATTTAAAATATGCCACCTGTTAAAGTTTCAGTTTGAAATATTTGAACCTTTCTCATTGTTTATGTTCTGAAATAATTTGGTAAACAGTTGAAAAGTACAAGATTTAGGACATTTTTAAACAAAAAAACTTAATGAATATAAATTTATTATATATAAAGGGTTATCGAAATCAGATTTTGTCAGTTTAATTTTAAATACTCGTATATCCGAACCTAATTAAATCTTTTTAAAATGTTTGTTTTTCTATAAAAATATTTTAATGAAAATCTATGACATCTCAATGTCACTTTAATACTTTCATTGATTACGTTTAAGTCCGTTCCCATTAACATTGAAATATTATATTATATAGATATTAGATGGGTACGTAAATTCATGCATCATAGCAATGATGGTTCATGGAAACAAATTGATTTAATCTGTTTTGGATTGAAATTGATAATTCAAAACACAAACTGAATGATACACTTTGGATTCCCTTGATTTTAATGAAGACAATCAGTTTCACTGAATTGACTCTTAACGGTCGTTTTGATGAAAGAAACAAATTCTTAAAAAAAGTCTTATTTTCCATAGACAGGTATTTCGGACAGTAGTAAATTACAACAACAAAATTTTATTATTTTTTAATTAATTGAATTTTTAGCTGGACATAAATGATAATTAATTTGTATTAAAATGTTTAAATGAATATCTTAATAAATATTTTAAAGTTCTTTAAACAGTTTAATACAACTGTTCGAGGTTTTTTTTTAAATATAAGGTTAACTTAAGATAATTTAAATATATTTTTGGTTTTTCTAAGAAAAAATCAAAAGAAGTTATATTATCTAGAAGCTATTTGAGCCAGTGCACTCTTTCTTAACTCGAGGTATTTTCAAAACCCCTCTTTACGCCTTGACTGGATTATTGTTTCTCACTTCATCAGACTAAGCAGTAACTGACCTCAGATCTGCATACCTCCTCGAGGACCCGGTAACCGTTCTGAGATTTGATAACGCGGTCTTGGTAAGTCTGTCAGTTTTCGCAAATAATTTCAGAGAAGTTATAATTTAAATAAAGTAGTTTTCAAATCATTAATAAAAATTTATCTTAAGAGGAGAAAGTTTTTAATAAAATCATAGGAATTGCATTCAAATATTTTTCCTCTTTTTTTTTTATATTTTTACAAACAAATAATTTGTAAATCTTTTTTGATTGTTATTAACTTCAGGAACTTTTGATGTTTTCATACATAAAATTAAATATAAATTAACGTATCACAATAAAAATTAATTATATTGGCAATGTGCTTAACTAGAATCAGATTGGTTCCATTTCTGCAGACTGTGTTAAATTGTACACGTTCAGCAAAAAGTTATAAAAACAAAAGTTGATCAGTGCGAAATCTGTGAGATACGAATAAAAAAGTAAATGTATGCACATCTATGTTATGTGTTTAATATAAATAAAGCTCATTAAAATGCATTGAAAGACGACTTATCTCAAATTAGAGTAGCTACATGCTGTTACTCCGGGAAACTTAGCTAAAGTCAAACTCAAATAAAGTTATCAGACATGAAATTACGAGACGGAAAGCAATAAGTGAGAATTGTAATCAGATACAAAGTAAAGATACAAATTACAATGTCCATAAATACGTACTACAAGCCTAAGCACACACAGATACTCACACACAATACCAAAAAGTTTAAGGAATAGACAAAAAATATGTACATAAAATCATATGAAGGACAACGAGAAGTAAGGATATTGTTAAGAAGTTTTTTATACTTTCATGTATTGATAGTGTTTTGTGAACGCTACAATCGGTATTGTATGCATAGTAGAACGTTACGATATCACAAATATTTATTATATAAATATGTTAGGAAAAAAGATGAAAGCATAAGTCTTGGATTTTTTATTTCTTTAACTCTTTCTAAATTTAAATAGATTGATATGTACTGAGTCAAACTCCCTACTCTAAAACTAATAGTAATAGTAACAGAAACCTTACTAAATTCGATAACATTTTTTTAATAAGTATTTCTAGAAAATTCATAGTTTTATAGAGGTTTAGTCTATAGTTTAGTATACTAAATATATGAAAGTATAAGCACTATTACTGGTTTTATTAGCCACTACAAACCTGTATAATAAATCATCTCTGAAGCTAATTTAATAAAACGTGCTTTTCTATAGTGATTATTGCAGGTTTTTGGAACTACGATTGTGGAATTATTTTAAAATAAAATTGTCATAGTCCTAGTGAACCAAGATAAAATTTAGTGTTGTTGTAACCTGCTTTATGAGCCTGCTTGTAAAGTTCCTAATAGAAACGTCGTATAGAACTTACCGTTGGGTTAACTAGTTGCTCTAGTAGACTTCAACAGGTGTGAATTTGTAAATTTGTAAGTTACAATCTAATTTTGTTCCGAAAAGTAACTTATTTCTCTTTATATAACCTAACTTATGTAAAATGTTTCTTATAGACACTCAAATCTCCAACAGTTTTATATATGAAGGAGGTTTGTTACCTCTATTTTGCTTGCGTAAATAAAAGTAGGAGAGTCTACCACTAATATCGACCTCCGTGGAACATGGTTTCTTCGTTGTCCATAAATACAAATATATACTCTACGTATATACCCCATATATACTCTACACCTAAGATTTAAATTAAAAAGACTTCAAAATATATGTGAATACTCTCATGGGATTAATATTAATTATCAGTTGATATGCTACTGTGTTAGAATGTTAACTTTATAGAAATTAATTATATTAGAATTAGAAATTAAAAATATATCTGTCCTCAAAAACGTCCGTGTGTATTGGAATTAAATCTATTGGCTCCTTTACAGAAGTAAAAGTGCACAATAGCACTAACCCAAACCACAACAACAACAAATATTTATAAAGATAGTATAGAATTATATTAAAAAAAATTACTATTTGTTTCTTATAAAAATAAACTTTTCATTTAAGCCATATCCTATTTCGGATCGGCTCTACATGTACGATATCTCTAATTCTTTTGATCTTGAGTTCATTATCGTGTTTAATGTTGGTTGGTTGGTTGCAGTGGAAAGTTAGTAGTTATCTCCCCGCTGATTTCATTTAGTGATTTTTCGACGTTTATGAAACACATGCCTTGTAATAAACTAGGACGAAAGTGTATTATACAAAATATTTATAAGTTTTAATATTTATGATATCAGATATATATATATATCTATTATATCTTGTACAAGTAGTAACTTAATCCATTCCGTTGAATTTAGGTAATTAAATAGGTCTTTCGACCTAATTGATCGAACTAACAGCTTGTTAGACTATAAGCTGTTTTGAATGTGTTGCACTAGGAACCTATCTTATCTTATCTTATAATCTTCTTAAGACCAGTGTGGGGCAATCACGGAGAAACACTTATGCATCGAAACAATGCTTAATTATTTTTTTAACCTGTATTTATTCGATCCCTTTTTAATGAGTTTCCAAGACCTATGCTTGTTATAAGAGAGCCATGCTCACTGAGAAGGCACTCACATATGAACTAAGTGTGTTTCATTTGTTATTAGCAAACTAAAGTAGTAGAGGTAAGTACTTCTCTTAATGTTCTTCAGGAGAAGATAAAGCGGTTTACTTAGGGATACTGGTGGGCAAACACCAAGGCAAACCAAACTGTCGCTGTTTTCATTTCCTTTAATGTTCCTAACTTCTGCATAAAAAGTATCCGGATTTTGTTGTTTGTTAACTACTCCTTAAGTAATAGACCTTTTTCAAAAATTTATGTTTTTTTTGTTATGTTGGTACACCCTTTCTTGACATATGGCATAAATTTGAGCGCCATCTGTCAAATTAGTTTGTTTACAGCAGCTGTTAATGTGAGACTACCTCAAGTGCATTTAGCGAGTTTTACTATGGAAAATTCTTGTTGTACGGGATTTTTTGACCAAACACGGCATCACTATCATCGCTCAGGCACCATATTCGCCAGATCTGGATCCGTGTGACTTTTTTCTGTTCCCGAAACTCAAATTGTCCCTTCGTGGTAAGCGGTTTGAGTCGATTGTATCGATAAAAGAGAATTCGCCGAAGGAACTAAAAGCCGTACCTGCACGGGCCTACGAAAAGTGTATGGTAGTTTGGATTACGCGTTGGCATATGTGTATCGCTGTAAAAGAAGCATATTTTAAAGGAGATAAAATAAATTTGAAATAAAATTTAAATTTGTATGTTTTATTTACAAAATCCGAGTACTTTTTGAGCAGAACGTATATAAAATTCCTTTGTCAGTTAGCCGATTTAGCTCTTCAGTGGTCTCTTTTCATTCTGTAACTAGTTTTGATTTTATGTTAAATGATGGAAGGGTTTTAAGTGCCGCTTCGTTGTGAAAAAGTTTGGCAATACTACATCTGTTCTCAATTAATACGATAAGCGGCAGGATATAAAATATATAAATAAATAAAATTTAAAATAAATACATTTAGCAGGAAACCATTTTATATCCGCAATTGTTGAAGAAAATCGAAGCAAGAATACTTAAAATCGATGCCAGAGAGTGACTTGCAATTTAAAATTTTAAAACATGGAAGAAAATTCTATTTTCGTACAATAAAAAAATTAAATAAAATTTTTTTTTTAAATAACTTTGCCTCTTTTTTGCAATTTGTTTCGTATCTAAAGAATGCATTGTTTGTTTCAATTTTTTGAAATGACTCGAATTTTTTTTAATTTTTTTTTGGAAAGCATTTGTGACCTCATTTATTTTTGTTAGTTAGCATCAACAGCCTCAATGTTCGTACCAAAGATATAAAATCAAATGTACGCCAAGAAGGAGAGATACAACCAACCAGTAAAATGGCAACATAAATGTTAGCAACAGCAACAGCAGCATCAGTACCAGCGATATCATATCAAGGCAACACCAACAACAACAACAACAATAGCAACAACAAAAACCAATAAACAACTAAGAGCAAAAATATCGTTCTGCAATTCGGTGAAGTAAGACCATAAAAAATGGCACAAAATTCATTGCTGCCTAAAAATGAAACTAGCGTACATTGGCCGAGCTGAAAGGACGAAATAAGTTAATAGGATAGCGTAAGCCAGGAGTTGTCAAAACGTGAAATTGCATAGCATTAAAAGCTAAACTTATGACTCTTTACAGCTAGTGTAATAAATTTTTAGTCAAAAAAAAGTACAATATAGGAAAATTGAGTGTAGGTATGGTAATACCAAAATATTGAATCCATCTCATCACCATATTAAAGTTGTAGTTTTATTATAGTCGTATACATACACTCAATAAGGAGTATGAAACTCTGGACATTTTTTGTGCCTTTTACAGAGAAGGTATTGAGTAAGTAAGTTGTAATGGGATAGAGAAAAATATAGAGAAAGATGCTATACAGACCCTATTATATTCCAATATTTTTGTTTGTTAGAATTATTTAAAAATTATTCCTAGTAGAAAGAACAAGCCATGGTCTATCTTCTACTTATTTATAATTCGAAATAGTGATCATATTTTGATACTATACAAAGCACTACCCAGATTGCTTTATTGCCAAGTTATGGACAGAACAAAAATATTAAACTTATTAACCTACAACAAGGCACTATGAGGAAAAATATAACTTTTTGTTATTAAATGGCTTTTAATTCACAAAAAACTCCTCTGATGAATGAATAATATATGTCTACGACACCCCTGGAGGGCAGTGTAGGAAACTTCATTCATCTAAATGAGGGAGTGGGCTGATATCAATAGGGTTTGTAGCTAGAAGCCTAGCTTTATCTTAGTCAGGTCATTAATTGGTTGCTTTTAACTATTATTATAATTAAAAAAACAATAATGTAAATTGTCTTATAGAATATTTACATTTATAAGAGTAAAAATATTAAGGAAGTTATGTGTAGACCTATATTTAGACAGACTGTGCAAAATCAAATTTCAGTTGACAAAAACTATTTTCAAATTAATTAATATGAATAGATTTTAAATAGATTCTGTTTCTATTTTTAATACCCAAAAAAATTGATTAGTAGAATTTATTGACATACAAATAGAGAATTTTACTTATATAGAGAAACTGGTTACTTAAGTATTCGGGGACTTTCTCAAACTAAATAATTTGAAATTCAGATACTTTATTGGGTTCTTTACTGCACATGTTTCGGTTACTATTAATTTTTAAATATAGGACTAAAGCACATTGCCACCAGCGCTATTCGTTTTATTTAAATAAATCAGAACTTAGATTAAACACTGGTTTCTTAACCGGATGTACTTATATCATTTCCTTTTTTCGAAAATGGAACTAAAAAACACCAACACCTGCAGATTTTGACAAATGCTAAGTGGAATTTCCTTCATTCCTCCTATCTAAATAAATCAGAACTTGGTTTAATCATTGGTGTTTAAAACGAACATACAAGTCTTCATTTATAGTTTCACTACAACTTTCCTAGAGATTCTGTGAAAAGTAGGTTTAATTCCATTGATCTTATCTGTTCATTTTCTGCGTTTGCCAAAAAAACGAGGTCAGTATATTAATTTGACTTTCAGTAAATCAAATGAGGTTAAGGATATAGAACCAAGTAATAGTAATAAGTTTATCAATTGTCTTCATTTGCTTAGTCTAACTTAGAAAACTTTTTACAGGGCTGGCACAGTAAATGTTATAGTTTGCTATGGATGACTGTTCCCTACAATAATAATAACTCAAAAAAGAACAATATTTCCTTAATACAATATTTCCTGTAATGCGTCTTATGACGAAAAGAAAACTAGATGGGTTCGAATAGTAATGAAAAAGCAACAACAAAAATTTAATTGATTTGTTAAAATTTGGTTGATCATGCAACATTGTGTTAATTATTGCTAAGTACTCATCATCATTGATCTAAGGATATATTCGAATTTGGATTTATTTGGTTTATACTCCATAAAGAGTTTGCTGGATTGCAATTATCAGAATTAGAATTCGTGGCTTCATATCAGTTAAATATAAATTAAAAATATGGGATTTTATAATTGACTACAGGAAAAATATTTATAATATTTTTATGTCAAGAATACCGACACCTGCAGTTTCTGAGGAACGAAGAGTGCAACTTTCGCTTATCGTAACTGCTAGTTATTTACGATTTCAACAAACCTATGGATGGAGTGATAAGTCCAGTATCTTTATAAGACTTTCATCGAATTGTATGAGTTCTAGGACTTAGAACTAAGAAACATTATTAAATTTATCTTAAGACCTAATTTGTCCAGCTTAACTTAAAAGACCAGGGATGGCACAATATATCTTATAGCTTGCAGTGTACCATTGTTTATAATCATTAGATGGATTTTCATCAGTGGTGGTATGATAAATCTTATAGCTTGCAGTGTATCATAGTTTCTTCTCAGATTGATAATTATTTTGAAGCTCTTTGAGCCAGTGCACTTGAGCACTTTTACTCTTTCTTAACTTTTACTATTTTCAAAACCCCTCTTTACGCCTTGCCTGGATTATTGTTTATCACTTCATCAGACTAAGCAATAATTGACCTCAGGTCTGCATACCACCCCGAGGAGTCTGTAACCATTCTGAGATTTGATAACGCGGTGTTGGTAAGTCTATCCTTTATATATTTTTTGATGGGATTAGATTAAGGAACACCTTATTTTTTGACAGAAATACGTTTTCTTCAATTTTTTTATAAAAAATTATTCACGTCATGGCAGTTTAATGCAAAATGAAAAATATAGCATTTTATAATTGACTAAGGAAGAAATAATTAAGAACATAATCCTGTCGTATACCTTAATAGAATTTATATGTGCACAATACACAAGTCTAAGCGAAATTCAGTCACATCGTTAACACAACGGATTAACGTTGTAGTTTAATGTTAAGCATGGGAAAAGATACTTACCATTCGAACGGCTTTGAGGAAAATATATCTCCGGATATTGCTACTTAAAACCTAAGCGAAATTAACACGCACATCAACACTATTCAAAAATTCTCTTTAGAAATGATACTGCATGCAGAAAATGTGAAAGCCAAGAAGCAATATAAACCAAGAGAATAAAAGAAAAAAGACATGAAAGAAACAAAGTGTAGAAGAAGTACAAATCCGAACAAGAAATTACTAAAACGGAAGTAAAACAGAAAAAAAGTAACATAAAATCGTAGGTTTCAGTAAAACAGATAAAATATATTGTTACTTTGGTTAATTTGCAGTTGTGTTTCGCACGTTCCTCATGTGCAGCCACGGTTAACACACTAACATACCCAGAGTATCTAGCATCACCAGGCACAATGGCAATGGACTGGGAGTAGTTAGTTTAGTACGCCGTAACCAACAACAAGTTAACTGCGAAAAATAATCCCAAATCCTGCGTAGCAATGAAAGCGATAAAAAATACGTTTACTCGTAGATTCTATTGTATATTATTTTGACCGTATTGCGTTCCATTGTCCTAGAAAATAACTAAAAAGCGAAACAACAACGAAAACAACAGCATTAACAATAAGGATATCAAGGAACTTTGAAAAATAATACTAAAATTACAGTGGCAAACAGCAATGGCAGGACATACTTTTCACTTTGAGAAATATAGGCTATTAGCAGGCATATTACACGCATACAATGCCAACAACAAACATAAGAGCCTGGCCAATAGACAAATACATATACTCGACAACAAACAGCAATAATATAGCAACAAAAATGGCGGTAACGACAATAGCAGCATCCGTATCCGCATCCGCATCCGTATCCGTATTACATGTACCATATAGTCGCCGTAAGAGTATACCATTGCGGTGCGGTGTTACAAAATAGGCATAGTGGGTGTGGCTCGTTTATTTAAGTCGAGTATACGTGAAATTCGGTTTGGCTATATTGTTGTTGGGTGTACATCGTCCATCGTACCTCGAACATCGTACATCGTACATCGCACAATGTGCAATCTGTTTTTAGTTGGCAGTTACGTAGATTTAAGGATTAACGCTTACCGAAAACACTGATAGAGCAATTTTATACCCCGGCCATTGTCTTCTAATTCGGGTGGCAGTTGTCAGTGTATGAATGCGTGTATGGAATCGGTTTGGAAGCTAAGTTGATGGCCACGAAAGAAATATAAAAGTAAGCAAAAGATGAAGATGAAGAAAGTTAATGCGTTTTTGAATGGGTCTTTGGGTTTTAGTTGTGAAGTTGATTGAATGTACTGGATTGCAATTTTCTTATTTTCCCTGCGTTTTCCTCTCGTTTTATTATATTTCTTTTGTTTTGTTCATTGTATTTTTTTACTTTGTTTTTGTTTTTTTTATGTTACTATTATGTTAAGTGGAAATATGGGGTTTGAAAGATCGAGTACTTGGTCCCCTGTATGTGTGCTCATCTAATGGGCAAATTTTTTATTTTTATTATTTTTTTGCGGATAGATAAAAGTAAGTTATGTGGCTTTTGTATACATTTGCTAAGTGTGTTGTTGGCGTTTATTAAAAAGTCGAATTATTTAAGATATTTCATAGAGATTTTCTGCTGTTTGCATAGCATACAGATGAAGTCATAAAAGTTATGTCAGCTGCTTTGAGGATTTTTATAACAGCCAATAGTTGGACTAATAAAGTTGGAAATTCACTTTTATTAAAAATAAGATTTCTGTATAAATAACCGACTTATATTATATGTTTTCAAGAGGTATTATAATAATACACCGCCTTGAGGATGAAGTCAAACTTGCTTTGTAAGGTCGACGATAGGTATATAGGCTACTATTAAATAATAAAAATAAATAGATAGAAACTAATCAAATAGAAACTAATCAGTTGTTCTAATCTGATAAAAAATATACAGATAACAAAGATTTTTAAATGTCTCTTATTTGGGCACTACTACCGAGATCAACAGAAGGTACAATAGCTTCGTCATAATAAAAATAAAAATAGAAACTAATCTAATAGAAACTAATTAGTTGTTCTAATCTGATGAAAAATATATGTTACAGATTCCAAAGATTTTTAAATGTCTCTTATTTGGGCAATACTACCGACATCAACAGAAGGTGCAATTTTAAAAATATAGCTCAGACATTGTGTCTGAGCTTGGTATCCTTGCAAAGTTAATACGATTCTTCAGAATGATATTGCACAGTACGCGTTCTGTCATCAAGATATATTCGAGTCTCTCCGAACCTTTTGACACTCTGCTATGTTTGATACAAGGGAATCTCTTATAACGAGATCTCTTCAATTTCTTCATGGAAATGAATACACGCAGGGCAGTTATTTATAGTTATGGCACTACATTTAACAAATATAATAAGTATTATCCCGATATTAATATAATTTAGCAAAGTAGTACTCAGCGGGCCAGCGGGCTTGATTATGTCATGAGAATGGATGAAGAAGCTCTAGTGAAAAGGTATTTGAAGTGGCAGTTGGAGGAAGAAGGCGTAGAGTTTAACTGCGTGAACTGATCAAGTTGAGGGAGTTATAACCTTACTTTATGTATGAGATTGAAGAAAGTGCACATACTTGCGAAGTGGCTCTTGAAAAGGATTGTTGTGTTGAGTCGAAATCTAGTAACGGGTTATTATAGTCATTTAAATAAATAAGTAAAATTAAAGTAATCTTATACCACAATATGACTTAAGATAGAATGGACCCTAATTTCGCTTCACTTTTATTTCCATTTACCTAACTAATTTGCATATATTAAAATCTAGAAAGTTAAGTTTTTAAATGATGTAGAATCCAATCATTTTTATGAATGCAGCAACACATTTTAATCTATCCAAAGTTGAAGAGATTTTGTTCATAAAACGATTATCAAATTATTCGTATAATATTTTACTAGTACTTATTTAATATTCTTTACGATAATTTAAACCTTTTGGGGTTTTAATCGACCAGAACTCTAATAAACGGGATTAATAAAGAAATTTATATACATTTTTAAATTAGAGTCCTTGTAATCTGCAATAATATATATATTTTTCTTGTACCAATAAAATATTTCTATTTTTGTAATTTGCATTTAAAACGGATACTAAAATTAATCTGTTGAGTTTGTGAAATTTTACTGAAATAAATATGCTCCAGAGAGTAGCACAATAGAAGGCCTTGGAATTGTGTTGAATATTTTTGTCCTTTGCCTTTATGACAAGGAATACGAGAACATCCTATAGCCTGGTTTTTGGCTTCATGTCATTTTGTTGTACATTTTGTGTACTTTGTGTTACGTGAGTGTAGTAGGACTACGATCCTTTAGATACACAAGTAGAGGAGTACAATTTATTTATTTTACTCTGGTAGAAATAAACAACAAAACGAGCTACACAGAGACATATTCGTACAT
Source organism: Teleopsis dalmanni (assembly GCF_002237135.1). NCBI lineage: Eukaryota > Metazoa > Arthropoda > Insecta > Diptera > Diopsidae > Teleopsis > Teleopsis dalmanni. Next base: position 183,936,886 of record NC_051847.1, read on the forward strand.
ATTCCCAGCAACTGAACAACTGAACAATGCGTATATTGTTTTGACATAAATACCACATGTACGAGTGCTAGTACATGGGATAATTGTTAAGTTCCAGAAGCAAAAACATATGACTTAGGGGGCCTTAAGGTGCCATAAACAGTAATAGACAAATTTACCTTAAAAACCAAATATTTTGCAGTTAGATACGCAGCAATCATAATGGATGTCATAAGAAGAAATTACTTTACTCACATACTACCTTGTAGTATATACATAACTGTGTATGGCTTGTAAATAGATATGAGAATATAAGTTTTTGTTTTTGTTTTTGATTTTGTATTCAGTTAATGTGGATACTTATGTGCGTGAACATTTCGTACCAATCATGCTCGGTACAGAAATAGGTGACATATTTACATTTTCGATTGAAATGCTTTTACGGCCAGTGGTGCTATGTTTATGTAGCCTAAGCATTTGGTTAGTACTTGTATTTGCGTACCTAATAATCGGAAGCAAGCAACCCGTGTACAGTTTACAAATGAACATGCACGTATATATCGGAAAATATATCCTATATCTATTGTCTTCTGGTATGTGTGTCAATACAGCCGAGGTACAGCACGTGATAAACCAAATAAACCTTAACGCAAATATGCTTAAACGTAAGTGTTAATCGATTAAATTGAAGTATTTCAGAATTCGTACATGTTAACTTTAATTGATGGCCGACACTTCGCTCCATAATCATTTACTACTAAATAGATTTTGGCATAGCATAGAGTCAGCATAGCATAAAGTCCAGTAGCGCATGTTATGCCAGCGATAGTATTTAGAAGCGCTTAGGTTTTAAATACCGGGCAGCGAAAATGCCTATTTACACTTTATGAAGTTTCACTCAAATCCAGCAGTTTTGGTATCTTAAATGTACTATTCAGCAGCGTAAAGTCGATGTGGATTTCTTTTATTACTGAATTGGGCAAAAAACATTCATTACGTGCTGTTTTATGGAAAATGGTTCTAACAGCCAGCGCGTTCAATTAATTTATTTTCGGAATACACCTTTCTCGGTTATATTATTTTCACGTACTCCTCTAAAATCAAAAGCCACACATTCGCACGCATTTTCACTTTCACTCTGTAATAGAAAAACTCCGCAATTCGGGAATGGATTAAATCTAGGCAAAAATTGTATTCAATGGGCCGGTATACCATTGTGTTTGAAGAGGTTTTAGAACTCTATTGTATGTCTCGCTTCGATGATGTTTATCTTTAAGCTCATATGAGCCAAGCTAATTTCAATTTTTTTTGTATTGAGTAAAGGATATTCTCTGTTTGGTAAGTCAATACTTGTGGAATTTTGGTAGACCAAAAAAAAAAAAATATGTATGTATTTATAAATTAAAAAAAATTGTTGTATCTTTTTTTGTTTTGGTTGCATATGCGACAAAAACTTATGTTGCATAACAGCAAATAATGTATTTAATACTTTCGATCCTTTTAACCACAGACCCTAACTGAATCCATACGTTTTGAGTACGCAAAAAGTGATATCATGTGTGATAGCAACTTAATGAAATGTGCAAACCATTTTTGCTGCCTTTTATAAATATAGAAAAAAATGAAAATACAGGGTTGTTATACATATCGGTACATAAGTTCAAAACAAGTTGGTTGATGGATTATGTTCCTTATTTAATAATAATTTTTTAGAGAGTAGAAACTTCTATGATATGAAGAAAAAAATTAGATCTGTTCTTATTCTAATGAGAATTACAAATAATCTTAGAGTATTCTCATGTTTTTTGTCACGAAGAAGAGGAAACAGCGGAACACATTCTATGTCACTGTGATAGTCTCACCAGACTCAAACTTCGGTACTTATCAACTATCTATCAACTATCTAACTATCTATCTATGGAGCATGAAGTCAGTACCATGTTCATTATTTATTTATATTTAATTTATTATTTGATAATATTGAGGATTGGTATCTTATAAATATTATATTGGGTCTATGAAATACTTCCGTTAAGAAATATGTTCTATGTTGAGAAACACTTTTTTAGATAAAAGTTACATTGCTTTTTATAACAGATAACGTTTAATATCTAAAACGATTTTTTTAACTTTATTGTCAAAATGTTCTATTTTGCCTTTTTACGGTCCTTTCAATAAATTGTGGTATTATACTCATCTTCGTAAATCTTACATCTTCATGTGATTATAGATGCCTGTATAGGTATTTCATTTCTTAGGTTAGTAGAGCATAAATGGAAAACTATTTTGAAGGAAAAACTAATTCAAATACTAAGCTTCTATAATTCATTCTGTGATTTTTCAAATGTGATTTTAGCCTGAAGTTTATACATTCTGACGGTGGGAACTCCTTAACTCATCCCAAAGAAGTGATTTTATTAAGCTTAAGTCTCACATTGCGAAATTTGATGCTGAGAAAAAATTGAATGAATGTAGCCACGTTCTAAGTAATTGAGTACGAAAATCTTACTTAGTAGGGCAATTTTAGAAGAGACAATATTTTTAATACTGTTTATAGGCTATTGATCTATAGACATGTAGGCCGAAAGAGAAATACAAAAACTGCAGAAAAGATAAAAAGAAACAATTAAATTTTGACTTAATTGGTAATTTGTAAGGTAAATTTCAAATACTATCCCAAATCTTCCCAGTCTTCCCAAATCTTCCCAGTCTTCCCAAAAATAGATCTTCCAAAAATTATTTTCTTTAAAAGTATTTCTTTAATTTCATATCCTGATGTATGCTTACATAATGTCTTCTACGCCGACACCAAAATTAACTAACCTAGTTATGTTGGGAATGCTTTTGGTACAACTAATATAGATCTATTAATTCAAATCAATCAAATTTCGTAAATTTTGTAACGTGTTACTAGTAATTCTCATGAAAAAAAATAGTAATTCCCATGAAAAAAAATTTACTTCCAAAAAGTTTCCAAGAACTCCCGAATGTGTTAGGAGTGCTTCTTCTAAAGTACTTCGTCAGTTAGTACTTCTAATAAAAACTTTTCAATTCCAAAAAAAATGAGTTGATCGTACTTCTGCAGATTTTGGGCAACATTTCTTATGAAAGAAAAGTAGCACTGTTAAAATTTGCTTTCAAAAAGTTTCTAGCAATAAAAATTTGCTGACGATTTTAGTACGCATATTAAGACCTATAAGTTATTTCACATAACTTGGAATTTTATGGAATACACCCTGTATATTCGCACTTTAACTCGTTCTGCTTGGTAGATATTTCGCATGTAATGCCACCCACAAGTAGGAATATTCATAGTGTGTCACCTCGCACTATGCCATGTAATGGCGGAATGTGACATTATGTTTTTGTCTCTCTGGCTTTTTTAGATTACGAGTACGGGAACGAGTGCCAGTGCGAGTATTTCCAGTAAGTCATTGTTCTTCCTTTGTTTGTTTGTTTGCTAGCTTGTCTGTTGCCGCATTCATATGAAGCCAACATGGGTGTCTGAATGGGGTGTGTAGCGTTGTTGTTGTGTAGTGTTCGCCATTATGTATGTATTTTGTGTCCCTGACTGTGTAAGTGTTTGCAAACTACTTAATAGTTGTGTAAATCTGTTACCTCTTCTTTTTATGCCGCACTCTTTGTATTGGTCTTTTCTTTTGTTTTGTGGCGGCAAAAAACCGAAAAAGGAAGAAAAATTAATTTAATGAAAGTGATGTGCTGAGTTTTATATTAAACCGCATGGCATGTGGCTTGAATAGTTATACGTGTGTAACACACATTCACACATATTACACACATTTATCTGCGTGCATACATTTACATATATTAATGGCATAAAGTACTTTTATGTGTGTTTGTGTTGTGTTTGATTTTAGTTTTAGCACGGCTTATGCAGATAATTAATTTGGTTGATTTAAAAATAAAATGGAGAGGAATTTAGTAGAAAAAATTTCCCTGAATGTATTAAAAAAGAGGTAAAAAAACTGTTGAATTAATAATAGTGTTGACAGACATATTTGATATGTTTCCATAACAATTTTTATAGCTCACTTGGATGTCAATTTAAGTTTTAATAATTAGTAAATTGATTTTTTTTTTATAATACCAAAATTATTTTAAAATCACCGTTTTTTATTATCTGGAATTAAATAGTTTTAATTGATTTATGTGACTAATTACAAGCTCAAAATAATTGCAGCTTCGAGTTATATACAAAGTTTGTTTATGATATACTTATATAGCAGTCCACAATGGTTGCTATATAAATTAGTTTTATATAAATCCGCAAACAAGAAAAATTTTATACACAATAACCCAAATAAAATGAAAAAAAAAATCAAATGGTGGCAACACTGCATCCATATTCATCCTAATGATAATTATTTTTTGTTTTCTAAATAGGCTTATGTGAATAAAATATAATAACAAGTATTTGTAATAATAATTATTAAATATCAGAATGGTTACAGGCTCTTCGGGGAGGTATGCAGATCCGAGGTCATATATTGCCTCGTAAGGGGATTCAAAGGGGATTTGAAAATACCTCGAGTTAAGAAAGAGTATATAAATAATTATCTAGTTCTAACAATACACCGCCTTGAGGAAGAAGTCAAACAAACTTCGAAACGTCGGCGATAATTATATAGAGGACTACATAAACACAAAAATCAATTTACCAGATTTTATTTTATTTAGATAAAAACAGAAACATTTAAAAACTCACAACTACTCTAAGATAATGGTTTCCATTTCTTAATGATTTTTAAACAATATAGATTGATTGTGTTATATAAGATCGCGACACCATAATTGACATTTATTTAAATCATTCCAACATATCAATGGCCCATGCTATACCCGATTAATTTTTAGAGACTAATTTTGTGTTAATTATTCATCGATTATTTTAATATGGTTTATGTTTTTTCACGGTCTACAAATACTTTCTTTACTCATCGACCATACTACGTCTGTACTTCTCTTATACTTTATGTTTCGTTATTTCTTGTTTTTGCTTTGCTTATGACCACTTTGTACTTTGTTTATACTTTGCATATACTTCACTTATGCTTCGATTAGGCTTTGCTTAGGCTTCGTTTAGGCTTAGTATAGGCTGTACTACGACTTCGCTTATCATTGTATTCTTCTACTGTTATGACAATATTTCGTTAATTTTTTATTTATGATTCGTTTATAAACTGGATACCCATCGGTTATATTGTGTAATGTTTTGGTTACTATGTTATAGGTTTCATTATTGTATAGGTTTTCTTTTTTACTTAAGTAATCAGTTTTTAAACTGTTATGATCGATTTATTATACAAGACACATCTAGTACATGATGCGACAGATAAATTTTAAAGTTTTAGAAATTAAAAACGTTACCTTCAAAACCCACTGAAATCACCTCTTAGAAATGGAGACGATTTTCATCACTCCTCACTAAATATATGAAAGAGCTGAGATCATGAGGCTTAGAACCTAGGGTTTGTCTTACCTAAGCCAGAATGCATAAGATGTTCCCTTCCTAATGAAATTTTGATTCAGTTTGGTTTTTTAATACAATATTATTGTTAATATTAATGGTCCTTTCTTAGCTAATTACGCTTTTTAATTAATAAAATATAATCCTGGTAAAATAATGCTATTGTAATTTTTTAACTAATTACATACAACAATGAACAATTCTGTACTTTTTCTAATTTTTGCAAAATAAGTTCAAAAAGTGAAAGGACTAATGCTCAGTGACAGATGTTTTTCAAGTCTTCATTTATAGGAACTTATATAGTTGCAAAGTCAGTTTAGGATAACAAAATAAAAAGAAAAATTGAAAATATAAAAAAGATGTGTAGATATAGTAAAGGTAGTATCATCAAACTAAAAGAAAATCCATTGTATTCCAACACATGACATATAAATTTGCTATTTAATGGTGAATTTAACACGTTTCGTTAAAGTAGAGCATAAACAATGAAGCTGTGACACTGCACCAAATGATGTGATTCAGTTGTAGGAATTGCACGAAACTGCAAGCATCAAATCAGTACAGGAGAGACATCGATAACGTTATAAGATACTTTGAGGTGAAAACTTAGTACAATTGGTGTTGACTGTACCACAGAGGTCACAGAGAAGTCGGACATGCAATGCTACCTTGTAGCATTACAAATATGAGCACACATGCATCTAAAGCGCAGTGTCCATATGAGACTGTAAACTAGTACGTAAAGTATAAAATGCATGTATTTCACTATCTGTTCAAGAATATAGTTGTAAGAAATATATAGATATATAAGTGTAAGTTAGTATAGAAAACACTATTTTCCTTTTTTCGAAAATGTTAACTGCAATCGTCGCTTGAGTGTAAAAATTTCAACTCTGCAGGATTTACGGCAATGCATTTGAGGAACTCTTCGTTGCAGAAGTGTATAGACGGTTTTTTTGTTGTTGTTGTATATATATATATATATATATGTGTATCTTATACATTTAGTAATGTTTGGCAATACAATGTGCAATACAAGTCCAATCTTCCTTTAACTTCAACACTTATACGAGTACAATAGAACACAACAACGAAAACATCAATTGCACTATAACTTGTAAAATTTATAAACACGTTCGGATATGTGGAATAGTGGAATAGTATGAAGTTGCTCTATCTGTGAGCCACTCTATACTACATATACCCTCTGTAGATATATATGACTCTGTATTAATGTAGAATTGATTATATATACTTCTTTAGATGGCTCTAAATTGAGCATATGAGCACTAAGCATATGTGTATACAATTTAAATAGCGGAATAAATTGTGATCAATTTTTCTTATCCTTTGCTGTACACCAAATACCACATACAAGGAGTTACTTCACTGTAGCGTAAGGAAAAAGTGCATAATAAAAAATAAGACCAAAATCTAAGACAAAGATAAATTCTGCATACACTCGTAATAACAATACAAAAAGGAAGATTGAAAAAAATAAGTTGCAGTAAAATCGTTGAACTATGAAAAATTGATATGTATTTTTCACAAACGAAAAACAGAAAAAAACCAAAAATCCTAGAAAAACCTTCCTGGGCACTCAACCAAGTGTTTATAGTTCTTCTATCCTGCCAACACATTTTCTTTGTACTTGTGCGTTCATATATACAGACGGGAACAGACAACAGTACATGGACATTCACAATGGAACACAAATCTTTGCTGGTTTTTGTGTGTTGCCATTAGAGAATTTAATATTGGATACCAACCAACACTGCCCATGTCCAGTGAATATATGAGAGTAGCTGCCTCTACAGTGCTTGAAGTAGTGGTGTGTCTTGCTTATTAGTTCAATACTCGTCCTCATCGTAGTAGTTCATTCAGTCTTCGTTGCGCCAATAAAGTTATTTACTGGCAACATTTTTTTTCCACTCAGCTTATACGAAGCTGAGTCTCTTAAATATTGTAATGCAGTAATTTACACATAAGTTATGTCCGTTTTTTGCCTTACCGTCGTAAACGTCTAATTTTACAGATTCCTTCTCGAGTTCAGGCTATAATGTCACCGATAAACCAGGCATTTAATTTGCTGCCGGCTGGAGAGTGAGCAGCCTAATTAATGGTTTAATAAGCAACTTGTTTAGGAGCAACTAAGTTGTGTTGAAATTTTATGTTATTAGTTAGAAATTAAATTGTTGCCAAAGCCACAAGTTTGTTAGATTGGATTAGCTTCGGTTACCTTTGACAATTTATGCTTAACAGGCTCATTATTTACGTAGGCGATAATGCAGCAAACAAAATTTATTGTCTAGCTTAGGCACTTCGTAATAGTAATAGAAGTGAGGAAAAATATTTATTAATAATTTTATTCATTTAGTTAATTAATAACTCTGATCTATTTAATATAATAATAGATATAGAGATGTAATAGCATGTAATTGTTATATAAAAATACATATAAAAATATATATTGTGTTGGATAAATGGTGATAGATACTCGTGTACACACAGAAAAATATGCTCTAACCACATACTAGTTAAATAGATCTGAACTTTTAGCTACAGAAATTTTAGCTTTTGTGGTAAAGAAGATATCAGAACTAGCATATGGTATGGTTGAACCAACAAGTAAGAATATTTTGACCTGAGATTTATTGAAAATCTGGTTAAATCAACCAAATTATTTTTCTGAGTGTAACAGTCCATTTATGAGTTTTTTTATATTTCAACTTCAGATTCTAGATAATCATAGGAATGTGGAAAATAACTGTTTAATATAAAATGAATTTTATTAAATGTTTCAATAAACAACATATATAGTAAAAGTGCTACAACATTTTACTATATCTGCTATATCCATGATGAAACTTGTTATGTAGGCCTGTTGGAAAATTAATGCATTATTAAAGTAGGGTTACTTAATATGGTCAGACATTACCTCGGGTCTCCTGCGGCATCCAGGGGTTTTCTGGGTAACGCCTGCCTCTATTCCTCTTGGTATTTTAGAATTCACTGTATTATTTCTGTAATATTCTTTATTATTACACACACTTCACTATAAGAATATCACCAAAAATGATTTTTGTTTTAAAAAAAAAAAATTATTTTTCTTTTGTTTTTTTTTGTGATAAAGAAATTCAACGTGCATTGCGCGCACGCTGTCAATTAAAAATAGAAGTAAACAAAGTAGTAATTGAGGAAGGCGAAAAGTAAAGCTTCTAGTTACGAGTCTTGTTTGTCTTGTTCAATATCGGTAGGGCGAATTTCACTAAAGAAAAAAAAAAAAAAAAGCTCCAATAAAGCTTGATTTAGACATAACAATATAGTATTGCCAGGTGAAAGTAATACATTGATACACTTAAGACAAATTTTAGCTTTCTTGGAAAGAAAAAATATATTAAGCTTTCTTAGAGGTCATCACCCTCAAACAAATAAATAAACACAAAACGAGAAAAAAAAAAAAAAACCAGCAAAGTCAACTATGAGAGTGGTGAAAACTTTCCAAGAGCATTATACGGTAAACAAAGAGTTAACAGGATCCCTAACGTGGCAGGAGGATTTTTCGGTTATACAAACTGACTATAAAATAGCCAGCAGAAGCTGGATGCAGTCTCTTTTTTTGTATTTTTCTGAGTAAGGCAGGTGGTGCATTTCAGACTGATAAAAATTTGTTGAAAGTGAATTAAAATTTTTATTATAAGAATTTGTGGAAAGTGAATAAAGACTAAAATTTAACAAGAATTCATTTTATTATAAAAATTCTATTAAAAGTGCATAAATACACTAATATTTAACAAGAATTCATTTTATTATAAAAATTCTATTAAAAGTGCATAAATACACTAAAATTTAACAAGAATTCATTTTATTATAAAAATTCTATTAAAAAAGGAAAAAAAAAAAAATACACTAAAATTTAACAAGAATTCATTTTATTATAAAAATTCTATTAAAAGTGCTTAAATACACTAAAATTTAACAAGAATTCATTTTATTATAAAAATTCTATTAAAAGTGCTTAAATACACTAAAATTTAACAAGAATTCATTTTATTATAAAAATTCTATTAAAAGTGCATAAATTTAACAAGAATTCATTTTATTATAAAAATTCTATTAAAAGTGCATAAATACACTAAAATTTAACAAGAATTCATTTTTACAAAGTAACTAAGAAATTCGAGAAATAGCTAAATATCTAGCAAAAATTGTTTTAAAAATTTTTGACTTTAAAAGAAAAAAAAAAAACACAAAAAGATTTGAAGATTCGAAGATTTGGAATTTCCACCGCAAGATTAAGAAAAAAAAAACGGAAATAATCATATTCAACATCATAACGGACATAAAAGGAACCAAAGGAAACTAAGACCAATAACGGCAGCAGGATCCACCGTTTGTATACCACGGTGGCCAGGTATTCCAGCTCTCAAGGAAACAACTTGAATAAAGAAAAGAAAAAACTTTAAAGCTAATTGCATAATTCCAATTTATTTGTATTATTAAATTTATTTGTTTTTTTTTTAATTTTTTTTTATCTATTATTAATTTTATATTAAAAATTATCAGAATTGTCTTTTGTTTTGCTCATTTAAAAGAAGCGGTAGTTAATGCCAAACTGGGTTGAGTGACTAAATTACTATAATTTTTTTGTTTGTGTCACGCCCAGAAGATATACATATTGTACCAAAATTATAGAAATTTCAGAAGAAAGAAAAAAAGAAGAGAAAAAAAAAGAAAAAGAAAAGGAAATCCTTTATAATTGCCAATCTACATATTTATTATTTTTTTTTTATTTTTTTTTGCGTTTTTTTTTGTAATTTATAGCTAGATCAGCGGTGGCTGGAGTGACGTCATTTCTGCGGCTGCGTGGGCTACAAGTTTTGTTCTTTCTTTTTATTTTGTTTTTTTTTAATTTTATGGTTTCACTGACATTGCTCTTACGTCAGATAAATAATAATATTCCGGAGTAATTACTGGATTTGTTTTTTTCTTTCTTTTCTAATCATTTATTTGCTCTTTGGTTAAGTAGTTTTTTTATATATATATATATATATATACTACAAATGTCATTGTCATAATAAAAAAAATTAGGTATATAAAAAGAAAAAAAAAAATGGAAAAGAAATGAATGAAAACCGTAGAAACACGGTATATATTGTAAATAATTATGAAGAGAAACAAGTATATAAATCAAAAAATATTTTTTTTTTGTTGTTTTTGAAGAATGCAAATATTTATATATGTAGAAATATTGTGTAAAATTTATTAATACTAAGTAAAGGTCATAAATATTGATAAAGATATGTATAACCTAACTCCATTGTGAAATAATATGAACATTTTGATAGGTGTAAACATTTTTGTAAGATCTAATTAAATTTTTTTTTGAAATCATACTATAAACTGTATAAAACAATTCTTATACTCTTATTCTTATATTTAATAAATATTTACAAGTATATATTGTTTTTTTATTATCTATTATTTTTTTTCTCTATTTTTTTTTTTTTTTTTTTGTAATCAGTTCATTATGAGATCTTGAATTTAGATAACGGGGTGGTGTTAGTGTGGCATTCCCATCATTTTTCCTAACGCAGAGATTCTTTTAAGAAAGAAAAAAAAAAATTTGTATTCATTTATTTGTCAAACATGAAACGTTTCATGGACAGCAATCAAGCCCTACCAGCTGTGTTACCAGTGTTTCCCACTTTTGAGGAAACCAGGCCAATACAGGCTGGTAAGGTCAAAAACGTCGACTGGGGAGTAGAGGAGGCTATCATAGCTGAAGCGAAAGCCGTAGGGTTGCCCAGAGGAGGAACTTGCGACTTGGGAGTAAGCCTGGAGTACACTGAGCTTCCTAAGGCAGCTGCAGTCGTAATAACCATCAAAGGCAAGACGCTGCCCATACTGTTCGACGAGGGTTTTTTTAAATTGAAGAGACACAAATAAATGATAGTAATTTGCGTCATATTTTTTTTTTTATTATTTTTTTTACCTTTTTTTCTCTCTCGTTTGTAAAAATATTGGAGTAGTGTACATCAAGTAAATGAAGTAGTTAAGTAATAGTTTTTTTTTCAACATTGAAATAATTAATGGAACTAGATTAAAGTGTGAGTAGAATCCTCACTATTTGGATAGTAATATAGGAATACACATAAAGATAGAAATGAAATATTAATGAATTATACAGAAATTTAGTTAAGTTAGGATAGGAATTTAAAAACATGGCATGAATTTTTTTTTTGTTGTTGTCTACAGTGTATCCTCAGTTGCTAAGAACCCCACCCCAACACTGGCGAGCATACCGGGCTAGCCACCATGCCATGTGCGGCTTCCGAGGACACTAATTTCTTAAAACAGGTGGATACAACAAATGGCGCCCAACGTCTGAACCAACGTAGAACCAACGACTGAACCAACGTAGAACCAACGAAAGACACCAACGAGCGAGACGAAAACGAAAGACAAGACGACGAAGAAGACGTATAGCTAAAGACGGACCGCAGATGACACCAACGAACCACGGAAGGAGAAACAACTACGAGACCAAGGAGTTTCAACCGAACGGACAAGACCAACGAAGATTTGAGAACGGAAGACTTTTATACTGGAGCAGACGCTATTTAGTATAACGATATATGGAAAGAATAGGAGATTCATTTAGTGCTTCTGAAGGCAGTACAAAGTGGCTGTTTTTTTTTGTGTAGTTGAATTCACACTAGCCAACATAGTTAGCTTTAATCCGGTGGATTAAATGTGTAACGCCTGACTTGCCTTTGTTCGATTATGACGAGATAGGTATTGCAATGTTAGGTTAGTCTGAGTTTTTTTTTTTGTTTTGAGGTTCCTCGATGCTGAATTCATTTGGTATAGAGTTTCGTCCTCGATTTAGGAATTGTTTCAGAAGTATGAAGTTTTGAATGAAGGAGACGCGATTAACCAAATTCCAACGTGATATGCAATGACAGCTTTAACAGATAGACAGATTTACGAAACGGTTGATGAAAATGTAAAGACAGGATGTTACATTTGTATTGAAAGAGATGGCGGTGTCTAGTTTATGTTTTTTTTTGTGATGTTTTTTTTAAATATTTGCCTTACTGCGCGGTTGACCTCTTAATCCGGTGGACTGAGAGCGTGACATCCGTCTTGCCTGTACTCTGTTAATAAAGGTTAGGTATTGCGGCGTAGTATAATGATGTTGTTTTGCTTCTTTGAATGGCTTTAGAGGTTCCTTCATGTAGAATTCGTTCAACGTGAAGTTTTGTCCTTTTTTGCAGTTAGATTTACTTGAAGTAATTTCGTTCTAGAATGCTTAAATGAGTTTCCTTCACACAGAACCGCGGGTGAGTGAAGTTGATTGCTCATTGTAAGCTGAGTAAGAGTAAGTGAGGAAGAATCTCGAATTAGACATTTACTTGCTGGGTTTAAGGTTCCTTTACACAGCACCAGTGCGGTATGAAGTTGTCCTTGATCCAGGGTTTTTTTTTTGTTTGTTTTGTGAATTTAGAGGGTAGTTTGATCTGTATTGTAAACCGTCGTCTTTATCATATCTCTTACACAGCGAGAGGAAGAAAAGAAAAAAAAAAAAAAAGTAAAAAACATGCCTTAGGTGAAATGGTGTGGCCACAACACTGAAACACCCCCCAGAGTTTTAATTAATATCGAATTTCGAATCCAGTCGAATTAATATATGCAAATAATTTGACTTATGTAATAATTACTCAGTGTAATTAAGTAATTTAGGAATATTTCACTAACTAACATTCAAGACAGTTTAAATGAGTTGGTAATATTGCAAGATAGTATACACTTGCCATGGAAATAGAACTTGAAAATATAGCTCAACCGAATAAAGCTGGACGAGCTCATCAGGAGGGTATGGAGCAACTAAAACAAATGATGTATATGATGATGAAACGAAACGAGGATTGGGTAAAAGAGATGACTGAAATGCGCAAGGAAATAGTTGCATTGCGCAGAGCTAGGGGTGAAACAGTAGCACCGCCCGAAGAAGTAAGGTTACCAAAGTGGAGTATACCAGAAATGTTTTCAATGACAGCGCACAGGCAAGATTTACAGGTGGAAGAGCATGTGGATCATGTTAGATCAGACAAACCCGATGATCTTGGTTGTGACGTGGAAACGTTAGATCAACATGAGGAGTCCTCGAATTCTACACCCTTGATAGGTGATTGTCTGTGTATACGTGAAGAGAATCTTAAAGATTTACGTAGTGTAAAGTTTGAAGAAACGCCCAGAGATGTTTTAACGCAAGATGTAAATATGAGGCGAGTGGATGTAATTCAAGCATTAACCAATGGAAATATTAACCACTCGGAGATGCGAGACAGCGTACATACTATAGAAGTAAATCGGAATAGTCCAATGTTAGCTACTGGTGCACATAACTCTTCACATAAGGCTGTTTGTCGTTTACCGACCCGTGATCAAGTCTGCTTAGGCGAAAATAGATATCAAGAGGTAGTAATGGAAAAGTGTGGGTCAGATGACGAAGTTATAGTATCCGGTTCTGAAGTCTCCTGTTTAGCACTTGGGTGTGCTAATGAAGATGAGATAAAGTTTCCGGACTGTGGTCCTATTTTTGATACAATTAATTCAATATTTGTGAAGGATCGTCATGTAGAGAAAAGGTTATGGTCATTGTGTTCCAATAATGAATTTAAGGAAATAGCTGCGTTATCGCTAAATGATTATATGCGCATGTTTAATGTTGAAACTTTCAAACAAAAATTTTCTAGTAAGCTGACAGACTGTCAGTATAAAGTTATCTTGATTTATTATTTTTATGAACTATATGTAGTTGCTTATCGATCAGTTATAAAGTTATCAGATGCAAGAACCTTGCGGAATATTAGAAAACTGACATCTCGCGATAAGGGTGGTGGTATACGTGATACCAGTCCTGAAGGCAATTTGATTACTGTATGCACAGGATTAGGCATATTGTTAGATAGCGAGGGAGTTGTTTATGCTGAATATGAAATAGATGTGTTTCAACAAGTTAATTATTAGCAAGCCACACACTGCTATGATAGCATTAGAATAAGTATATTTGCGGCTGGTGGACCGTTACTTGTTTTACTAGTAGAACAGATGGTTGGTAACAGCAATTATAAAGCGTCCTTGTAAGGGATAATTAATCAAATGAATTATTTTATTTCGCATTAATTTTCATGTGATTACAAAGAAAACAAAAAAATAATAGATTTTAGATTTAAATATTAATTTTTTTTATACTGCTAAGAGTAGGAAAGTTACATTGTCTACATTTGTATTTGAAAAAAAAAAAAAAAAAAAAAAAACTTCTTGTCACTTTTCTAATTCACATTGATTTTTCAATAATATTGACACTGGGCGGAAGCAAAGGTAAACTATGTTTTTAGAACTAAGGTCAGGGCACCAGAAGGCGGAAAGAAGTATATATTAGAAAAAGGTTAAGTGTATTAGAGAAGGTAGTAATGATATGTAAAGCGTTCAATAACTCAGTCGGTAGAGCATGAGACTCTAACATAGAGCATGGGTCGAAGCCACACGTTGGGCGCAAAAATACAAATAAGTTCGACTAAGAAAAGAAAAAAAAAAAAGATAAAAAGAGAGCCTACATGTAATTTTTTTTACGAGTGTGTTCCATGTTGCAGGCAACATCGACACGATCGATCCTGTTATGTAGGCCTGTTGGAAAATTAATGCATTATTAAAGTAGGGTTACTTAATATGGTCAGACATTACCTCGGGTCTCCTGCGGCATCCAGGGGTTTTCTGGGTAACGCCTGCCTCTATTCCTCTTGGTATTTTAGAATTCACTGTATTATTTCTGTAATATTCTTTATTATTACACACACTTCACTATAAGAATATCACCAAAAATGATTTTTGTTTTAAAAAAAAAAAATTATTTTTCTTTTGTTTTTTTTTGTGATAAAGAAATTCAACGTGCATTGCGCGCACGCTGTCAATTAAAAATAGAAGTAAACAAAGTAGTAATTGAGGAAGGCGAAAAGTAAAGCTTCTAGTTACGAGTCTTGTTTGTCTTGTTCAATATCGTTAGGGCGAATTTCACTAAAGAAAAAAAAAAAAAGCTCCCATAAAGCTTGATTTAGACATAACAATATAGTATTGCCAGGTGAAAGTAATACATTGATACACTTAAGACAAATTTTAGCTTTATTGGAAAGAAAAAATATATTAAGCTTTCTTAGAGGTCATCACCCTCAAACAAATAAATAAACACAAAACGAGAAAAAAAAAAAACCAGCAAAGTCAACTATGAGAGTGGTGAAAACTTTTCAAGAGCATTATACGGTAAACAAAGAGTTAACAGGATCCCTAACGTGGCAGGAGGATTTTGCGGTTATACAAACTGACTATAAAATAGCCAGCAGAAGCTGGATGCGCTCTCTTTTTTTTGTATTTTTCTGAGTAAGGCAGGTGGTGCATATCAGACTGATAAAAATTTGTTGAAAGTGAATTAAAATTTTTATTATAAGAATTTGTGGAAAGTGAATAAAGACTAAAGATTATTTAAAATTCATTTTATTATAAAAATTCTATTAAAAGTGCATAAATACACTAAAATTTAACAAGAATTCATTTTATTATAAAAATTCTGTTAAAAGTGCATAAATATACAAAAATTTGACAAAAATTCATTTTTTTTATAAAAATTCTATTAAAAGTGTATAAATACACGAAAATTTAACAAGAATTCATTTTATTATAAAAATTCTATTAAAAGTGCATAAATACACTAAAATTTAACAAGAATTCATTTTATTATAAAAATTCTATGAAAAGTGCATAAATACACTAAAATTTAACAAGAATTCATTTTATTATAAAAATTCTATTAAAAGTGCATAAATATACGAAAATTTAACAAGAATTCATTTTTTTATAAAAATTCTAATAAAAGTGCATAAATACGTAGAGATTTAACAAGAATTCATTTTACAAAGTAACTAAGAAATTCGAGAAATAGCTAAATATCTAGCAAAAATTGTTTTAAAAATTTTTGACTTTAAAAGAAAAAAAAAAACACAAAAAGATTTGAAGATTCGAAGATTTGGAATTTCCACCGCAAGATTAAGAAAAAAAAAAGGGAAATAATCATATTCAACATCATAACGGACATAAAAGGAACCAATGGAAACTAAGACCAATAACGGCAGCAGGATCCACCGTTTGTACATTAAGACTGAAAAGTTTTCGGAAATTCTCATTTAAAATTCGCTCGCTGTATATTTTTCGATATTTTAAGTTTATGTAGTTTGGCAGCACTGTCCTTAATTACTATGCCAAAAATGAGCGCGATCTGTCAGACAGTTCGTTTACGGCAGCTGTTGAAACCAGTTCACCTCAGTAGTGCGTTGCGAAAAAAACAATGGAAAAAAATATTGAACAAAGAGTTTGCATCAAATTTTGTGTTTCGAACGAAATTTCGTGTGCAGAATCGTTGCGAATGCTACAAAAGGCTTATGGGGAATCAGTTTTATCGAAAACTCAAGTTTATGAGTGGTACAAAGCCTTTCAGGACGGTCGTAAGACCGTCGAAGACATTTCGCAACGCACTACTGAGGTGAACTGGTTTCAACAGCTGCCGTAAACGAACTGTCTGACAGATCGCGCTCATTTTTGGCATAGTAATTAAGGACAGGGCTGCCAAACTACATAAACTTAAAATATCGAAAAATATACAGCGCGCGAATTTTAAATGAGAATTTCCGAAAACTTTTCAGTCTTAATGTATACCACGGTGGCCAGGTATTCCAGCTCTCAAGGAAACAACTTGAATAAAGAAAAGAAAAAACTTTAAAGCTAATTGCATAATTCCAATTTATTTGTATTATTAAATTTATTTGTTTTTTTTTTAATTTTTTTTTATCTATTATTAATTTTATATTAAAAATTATCAGAATTGTCTTTTGTTTTGCTCATTTAAAAGAAGCGGTAGTTAATGCCAAACTGGGTTGAGTGACTAAATTACTATAATTTTTTTGTTTGTGTCACGCCCAGAAGATATACATATTGTACCAAAATTATAGAAATTTCAGAAGAAAGAAAAAAAGAAGAGAAAAAAAAAGAAAAAGAAAAGGAAATCCTTTATAATTGCCAATCTACATATTTATTATTTTTTTTTTATTTTTTTTTGCGTTTTTTTTTGTAATTTATAGCTAGATCAGCGGTGGCTGGAGTGACGTCATTTCTGCGGCTGCGTGGGCTACAAGTTTTGTTCTTTCTTTTTATTTTGTTTTTTTTTAATTTTATGGTTTCACTGACATTGCTCTTACGTCAGATAAATAATAATATTCCGGAGTAATTACTGGATTTGTTTTTTTCTTTCTTTTCTAATCATTTATTTGCTCTTTGGTTAAGTAGTTTTTTTATATATATATATATATATATACTACAAATGTCATTGTCATAATAAAAAAAATTAGGTATATAAAAAGAAAAAAAAAAATGGAAAAGAAATGAATGAAAACCGTAGAAACACGGTATATATTGTAAATAATTATGAAGAGAAACAAGTATATAAATCAAAAAATATTTTTTTTTTGTTGTTTTTGAAGAATGCAAATATTTATATATGTAGAAATATTGTGTAAAATTTATTAATACTAAGTAAAGGTCATAAATATTGATAAAGATATGTATAACCTAACTCCATTGTGAAATAATATGAACATTTTGATAGGTGTAAACATTTTTGTAAGATCTAATTAAATTTTTTTTTGAAATCATACTATAAACTGTATAAAACAATTCTTATACTCTTATTCTTATATTTAATAAATATTTACAAGTATATATTGTTTTTTTATTATCTATTATTTTTTTTCTCTATTTTTTTTTTTTTTTTTTTGTAATCAGTTCATTATGAGATCTTGAATTTAGATAACGGGGTGGTGTTAGTGTGGCATTCCCATCATTTTTCCTAACGCAGAGATTCTTTTAAGAAAGAAAAAAAAAAATTTGTATTCATTTATTTGTCAAACATGAAACGTTTCATGGACAGCAATCAAGCCCTACCAGCTGTGTTACCAGTGTTTCCCACTTTTGAGGAAACCAGGCCAATACAGGCTGGTAAGGTCAAAAACGTCGACTGGGGAGTAGAGGAGGCTATCATAGCTGAAGCGAAAGCCGTAGGGTTGCCCAGAGGAGGAACTTGCGACTTGGGAGTAAGCCTGGAGTACACTGAGCTTCCTAAGGCAGCTGCAGTCGTAATAACCATCAAAGGCAAGACGCTGCCCATACTGTTCGACGAGGGTTTTTTTAAATTGAAGAGACACAAATAAATGATAGTAATTTGCGTCATATTTTTTTTTTTTTATTATTTTTTTACCTTTTTTTCTCTCTCGTTTGTAAAAATATTGGAGTAGTGTACATCAAGTAAATGAAGTAGTTAAGTAATAGTTTTTTTTTCAACATTGAAATAATTAATGGAACTAGATTAAAGTGTGAGTAGAATCCTCACTATTTGGATAGTAATATAGGAATACACATAAAGATAGAAATGAAATATTAATGAATTATACAGAAATTTAGTTAAGTTAGGATAGGAATTTAAAAACATGGCATGAATTTTTTTTTTGTTGTTGTCTACAGTGTATCCTCAGTTGCTAAGAACCCCACCCCAACACTGGCGAGCATACCGGGCTAGCCACCATGCCATGTGCGGCTTCCGAGGACACTAATTTCTTAAAACAGGTGGATACAACAAACTCATGCCTCTCACAATTTTTTCTATTATTCGAATATTTTGGTCATTCATGTTTATATATCCTTATATTTACACTTTGCTATTATGCTTTCTTTATAATATTAAGTTACATTTCAGATTTTAAAATGCGAAAGTGCGATTAACAAAATAGTATTTTTTTTTATTTCCAGGTAACGTGGCGTATGAGTGACATATTTTACATAGTATCGAAATGTAAGTTTTTAGTATTTAATCTAATTTGACAATCATTTTAGAGTGAAAACTGATTATTAATTCAATAAATTTTTAATTAATTTAATAATAATATTTTATTTCTGATATATAATTTTAAATTAATTTTTAAATAATCAACAAATCCTTAGAAAAAGGCATAGGTATGCTCCATAACTCTTATGTATGTCACGTATTAAAATGAAAACAGATTATAGTGCATGACATGTCCTAACCTCTCTGGGTAACAGCATCCATTTATATGTAGTATGCTTTTAATTAATAATAAACCAAAATTTAAATATAAAACCTTAACATTAATAGTTGATCTCCAAGCAGATCAGTAGCTATTATTTAAATAGAAGTGCCTGGAGTGATTTAATTTTTAAACACTCATACCTAAAATTTACCTGGAAGGTCCAAGACCTTTTTCAAACAGCCTGCTTTTCAGAAAACTCACAGCAAGTTTTGTGGGGTGCGGATTTAGGCTTTCTATGTATGTCTTGTTAAATTTTAGGCTATTGGTCTTCCTTATTGGTCTGCCTGTTGCTAATACTTCCTTAATATTTTCATATTAATCTATGGCAATACAAATTTTATTCGATATAGGGTTGTATTTTACAACAGGCAGCTATACCCTGAAGAACTGCAGAAATGTTAGATGGACCTCGCTGCCTGCTAAGGAGCAAATTATAACTTAACGTATAGATTTAATTGGCAGCTTAGCAGTCCTTGGTATTTCTCAGTTGATTGACTGTCAATAAAAATGATGAAATTATATCTATCCATCTCTGTCTAATCACTAAAACTGAAAAATCGTTGTCGCATTAGTTCGCCTAAGGGAGTGGTTTATGTCTGAAAATGGTTTTAAATAGCTGTTTCTTCCTTGCAGTTTACTTTTAAGCCATTCCAAAGTTAGTACATAATAATGTAGCTCAAAGTTTCTTAAATTTTTATTAAAGATTCAGACAGTCCGATGTCATTCCATACAGACATCCTATACGGAACTGTGCCTTGAGTGCGCCTATTTTAGTAAGTACGTTCTGCTTAGACGCTTGTTGCTTCCAGTCTGTAAGCGTTGTTCGAAACGATACTTCTAATTAATAGATCAATGGATACCAGATACAGTATTAAGTTTAGGAAATCTGAAGGAACCGTACCAAAGGGTGCAATAATACAAAGCATGCTGTCCTCTACATTCGGCTGCAGAATGCATTTTTAGAATAACATTGTTGAATGTTATAGCTAGACACCAAACTAAAGCACTTTCAATGTGTAATATCGAAATCTCCCATTTTTTGCTCCGTAACCTTTTGCAAGAATTGATTGCTAAACATTCCTTCTTGACCTGCAGCTCGACATTGTATTTCCAATTTTGCTTTACTATGTAAGGCAATGTAAGACAAATATTTAAATAATTCATTATCTCAATCACAAATAGAGTACCACTAAGGTACCACAATTGCATAGTTTAATTTTAATTACTACTTTCCTTTGTTTACAAAACTCGAAAAAAAAGGGGAACGTCTAATTGCAAGCAAATAATTGCAGTAAAAAGAAAATGTAAACGAGTTGCACTTCAAAACACTTACGACGACAAAAACATGAACTTGAATATCGGGTCTCTTGCATATTCGATGACTATTAGGGTGAACCCATAAAAGAAAACTGTGTCTCTGTAAGTACGTTTCAATGAGTTTACACAATGTCATATATTAGAGGTGAAGAAAGCAGAATGGAGAATAGGAGAATGGTATGACAAGTATATTGAGTAACAAACAGATACATGCACTAAATGATTAACATGCAAAAAGAAAATTAATTGCAGAAGTGTTGTTAGGTACAAGAGCTTTTACTGTAGCTTTTCCGGCAGAAATTCTAAACATTGATGCGAGAACATTACGCAAAACTACTAAAGCAACGCAAGCAACGACAATAGTCAATGCAACAACACACTTGCACAGTTGCAACAGCCAAAGTGCCATTGAATGTTGATGGATTGTTATTGAACGATAAATTTCGAATGGAATACTTTCTAGCATATACACGTAGCGCACACACATAAACATACATACACACATTGCTTTCGTACTCGTCGTACATGAGCTGAAAGAGTTGTGTTCAATTTCATTTACAGTTCTTTATGACAGATGACTCGATGTGTTTATTTGATTGCGTTATAGTGTATGTATGCGTATTTGTGTGCTTGATGTGTGGATGTGCGGATATGTGAATATCTCGCTGCATCATATGTAAACAAAAATTTTCATACAATTGTGCTACGTTGTAGCATTAAAGTTTCTAAGTGTGCACTTGTGCCTTCTTTACATGTGAGTAGTGTGTATTTGAATTACCGGAAATAGAGCGGAAATTTTCTTTTCCATTCGCGTTACGTACACAGTTACGTACAACATTGGTTTTGATAACGATGTGACATAGCGACATGTTCATTGTTCAATTGAGATTGTAGGTAAAATGAAAGAAAGTAATGAAAATAGAAAATTCGTTGTAGCAAAAATTAAGTTTCCCATATGCTAATAGGTTTGTGCGGGCTTGTTATCTACAATGTCTTGCGGTTACAATAACGAATTGACAATTTACAGTTGTGTATGTTGTACTACTAACGTGTCAAATACTTACAAATGTTTTGTTTAATTGACTTTTTATTTCTTGAGATATAAGAAAAAATTACTTAAAGTATCTACAAAATATTATATAATTTATATACGTATTTCTAAACAAAAAAAGTGTCTTAACATAACATAATGAAATATACATGTATATATACATAATATACATATTTATTATATGTGTACGTACTAGTTTTTTTCTGTTTTTTGCTTCTTCTTTGCTTAATAAGAAGTGAGTTAGTGTCTAAAGTACTTTTACTCAATAGTTTCAGTAACCACTTGGGTGTTCCATTGTAACACGAGCTTCAGTGAATTATGATTATATATTTAACACGAAATGATTAAAATAAAAGTTCTAGTTTTCAGCATGGTTCCATTATTAGCTGTAACCCATGAGTAAACCCACCGCAGGACTGAATGTTTTTCAGGGCATCTCAATGAGAGTACTGGGTTTTTTTTTCTCAAAGAATGATGCCAATTTAGCTGCAGATGTCTGCACGTCGTCGGGTCTTGCCCCCTTCTATTAAAAAATTCAGTTCAGAATAAACTCAGCAAATGTTTGCATGATATCAACGACATGGCCACATATTTTGGGTGTACCGAGTGATTACCTGTTTAGCCAGCTCGTCTACTTTGCACTTATCGAAAATATCCCTATAATTCAGAAGAATCTTAGGAACCCAGAGTGAAGATATGTTAAACTGCTTCGACATTTCGTTTAGAGATGTCTACCAATCAAAAACCGTCCTGGATTTAAATTGGTCTAAACTCAAGCACTCAAGCACAAACTCAAGCACAGTAAATATAATATGTGATCCACTTCCAGATCAACTACAGCTTTCCTAATAGCGATCACTTCCTTTGCAATGATGAGGAAGTTTATAATAAGTAGATTTATGAAGTCCTTATGAAAATTTCTCTTCCTATTTTAGAACCGTGTGTAAAATTGATAAGACCCTATCCTATTAAAGAAATTTCCCGACAGCCATGTGTGTCTAGTTGAAAACTCTAGTTATATTACAAACAAGTTTTTGGATCCATATATTCTTTAGGCAATTGTTTCTTCTATCAAAAATTAGACCTAAGTATTTTATATTATCTTCCCATTCTATTTCCACATTATTTGACTTTTTTTTGAATTTTGATTTCTACGTTTAGAACATTTACTCTAATTCTAATTCTCTATCTTCAGAAGTATCTCATTATCTGATCAATATGAGTTTGTGAACTGTAAATGCAGGTGTCATCAGCAAAGAACAAAATTTGGTTCATAGATTCTATAGGAAAATCTGTTCTATGTAAATCATATAATAAAGAAGACATATGTTTTAATTGTAGGTACATACTTCATTTGTAACATATTTTTCTTTAAAGGATGTTCTCATTTATTTTTTATTCCACACTTAACTTTGGTTTTGGTACTTCCATTTTTCCATAGCAGCTAAAAGTTTGGGGAGAAAGTTTGTTATAACATCACGCCCGAGCGATCAAGTCAATTAGTTCACCACAAAGTATGCAGAATATGCTTTTGGAGTACTTTTTTTTTTTTTGAAAAATCCTTTCCTTTTCTGATAGCCATTTTTTGGATAGCCTCTTTTAGGTAGCAATTTGTTCCTATGCTATTTAGAATTTTTATTTTTTTTTCTATTTTGATTCACTGCAAACCTTTGCCATTTCATCAAATGACACGGCATGTTCTAAACATTAGCCAGAGTTCCACTTAATGCACCTCTTTTTTTGAATGCGCCAGGCTTTGATGTACGCCAGGCTTAAAGTACAAACGCTACTTAGATTCTGTCTAAAATCCGTCAATCACGACAATGTACAGCAGCCTCAGCTATAGTTGTTTTTCTAAAATCTTTTTCTCTTTGTATCTTTTGCAATTTTCATTGATTTATAGTACACACGTTTCAAAATTGCATGTTATTTTTCTTGCAACTTTGTTGCTGTTTTGCTGCTATGATTTTTTTAGTGACGTTATGTGAATATTTTTTCCACGTGCACTTCGTTTGCATTCTACAGCATTTGCTTGACTCTCAGATACTCTCTACTTTGGATACTGTAGGCAAAAAAATATAGGTTAGGAACATTAAAAGTCCTCGATGCAAAGACGTGCTTAAAATATTAATATTTTGTGGCATGTTTGTTGCTTCATTGAATGCGTTCGGTTGTCCCCAGTTTTTATTTATTTTCTGTTTTTTTATTTTTTTTTGATGAATAAAAGTGCATTGAATGTACTTATAGATACATCTATGTGTATTGATTGGCATTTTGTTTGCCAACTTTGATTTTGTTTCTTCGTTTTGTATGGAAATATTTTGCATTTCAAAACAACTTTTAAATTCAGTGATTTGAAATTAATGTTAAAAATATGCCATATAAAGTACTAATAAAAATATATATCAAACAAAAATGTATAAAATATATAAAACTAAAAGTAAAAGTAGAGCATGAAACTGTTCCATATTGTGTCTCTCTTATGGTTGGATATTGAAATGAATTTTCATCAGTTTCATATGCCATATATGACAATGAGTAAATAAATGTATAAATAGTTGTGTACATATTGTCATATAGTATCTTATGCAAGTTGCTTTAGAAATATATAGTACTAGAAAATAAATCAATATATAAAAAAAATTAAAAAATTATTCGTAGAACACATAAACTTATTTTCATTCATATTGTTAATTAACACACTTAACACTTACTTTTAGTCTGATTGATCTCATCAAAAAATACTTGGAGCATAGAGCTCTGAAATTATTTGCAAAAACTGACAGACTTATCAACACCGCGTTATCAAATCTCAGAATGGTTACAGACTTCTCAGGGAGGTATGCAGATCTGAGGTCAATTATTGCTTAGTCTGATGAAGTGATAAATAATAATTCAGTCAAGGCGTAAAGAGTGGTTTTAAAAATACCACGAGTTAAGAAAGAGTAAAAGTGCCTAAATAGCTTCAAAAAACTTTTTATAGCAAAGAATGTATATGTAGGAACGCCAACAGTTGTAATAACATAATAGTATAATTCCGATATGTCTTCTATAAGTGTTGGAATATGAAAACTCGTTCCATTGAAATTTTCTTTAAGTCTCCGTAATAATAATAGTAACAGTTATAAAGGAAATCTACATTATTACTTAGGTATATGGAATATAAACTATATAAATTTTGTAGTCAAAATAGGTTTTCATTTAGATTACCTACTAGTGATAATCCTATTAACTATTATCTATGAACTTATTCTATTTTTGTAAAAAATTGCATCGTTTATTTGTATTAGTTAACGTGTCTTATATGAATAACTATGATAATCTATAGTAACCAGTAACCAGTTTTTTTTGGATTTGTACTCATTTTCTTCATACTTACTTCCCTTGGGTGTTATTATATATTTCAGCTCTTATTTCACTTTGAACTCCTTTTATATTTATTTCGCTATCAAAATACTTTATATTATGCCCGTTGTATATTCATTAAATCACTTTTTGTCACCTTTTTTCCCTATAAATCTGGTGGAGTCACTTAATGTCAAAAAGATCCCAGTGGTTTAGTTTTTTTCATATAAGAGTTCATTCAATAGATTTTATTTTTATCAGCTCTAATCAACTCTTACATGATATAAATTAATAGATTTTATATTTTTTCTCTTACAGTGGCATGGTACTCTCACTTGATTATTACAAAAATTGTTTGTATTAAATTAATAATATCGTATAATGTATTACTCATATATTTCACGAATGGTGCATCTTCCCTTCCTGATATCAAAACATGCATAGGTGCGTGCTTTAACTAAACAACAGTGTCGGCATACCAAACTTGAAACTGCAAAGAATATATGTAATGAGATATTCATTATAACTGAAACTTTAAGTATATATTATTCATATTCACCGCCAAATGTTCCATGTTTTATAACACTTAAACTTGTTATGAAAAAACATTTTCTATTCAGTATGTCCCGATAGTCATACTCTGGTAGAATATCTGTTTGCTCTTCATAGTGCTCAGCCGGTAGTATGAATAAGTACACATCTAAATCTTCCAAACTATTCTGTACTGTTGATTTGCTTGGATCATCATTTTCCGAAGAGATTTTATAGTACACTTCATATGGATTTGATGTAGTTGCTGTTGTATCCGATGTCAACTGAGAGTATGTCTTGTCAAATATTGAATATGTTTTACTCTTGTCTATGAATGGTTGATTACTCTGCGAAGGAAATTCGGATAAAAATGTAGTATCATCATCAAATTTATAAGGTGTTATTCTATTCTCTGGTAAAGTTTGTTTCTGGTGTGTATTTGAGAATTCATTTTTATTTGCGGTCGACATTTTTGGCACCTGCACTACACGTCCATTTTCAGTTTGCAGAACTGTGAGTTCAGTCCCAGATGGAGGCATAATCGGAAAACCAGGTTTCGCTACACTATATACGACAGCAACTTTTTTTTCATTGTGGTTTTGTTCTTCTGTGGAACTTGGATTGGATTGGTTTGGATTCTCATTAGTAGGCAATGTTTCTATATATGGAAGTCCATTTACGATAAGTAAATCTACTTCCGTGTCCTCATTATCATCTGTTATCATTTCAGATCGAATTGGTCTTTGCATTTTCATCAAATCAGTCATAAATGGTGACACGTGATGAGTCATCATAATTGTGTATAAAAGATATAGAATCTTTTCATTTACCTAGAAAGCCTTATTAGTTTATATTATAAACATAATTTTATATAATGGCATGTACATATTTATTTCTATTCCTATGTATATATATAAACAATATATATATTTACCATTTTTAATATTATTCTAAATAAATGTTTTCGTGATGACTTGGAGTAGTCGACTGATTTCAGTATGTCAGATAATTTTTAATAATTTGTTGTTAAAATGAAAACATATTGCAATTTTAATTAATTTTATTAGATATGGAAATATAATCTCAAATTATATTCTGGCAAAAGTGCTTATATGACTCTTTTCACAAATAATATTATCGTTATTTTTAATTAATGTTTCTATAAAAAATAAAAACAAAATTAAATTGCAAATTACTATTTTTTATTTAATAAGAAAAAATGAATTTTTAAAGAGGAAACAAGACAAAATTCTAATTAACGTGAAAGCTGTTTCCAGGCTCAAGTTTGGATGACTTATCTCAAACGATAATATTCGTAAATGCCGTGTATATTCAGTTAATATTATATAACTTAACAATATAGATATATGCATTCTTTAAACCTATACATTGTAGATTATTCTCATAAAAGATAATCCACTTCATGGTCTTGATTTGGCAGTACTATTTCAAAGAGAGCTGTCACTTGGCATTATTTAGTTCAAGGTTTACCATTTAATAATATGGACCATTTAATAACCGCTAAACAAATTAAAGTTCTAGAAGCTTTCTACAAAAATGATCATTCTGTACTAGTTAAATTTTGGATTTTATTTTCCTTAGGCTCAGGAAGAGGTTAAATTTCACTTCCTAGATATAGTAATAAACAAAAATATCATATTAGGTATAGTGAAAATGTAGAAGTAACTCTCGAAAAAGCATTTCATCCATAAAATATTAAAGTAGCTGTGACTAGTCTGTAGTTTTTTGAATATCAAAAAGATATGATCCCATATAGTATCGAGGAATTGACATAAGAAAAATGAACAAACAAAAATTAAGCAAAAAATTTTGAGAATAATTACATTTTTTGCCAAACTGATTGAAATCCATAATCTAAATCCATTTAAATTAATTTAGTCCATTTTTGGATATAAAAAAAAAAAGAATTTAATGTACTGGTAATAATAGTATAAAGTTATTTAAGGGAATCTAACACTTTTTATAAATGACCTTGTTTTGATTGCAAAGTTTTTTTTGGATAAAATTTTCTGTGGCATCCTCTATATTAGCAGACATCAAAAATTTTTGTAAAATTTACAAAAATTAAAATCAAGGAATCAGTTTACGAAGTTATAGTACTTTAATATAAAATACCCCTTTTAGGGGTATTTTAGGGGTTTTAGGGTACTCCCAACAGAGTTCAATAATAAAAGAACCAGATAATTTATATAAAACAGGTTACTTTATTTTCTTTTAAGTAACGAATTAGAAATGAGCGCCATACTGTGCCAGAGAGAGGAGAGAGAGAGAGAGAGAGAGAAAGAGAGATAGAAAGGGGAAACCGAAAAAGGGATCCATTTGTCTATGCACTCATAATAGCTCCTATTAGCAATAGTAGTTCTAATCTAATTTTGACATTGATATCAGTATTGTTGATGACATTGGTGTCAAGACAAATGGAGTTCTTGACTGTTCAAAAGTATTGTGGTTAGAAATTCTTCGATGTACGAACGTAGGGTAAAGAAATTACCTGCTATATATATATATATATATATATTATATATATATATATATATATATATGTACTTTATATCACTGACTACAGCATATGCAACATGAATTAATCATAGTGGAAACATAATTTTTGTAAATATTGAACAATTTTGATATTACCAACTTTATAGACCTTTTTAAACCTCAATAATCTTTTTATACGGTAACTCAATATTCCTAGGATTGCCGGTACAACTTAACAGAACCTATATAATATTTAATTATATAGAAAAATTGTTAATCAGTGTACTTGTATACTCATTTTGAAACAATTATTACAAGTATTAATACTGAAAATTTATTAAATCAATTAATTTCTTTTGAATATTAAATCCATTTTTTGTTATAAGATTTGGAAGAGACAATGTTTTTAAAAGTACTTGCTAATAAAAGTTGATGTATCTGACTGAGGTCTTCAATGTAAACATATAGTAGGGACCCGAGCAATTGTATCTATACGCCTAGTATGTAAACTAAAAAAATAAAGACAGTATATATTGTACTCTACCTAACTTGCTTAGGTTTATAAAATACATAAATAAAATAAACAAGTAGCTGTAGCATAGTCTTCCATCTGAGTTTTGGTATATAGTACTCCCGAATGAGATAATAATTATAATACTAATAATATTTTATCTAGCACTATATTTTGTTGTATAGTAGTTTATATCATAGAGAAGTAATGATTTTCGTAATTAAAACATATGGGGCCTAGTACGAGAGTTTTGTTTCATTATATATTAAAAGATCTGACTATTATTTCAATATTTATTACGAAAGAGGTCTTATCTATTCGGTACTATAATATTTCTCTTTATAATGTGTTGTGTTTTTAGTAACAAATTTATTAATATACTTGCCATGACATTTGATTAAATAGAATTGATTTTAATAGAGTACTCAGTTTCGAAAACCATGCTGGAAGATTGAATCTCCCTTTCAATAATTCCGGTTGTAGTTATGGAGGGGACGATGAAAGTGCCTTTCATTTGCTTTGTTTTTCCCGAGGGCATACACGTCGCCGTTCTACTATTTTGAGAGTCGCATTTTTTGAGGATCTTGCCATTGAACAGGCAAGATCTCCCATTAAATAACATTTTAAGTTCTAAGTTTTCCCTTATACGATAACCTAATCTTTTTTGTGACACTAAATACAAACGGTGTTTATAATTTTTTACTTTATAAAAGGTTTCCCGATATCATATTATATATGCCGGAGTGTCAATCAATCTAAATGTAATTATAATAGATCCATGTAATTAGTTAATTAGCAGACTATTAGTAAAACTATCTATCGAATAAACTTAGTGAATTAGTATGTATATATTCATAGATATATATATATGTTTGTAGTAAGTAAAAATCCATGAAATTTATATCAATGAAACTTTATCTCTGTCATTGAGTTTTTAATGATTTTTTTGTATTAGTTTTCTAAATAAAAAAAATAGTGTTAAAAAAATTTATATATTTTTTAAAGATGACTAATTAGTAGTACTATACTATTAGCTGGACAAAGTTATATACATGCTCTATCGCTAACCATATTACAATAGACTAAGTCGGTATTTTCAATCCCGATGTAGTATGCGTAGTCCGTATAATACTGGTCATATAATTCAAGTGGACAGCAATGCATACAAATTAATGATTCCGTTTTTTGTGGCGCTAAAAAGAAAAAGAGAGAGAGAGGGAACCATATTTAATATTGTTTAAACAAAAAAAAATATTTATTATAATTATTAGTCTTTTTTTTTTTAAAGTACTTACATTCGTCAGGATTGACCTCAGTACTGTAATAACAATTTGGATCAAAAGGATCAGCATATGTTGAAGCTGTTATAATTGGAGAGTTTGGCATTCCTTGCGACTTTCTAGATTTTGGTGAAATAGTTGTTGTTCTTGCTTCTGGTTGTTTTCTAAGTTTTGGTGGAAAAGTTGTTCCTGTTTGTGGTTGATTTATAAGTTTTGGTGAAATAGTTGTTATTATTGATACTGGTGGTTTTCCAGGTTGTGGCGATGTAGTTGTTGTTTCTGTTATTGGTTGTTCTGCATATTTTGGTGGTATGGTAATAGGTAATTTTGTTATTGATTGTTCTCCAAGGTTTGGTGAAATAGTTGTTTTTCTTGTTGGTCTTGTTCTTGGTTCTTTCTGGCGGTCATCCTCCATTTTAATTTTTTTGACTTCATCTGCAATTAAATCCTTTAAAACTTGCAAAACTTTCGGATTATTTATAATTTCTTCCGGCGATAGAGTAGGCGTTGTAGAATTATCAAGTGAAGTAAGATTCTGTTGTGTTTCTGCAGTTTCCAGTTGAGATGGAACCGGATTGTACATAGCATTCGATTGGTTCTGTGGTTTTTCTGCTTCTTCTGATTTTTCTCTTTCTGCTTCGGTTTCCGTATTGTTGTTATTTTCATTTGACATATCATCCCAAGGATATTTAAACATTATTTCAACATTTGGAATTATAAGTGTACCGTTTTCTAGCGGCAAAAATTGCACTACTAATTCATAGGTATTTTTCTGATCTTCTAGGCTTTCGGGTTTGGTTTCTGTTTGCGGTTTTGTGGGGTTATTATCATTTTCTTTTAATGGTGCAGTATTAACCCCATCAGTTTCTGTTACTGAAACAGAAATGATACTTAGAAAAATCACCACATGAAGAATCTGAAAGCAATGAACGTACATTAAGTTTAATAATATTTAATGTTAATTATTTTTTTATTAATTTTAACAACTATTAATAATTTCCTTTTTGTTTCAAGTTTTGTGTTTTGCTAAATTTTATTTTATATTTCACCATTTTAAAAGACATAATCCTTCTCCAATTTAACGTTCAGACTGTAGTTAGATAATATCGGTACTGTAAATAATAACACGGTCGAGTTAAGTAAATTAGTTGCTATATTTATTTTACTAAATTCTGTTTTATTTGGATAATATACAAAATACAATACTTATTCAAGTAGAAGTTTCGTATATAAATATTGATCAGTCAGTGTTTCACTTTGTAATGAAACTATTATAACGATACTCATTAGGGTTTCTTGTTAATTAGTTTCTTAAGTAAATATTTTTCATAAGTAAAAGCTGTTTTTTAATCATTTAAGTTTTTTTTTAATTATTAATATAATAATACATTAAAAATTTTGTAGAGATCTGTGTTAGATCTGTACAACTTATATAACTTGTTATATGTACTTTATATATGGTATATGCGGACCAAAGTTTGGTAAAACACGGTCTTTTAATTGGAGACCTATTATTTGAATTTTTTTCAAAATTTGAATTAAAATATAAATTTAAAAATTAATATTATATTTTTTTATTATATAATTTTTACATTTTTTTTGATATTTATTTTTTCATATTTTTTTATTATTTTATTTACTTTTTTTTAATTCAGTAATGCCTCAAATAATTTCACTTTTAATCTGTTTAGTATTTCTTTATTTTTTTTCCCAATGAAATTGAGATATGAAAAAGTTTTAAACAAATATAATTTTAAGATACAAATTT